>NW_028225179.1:133094243-133159080 GCF_052327205.1 Somniosus microcephalus | reverse complement strand
GTCCCCCCTCACTGTCTCTCCCCTTCTCTGTCTCTCCCCCTCTCTGAATCTGCCTTCTCTCTGTCTCTCCCCCCTCTCTGTCTCTCACCATCTCTGTCTCTCCCCCCTCTCTTTCACTCCCTCTCTCTGTCTCTCCCCTCTCTCTGTCTCTCCCCTCTCTCTGTCTCTCCCCTCTCTGTCTCTCCCTCTCTCTGTCTCTCCCCCTCTCTGTCTCTCCCCTCTCTCTGTCTCTCCCCTCTCTGTCTCTCCCTCTCTCTGTCTCTCCCCCCTCTCTTTCACTCCCTCTCTCTGTCTCTCCCCTCTCTCTGTCTCTCCCCTTTCTGCCACTCCCTCTCTCTGTCTCTCCCCCTCTCTGTCTCTCCCCCTCTCTGTCTCTCCACCTCTCTGTCTCTACCCTCTCTCTGTCTCTCACCCCATCTGTCTCTCCCCCCCTCTCTCACCCCTGTCTGTCTCTCGCCCTCTCTGTCTCTCCCCTCTCTCTGTCTCTCTCCCCTCTCTATCTCCCCCTCTCTCTGTCTCTCCCCTCGCTCTGTCTCTCCCCTCTCTGTCTCTCCCTCTCTCTGTCTCTCCCCCTCTCTGTGTTTCCCCCCTCTCTGTCTCTCCCCCTCTCTGTCTCTCCCCTCTCTCTGTCCTCTCTCCCCTCTCTGTCTCTCCCTCTCTCTGTCTCTCCCCTCTCTCTGTCTCTCCCCTCTCTGTCTCTCCCTCTCTCTGTCTCTCCCCCTCTCTGTCTCTTCACCTCTCTGTCTCTCCCCCTCTCTGTCTCTCCTCTCTCTGTCTCTCCCTCTCTCTGTCTCTCCCCCTCTCTGTCTCTCCCCTCTCTGTCTCTCCCCCTCACTGTCTCTCCCCCTCTCTGTGTCTCCCACCTCTGTCTCTCCCCCCTCTCTGTCTCTCCCCCTCTCTGTCTCTCCCCCTCTCTGTCTCTCCCCCACTCTCTGTCTCTCCCCCTCTCTCTCTCTCTCCCCTCTCTGTCTCGCCCCCTCTCTGTCTCTCCCCCTCGCTATCTCTCCCCCCTCTCTGTGTCTCCCCCTCTCTATCTCTCCCCCCTCTCTGTCTCTCCCCCTCTCTGTCTCTCCCCCTCTCTGTCTCTCCCTCTCTGTTCCCCCTCTCTGTCTCTCTCCCCTCTCTGTCCTCCCCCTCTCTGTCCCTCCCCCCCTCTGTCTCTCCCACTCTCTGTCTCTCCCTCTCTCTGTCTCTCTCCCCTCTCTGTCTCTCCCCGTCTCTGTCTCTGCCCCCCTCTCTATGTCTCTCCCGCCCTCACTGTCTCTCTCCCCCTCTCTGTCTCTCCCCCCTCACTGTCTCTCCCCCACTCTGTCTCTCCACCCTCACTGCCTCTCCCCCTCTCTGTCTCTCCCTGCTCTCTGTCTCTCCCCCTTTCTTTCTCTCCCTCCCTCCCCTCTCTCTGTCTCTCCCCTCTCTGTCTCTCCCCTCTCTGTGTCTCTCTCCCCTCTCTGTCTCTCCCCCCTCTGTCTCTCCCCCGTCACTGTCTCTCCCCCTGTCTGTCTCAAATCAAAATCAAATCAAATCAAATCAACTTTTATTGTCATTGTTAGTGCACAAGTGCAGTACAACGAAATGTAGGCTTGTGGCTCCCGAGAGTGTACAATTTGGATTAGGGACACTTAAACATTTCAACATACATTTGTACATATATATTAGCATAAATATGACCATAATAAAGTGCATCGGCAGATGTGCAGGCTTTAGTGTTTATTTGTGGAGTTCAGTATGATGACAGCCCTGGGAAAGAACGCTGTTCCTAAATCTGGTCGTACGGGTGCGAATGCATCTGTAGCGTCTTCCAGATGGTAGGAGGGCGAACAGACTGTGGCTGGGGTGGGTAGGGTCTTTGATGATGGACCGTGCCCTCCGTAGGCAGCGTTTCTGATATATATGTTCTATGGTCGGTAGCCGGGTGCCGGCAATGCGTTGGGCAGTTTTGACTACCCGCTGCAGGGCTTTCCGGTCATGGGAGCTACAGCTGCCGTACCATACCGTGATACAATTTGTCAGGATGCTCTCTATAGTGCAGCGGTAGAAGTTAGAGAGGATCGGGGGTGACAGATTACATCCCTTCAGCCTCCTCAAGAAATATAGGCGCTGCTGGGCCTTCTTCACCAGAGAGGAGGTGTTGAGGGACCAGGAGAGGTCTTCCGTGATGTGGACTCCGAGGAACTTAAAGCTGGCCACCCTTTCCACCTCCGCCCCATTGATGTGGATGGGGGTGTGACTTCCGCCTTTGGACTTCCTGAAGTCCACGATTATTTCCTTTGTCTTCTTGGTGTTAAGGGCCAGGTTGTTGTCGGCGCACCACTTCACGAGATGCTGGACCTCCTCCCTGTAGGCTGACTCATCGTTGTTGGTGATCTGGCCTACTACCGTGGTGTCATCTGCAAACTTGATGATGGTGTTGGAAACATTAACAGCCACACAGTCGTGGGTGAAGAGGGAGTAGAGGAGCGGGCTCAGCACACATCCCCTCTCTTTCTCTCCCAAACATCTGTCTCTCCCCCTCTCTGTCTCTCCCCCTCTCTGTCTCTCCCCCCCTCTCTGTCTCTACCCCCTCTCTGTCTCTCTCCCCTCTCTGTCTCTCCCCCCTCTCTGTCTCTCCCCCTCTCTATCTCTCCCCCCTTTCTGTCTCTCCCCCTCTCTATCTCTCCCCCTCTCTGTCTCTCCCCTGCTCTGTCTCTCCCCCCCTCTCTGTCTCTCCCTCTCTGTCTCTCCCCCCTCTCTGTCTCTCTCCCCCTCTTTGTCTCTCCCACTCTCTGTCTCTCCCCCATCTCTGTCTCTCCCCCCTCTCTGTCCCTCCCCCTTCACTGTCTCTCTCTCCCTCTCTGTCTCTCCCCGCTCACTGTCTCTCCCCCACTCTGTCTCTCCCGCTCACTGTCTCTCCCCCTCTCTGTCTCTTCCCCCTCACTGTCTCTCCCCCTCATTGTCTCTCTCCCTTCTCTGTCTCTCCCCCCTCACTGTCTCTCCCCCTCTCTGTCTCTCCCCCCTATCTGTCTCTCCCCACTATCTGCCTCTCCCCCGTCTCTCTCTCCCCTTTCTGTCTCTCCCCCCTCTCTGTCTCTCCCCCTTTCTGTCCCTCACACTTTCTGTCTCTCCCCCCTCTCTGTCTCTCCCCGTCTCTGTCTCTCCACCTCTCTGTCTCTCCCCTCTCTCTGTCTCTCACCCCTATCTGTCTCTCCCCCCTATCTGTCTCTCCCCCTCTCTCAATTCAATTCATTTCAAATCGCTTTATTGGCATGACAAGTTACATCTTATGTTGCCACAGCATCGAAAAACATTCATGTTTGTACACAAAAATACAGATCTATCCATACAGTGTATAAACAGATATATCCCTGAGTGTATCAATATACTTTCATATAATTTATATATACTCCTTTCTTATATTTAGTGGTTGTCCCTCTGTTTATGGCAAGCTGTAACATAGTGTGCCGCTAGTGTTACACAATTTCTCTCTTCCCCTAGTAGGTATGGGAGTTTTTGGTCGTCCTTCAAATTTCTGAATTCCGGGCATATTTTTGTGAATTTTGGGTAGAAGTTCTCCCTTATGCCATGATATTTTCAACAAGCTGTGAGGAAGTGCATCTCTGTCTCCACCACTCCCTGACTGCAGTGAGAGCATATCCTGTCCTCTCTTGGTAGCTGGGTCTGCCTGTGTCTCTCTCTCCCCTGTCTGTCTCTCCCCCTCTCTCAATTACAATTTTTACAATTTAAATCACTTTATTGGCATGATAAGTTACATCTTATGTTGCCAAAGCATCAAAATACATTTATGGTTCAGCACATAAACGCAGTTCTATTCATACAGTGTATAAACAGGTATATCCCTGAGTGTATAAATATACATTTGCATTGTTTATATATATTTTTTTCTTAGCTTACTGGTTGTCCCTCTGTTCATGGCAAGCTGCAACATAGTGCGCCGCCAGCGTTACACAGCTTCTCTCCTCTCCCAGTAGGAATGGGAGTTTTTGGTTGTCATTCAGATTTCTGAAATCAGGGCATATTTGTGAGAATTTTTGGTAGAAATTCTCCCTGATGCCCTGATATTTTCCACAAGCTGTGAGGAAGTGCATCTCTGTCTCCACCACTCCCTGACTGCAGTGAGAGCATATCCTGTCCTCTCTTGGCAGCCTGGTCTGCCTGTGTCTGCCTTTTTCGATCGCTAGGCTATGTTCGCTAAGTCTGTACCTTGTCAAGGTTCTTCTCAGTTTGTTATCCTTTACCATGGTCAGGTAATCAGCTATGTTGTATTGTCTGTTTAGGGCCAAGTAGCAATTGAGTTTGCTTTGGGTTTTTGTTGTTTCTGCCCAATATGTCAGATATTTTTCCTTTTGCTTAGCGACGATTGTGTTGGGTCGAATTCTTTGTGTTACCCTGTCACTGTCCTGGGGCTGGTTATTGTTAGTATTGTTAGTAGTTACTTCACTGAGTCCCAGGACTAGTTGACTGAGGGTATTCTTCTTTATGGTCAGCTCTTGGCATTTCAGGGCGTCGTAGTGATAGCATTGGGGATTGCTCATTTGTAGGTGATTCCAAAATTTGGTGGCTCTTTTTTGGATAGTGATTATTAATGGATATTGGCCTAGTTCCGCCCTGCATGCATTGTTTACTGTTTTCCTTTGAGTCCGGAGGATACTTTTACAGAATTCTGCATGTAGGATCTCAATTGGGTGTTTGTCCCATTTTGCAAATTCTTGTTGAGTTAGCGGTCCCCATACCTCACTGCCATAGAGTGCAATTGGTTCAATTACTGATTTGAAAATTTTGAGCCAAATGCTAATTGGGATTTCTATTTGGATTGATTTTTTGATGGCATAGAAAGCCCTTCTTGCTTTCTCTTTCAGTTCATTCACAGCCAGTTTGAAGTTTCCCGTAGAACTGATTTTTAAGCCCAAGTATGTGTAGTTAGTGGTTTGTTCAATTTTGGTTGTTCCTACTGTGAAATTTATTTTGGGTCCCTGATGTTTGGATCTTTGCTGGAACACAAGGACTTTGGTTTTTTGGGGATTTATTGTCAGGGCCCAAGTCTGGCAGTACGACTCCAGCAGGTCCAGGTTTTGCTGTAGCCCTCTTTAGTAGGTGACAGCAGAACCAGGTCATCTGCATAGAGGAGGAATTTAACCTTGGATTCATATAGGGTGAGGCCGGGTGCTGTAGATTGTTCAAGTAGTTTTGCCAATCCATTTATGTAAATATTAAAGAGTGTCGGTGAGATTGGCGAGCCCTGCGTCACCCCCCGCCCCTGTGGGAAGTATTTTGTTTGTTTGTCTCCAATTTTAACTGCACATTTGTTGTTTGTATACATTGATTTAATTACATCATATGTTTTCCCTCCTACCCCACTTTCGATAAGTTTCAGGAATAAACCGTCATGCCAGATGGAGTCGAAAGCCTTCTGGAAATCTACAAAGCATGCGTAGATTTTGCTTTTGTTATTGTGAACGTGTTTGTCAATTAGGGTCTGTAGGGTGAAGATATGATCGGATGTTCTATAGTTTGGCAGGAATCCAATTTGGCTTTTACTCAAGACATTGTGCTCCTCAAGGAAGTTTATAAGTCTTTTGTTTATGATGCTACAGAATACCTTCCCCAGGTTACTGTTTACACAGATGCCTCGATAGTTGTTTGGGTCGATTTTGTCCCCACTTTTGTATATGGGCGTTATGAGTCCTTTGTTCCAGATATCAGGGAAATAACCGACACTCAGAACCAAGTTGAAGAGTTTTAGGATAGCCAGTTTCATTTTGTTGTCTGTGTGTTTAATCATCTCGTTTAGTATGCCGTCTGTCCCGCAGGCTTTTCCTGGTCGCAGGTCCTTGAGTTTTTCAAGAAGTTCTTTTTCTGTTATTATGGCGTCCAGCGGGTTTTGGTTATCTTTTATGGCCATTTCTAGCTTTTCCAGTTTTTTGCATATTTGGTGTTGCTCTGGTCTTAGTGTTTTTTTCTGGTATAATTTTTCAAAGTGGTTTACCCATGTGTCCCCATTTTGAATGGCCAAATCGTCGTGTTGTTTTTTGTGTAGTGTTTTCAAGTTTTCCCAGAAACAATTGGAATCAATGGATTCCTCCATGGAGCTGA
Organism: Somniosus microcephalus; assembly: GCF_052327205.1. Taxonomy (NCBI): domain Eukaryota; kingdom Metazoa; phylum Chordata; class Chondrichthyes; order Squaliformes; family Somniosidae; genus Somniosus; species Somniosus microcephalus. Next base: position 133,152,993 of record NW_028225179.1, on the reverse strand, counting down.
GTGTATTCTTAATATATTGCTCTTTTTTGGTTCTGAGTGTGTTTCTGTATTGTGTTAGTGTCTGACAATAAGTAAGGCGTAGTTCCTCGTTTTCTGGATGTCTGTGTTTTTGGTTTGATATTTTTCTAAGTTTTTTCCTCATGTTATGGCAATCTCGGTCAAACCATTTTTCATAGTTTTTTGTTTTGGGTTTGTTCTTGCGAGCTTTCAAGTTTGCATTTGTTGCCAAATTATCAAAAATATTGTTTAGTTTACTAACTGCCCGGTTTACGCCTTCTTTATTGTGAGTGTATATGTTATCCAGAAAGGTGTCTAAGAGAGCTTGAGTTGATGCATTGCTAATTGTTTTCTGGTATTTTTCCGTGTCGTTTTTGGCCCATCTGTACGATTTTTTGGTGTTGTACAGTTTACTGGGTTGTGTTTCTATGTTGTTTGTTTCTGTCTTTTTGAGGAACATAGTAATTTGACTGTGATCTGACAGTGTTGTTTGTGGTTTGACTGTGAATGCTCTGAAAGAGGATGGGTCTAAGTCTGTAATCATATAGTCTACTGTGCTGCAGCCAAGAGGTGAGCAATAGGTCGATCTTCCTAGGAGGTCTCCTATGAACCTACCATTGACAATGTACAGACCCAGGTTTCGACAGAGCTGTAGTAGCTGTTTTCCGTTGGTATTTGACTGCTTGTCGCAGTTATGCCTGTATGGAAGGGAAGGGATGTCAAAGTGGTTATTCCCGAAAACATAATTGTTTCCCTGATTATTGGTGAAGTCTGGTTCTTCGCCCGTTCTTGAATTGAGGTCCCCACAGATCAACACGTTCCCCTGGGCCTGGTATTGGATAATTTCCCCCTCCATGTTGGAGAAGGTGTCCTCTTTAAAGTACGGGGAATCGATTGGAGGGATATAAAGTGCGCAAATGTAAACATCTTGGGTGTTTGAGATAATCTCCCTCTCAAGTTTGAGCCTCATATGGTTTTCGCCCTTTTTTATAAATTTGATGTAATTCTTAAGTTCTGTTTTAAACCAGATCAGTATGCCTCCGGAGTCTCTGCCTTGGGTTACACTTGGTAATTTATTGGAGGGCACCACCAGCTCAGTGTACCCTTGGGGACAGCCAGTGTGTCCTTTTCCTTTATACCAAGTTTCCTGTAAAATGATAATATCTAGGTCTTTAGTTTCATCTATGAACTCTGGGGTCCTACTTTTCACTTCTCGCAGTGAAGAGCGTAGACCTTGGATATTCCAGGTCGAAATATATAAGGATTTCATGTTAAGTTTGATCTTTTACTATGATAGGTTAAAGAGTGGTACGTGTTTGTCGTGTCTAAGTGTGGGAAAAAAAAGATCACATCAGTTGTCTACAAAAGTTAATACAATTTGGTTACAGTTCTTTCTATTAATTAGTCCTTGATCCATAAGGCGGAAGTAGATGCTGCTGCACATCTGCTTATTGTCTCTTAATGGATTGTTTCTGTCTGAGGTATTGCGTACGTCCTGTGCATCTCTCCCTCTGTCTGGCTGGGAGCAGTCCTATTCCCCTGTGGGACAGGAGTGGTGCAGGTCTGACATTGTTGTTTTGCATGGGGATCCTCTCTGGTCTCGGTTGGTGTGTTGGTGGTCCTTGTAGTGTTCCTGATATGTACCCCGCTGATCTCTGGTGGTCGGGGGGGGGTCCTCTTGGAGTCTGGGTATGGACCCGGTTAAAAGCGACGTCCTTCAGGGCTTTAGCAAGGATCGATATTCTTTGCCTTTGGATGTGGACGTGGTCGTAAAGACATTCCTCATCGAGGGTGGGGTGTTGGGCCAGGTGTACGTTGTGGTTTGATTCGCAGTCTCTTGCTATGCTGGCATTTATCTCATGAATTGTGTTGTTGTTGAAGTCTGTTCTCGGCAATATTGTGGAAACAGTGATTCTAGTGTTTGGAAATGTACTGCTTGCTTTCCTAATCATTGCTCTGAGCGATGTTGCTACTTCTTTCTGTTGGGTCTTTAGGTCATTTGTGCCCGTGTGTATTATTATGTGTTGGGGGGAGCCTAATCTGGCTTTGGTCAGCCATCCCATGGCTCTGTTTGTTGTTGGGCACCAGATCTTTTCTACTTTACTTCTAGGGAATAGCTTTTTCTCCCATAGAAATTTCCCATTTGAGTCTATGAGTATTACGACGTCAGCCTTGTTTGCGTTTACTGTCTGGTGGCTTTCGCTTGGACTCATAGTGTGTGTGCTGGGCTGGGGTGTCTGGTGTGTGCGTACCTCTTGTGAGCGGCCCGCTTGTGGTTCCACGGTGGTGGGGGAAGATTGCGAATCAGTATGCTGGTCGGTCTGTGTGGCACCCCTTGTATTGTGTGTCTGTTGCTTTTGTTCCGTGTGGGAGTGCAGCCGTTCCGTCCGGCTCTGTCTTGTCTTATCTCTAGCCTCTGGTTGCTGGTCTAATGGTGTTTTCTCTCCTCTATGGCTCTCTTCTTTTTCCTGCAGCTCTTTCACCTGATTCCTAAGTAGATTCACCTGGTTCTCAAGTAGCTTCAGCTCTCTCTTGTGTCTCTCCCTCTCCTGATTTTGATTGTCATTCATTTTGAGGAAGTCCTCTCTAAGTTTAACCATCTCTATCTCTAATTGATTAAATTTATCTTTTGGTTGTATCTGGCTGTGTGATCCCGGGGTATGTGTCTGGTCGGCCCTGGTAGGCTCACTCACTTCCTGGCTAGGCTGGTCGGCCCTGGAGGGCTCACTCACTTCCTGGCTATGCTGCTCTTCTCTTGGTGAGCTGGGAATGGTAGAGGGACTATGTGTGGCTTCCTCCCTGGTAGTTATGCTGGGGTTTGTCAGTTGTATCGTGTGGCTGTGGTTCCCCGGGGTTAGTGTCTGGTTTGAACTGTGTGGCTCGTTCACCTCCTGACCAGGCAGATTTTCTCCTGGTAAGTTGTCAATGTTGGGGGGAGTGCGGGCCACTCTGGGGCTGTTCCTTCCCCCCTTAGTTAATTTTTTCAGTGTCCTGAAGGCCGTTGCAAATTTGTCGAGGTTGCCTTGCACTAATATTGTCCCGGTATTGTACGCGTTGACCGTCGTAGTTGAACTGTCTCCTGGTGTGTTAATTTTCATTATGGACCCATTTGCGGTATTTTCTAGCTTAACATTGGTATAGTGTGATTTTATTGCTGTGATCCAAGCCACTGGCTGATCTGAGTAGAAAATTAGGTTACTTTTTGTCCCATTGTTGTAACAGTCAGCAAAAAGTGTTTCTGGTTTTTCTCTCATCTGCTCATGCTTGATCGCTTTTATAGCTTTTTTTGCGGTGTTGGGGGGAATCTGGAAGCGGGGCTGTTGTGGATCTTCTGATTCGCTCATTTTTGGTAAAGTATTGTTGATCTTAGAATAAGCTTTTCTGGGGCCCCGGGTTTGGTGTTTCCCTCTCCCTGTTCGCGAACTTTCCCGGTCCCCCTCTCCGACCCCGTGGTCCCTGGGCCTCGGCTTCTGGGTTCACCCTTCTCAGGTCTGGGTCTGTGAGCCGCTGTTTCCCGGTGCCTTCGGGCTGTTCCCCTCCCCCTCAGAGGTCTCTGTGCCTCTGTCTCGGCCTGGCTCCTCGGGCCTTTCCCTGGCTTCAGTCTCCCTCCCTGGGCCCTGTACTCACAGTCTTGGTTTGCTTCTGGAAGCCTTCTGGTTGCTCCCCTTCTCCTCAGAGGTCTCTGGGCCTGGCTCCTCGGGCCTTTCCCGGGCTTTCTAGCCCAGCCGCCGCTCGGGTTGTGCCTCGTTCGCCGTTCGGGTGCTGGACTGCGGTCGTCGCTCGGGTGCTGGACTGCGGCCGTCGCTCGGGTGCTGGACTGCGGTCGTCGCTCGGGTGCTGGACTGCGGCCGCCGATCGGGCCGTGTCTCGTTCGCCGCTCGGGCTCCCCGAGTCACCTCGTTCCGGCTGCCGCTGCGTCTCCGTGCGGCCTCCCCGATTCGCCTCGTTTCCCGAAGCGGCCTCCCCGAGTCTCCTCGCTCCGGCTGCCGCTGCGTCTCCATGCGGCCTTCGCGCCTCGGTTCCCGATGCGGCCGAGTCACCTTGCTTCTGCTGCTGCTGTGGCCCCGTTTGTTTTGTTTTTCCCTTATTTCTTTTTTTTTTTTTTTTTTCTTTGGCTTTTTTTTTCTAGTTTCCTCTGGTTTTTTTTCCTTTGGTGGTCTTTTCCTTCCTTCCTTAATCTAGACTAAACTAAACTTAAACTTAACTAAACAAACTAAACTAACTTAACTAGAACTAAATTTAACTTTAAAACCTTTTTAAACTTGAAATGAACCTTTTTTTTCCCCACTTTAAACACTAAAAACACTAAAAATTCAGCAGCCCATCTTCAGCGTGTGTATTCACTCTGTCTGGCTGTCTGGCTCTCTCCCCCTCTCTGTCTCCCCCTCTCTCTTTCTCTCCCACTCTCTGTCTCTCCCCCCACGCTGGCTCTCCCCCTCTCTGTCTCCCCCTCACTGTCTGTCCCCCTCTCTGTCTCTCCCCGCTCTGTCTCTCCCCCTCTCCACCTCCCCCCGCTCTGTCTCTCCCCCTTTCTATCTCTCCCCCCTCTCTGTCTCTCCCTCTCTCTGTCTCTCCCCTCTCTCTGTCTCTCCCCTCTCTGTCTCTCCCTCTCTCTGTCTCTCCCCCTCTCTGTCTCTTCACCTCTCTGTCTCTCCCCCTCTCTGTCTCTCCTCTCTCTGTCTCTCCCTCTCTCTGTCTCTCCCCCTCTCTGTCTCTCCCCTCTCTGTCTCTCCCCCTCACTGTCTCTCCCCCTCTCTGTGTCTCCCACCTCTGTCTCTCCCCCCTCTCTGTCTCTCCCCCTCTCTGTCTCTCCCCCTCTCTGTCTCTCCCCCACTCTCTGTCTCTCCCCCTCTCTCTCTCTCTCCCCTCTCTGTCTCGCCCCCTCTCTGTCTCTCCCCCTCGCTATCTCTCCCCCCTCTCTGTGTCTCCCCCTCTCTATCTCTCCCCCCTCTCTGTCTCTCCCCCTCTCTGTCTCTCCCCCTCTCTGTCTCTCCCTCTCTGTCTCTCCCCTCTCTGTCTCTCTCCCCTCTCTGTCCCTCCCCCTCTCTGTCCCTCCCCCCTCTCTGTCTCTCCCACTCTCTGTCTCTCCCTCTCTCTGTCTCTCTCCCCTCTCTGTCTCTCCCCGTCTCTGTCTCTGCCCCCTCTCTATGTCTCTCCCACCTCACTGTCTCTCTCCCCCTCTCTGTCTCTCCCCCCTCACTGTCTCTCCCCCACTCTGTCTCTCCACCCTCACTGCCTCTCCCCCTCTCTGTCTCTCCCTGCTCTCTGTCTCTCCCCCTTTCTTTCTCTCCCTCCCTCCCCTCTCTCTGTCTCTCCCCTCTCTGTCTCTCCCTCTCTGTGTCTCTCCCCCTCTCTGTCTCTCCCCCCTCTGTCTCTCCCCCGTCACTGTCTCTCCCCCTGTCTGTCTCAAATCAAAATCAAATCAAATCAAATCAACTTTTATTGTCATTGTTAGTGCACAAGTGCAGTACAACGAAATGTAGGCTTGTGGCTCCCGAGAGTGTACAATTTGGATTAGGACACTTAAACATTTCAACATACATTTGTACATATATATTAGCATAAATATGACCATAATAAAGTGCATCGGCAGATGTGCAGGCTTTAGTGTTTATTTGTGGAGTTCAGTATGATGACAGCCCTGGGAAAGAAGCTGTTCCTAAATCTGGTCGTACGGGTGCGAATGCATCTGTAGCGTCTTCCAGATGGTAGGAGGGCGAACAGACTGTGGCTGGGGTGGGTAGGGTCTTTGATGATGGACCGTGCCCTCCGTAGGCAGCGTTTCTGATATATATGTTCTATGGTCGGTAGCCGGGTGCCGGCAATGCGTTGGGCAGTTTTGACTACCCGCTGCAGGGCTTTCCGGTCATGGGAGCTACAGCTGCCGTACCATACCGTGATACAATTTGTCAGGATGCTCTCTATAGTGCAGCGGTAGAAGTTAGAGAGGATCGGGGGTGACAGATTACATCCTTTCAGCCTCCTCAAGAAATATAGGCGCTGCTGGGCCTTCTTCACCAGAGAGGAGGTGTTGAGGGACCAGGAGAGGTCTTCCGTGATGTGGACTCCGAGGAACTTAAAGCTGGCCACCCTTTCCACCTCCGCCCCATTGATGTGGATGGGGGTGTGACTTCCGCCTTTGGACTTCCTGAAGTCCACGATTATTTCCTTTGTCTTCTTGGTGTTAAGGGCCAGGTTGTTGTCGGCGCACCACTTCACGAGATGCTGGACCTCCTCCCTGTAGGCTGACTCATCGTTGTTGGTGATCTGGCCTACTACCGTGGTGTCATCTGCAAACTTGATGATGGTGTTGGAAACATTAACAGCCACACAGTCGTGGGTGAAGAGGGAGTAGAGGAGCGGGCTCAGCACACATCCCCTCTCTTTCTCTCCCAAACATCTGTCTCTCCCCCTCTCTGTCTCTCCCCCTCTCTGTCTCTCCCCCCCCTCTCTGTCTCTACCCCCTCTCTGTCTCTCTCCCCTCTCTGTCTCTCCCCCCTCTCTGTCTCTCCCCCTCTCTATCTCTCCCCCCTCTCTGTCTCTCCCCCTCTCTATCTCTCCCCCTCTCTGTCTCTCCCGTGCTCTGTCTCTCCCCCCTCTCTGTCTCTCTCCCCCTCTTTGTCTCTCCCACTCTCTGTCTCTCCCCCATCTCTGTCTCTCCCCGCTCTCTGTCCCTCCCCCTTCACTGTCTCTCTCTCCCTCTCTGTCTCTCCCCGCTCACTGTCTCTCCCCCACTCTGTCTCTCCCGCTCACTGTCTCTCCCCCTCTCTGTCTCTTCCCCCTCACTGTCTCTCCCCCTCATTGTCTCTCTCCCTTCTCTGTCTCTCCCCCCTCACTGTCTCTCCCCCTCTCTGTCTCTCCCCCCTATCTGTCTCTCCCCACTATCTGCCTCTCCCCGTCTCTCTCTCCCCTTTCTGTCTCTCCCCCTCTCTGTCTCTCCCCCTTTCTGTCCCTCACACTTTCTGTCTCTACCCCCTCTCTGTCTCTCCCCCTCTCTGTCTCTCCACCTCTCTGTCTCCCCCTCTCTCTCTTTCTCTCCCACTCTCTGTCTCTCCCCCCACGCTGGCTCTCCCCCTCTCTGTCTCCCCCTCACTGTCTGTCCCCCTCTCTGTCTCTCCCCGCTCTGTCTCTCCCCCTCTCCACCTCCCCCCGCTCTGTCTCTCCCCATCTCTATCTCTCCCCCTCTCTGTCTCTCCCCACTCACTGTCTCTCCCCCACCCAGTCCCTCCCCCTCACTGTCTCTCCCCCTCACTGTCTCTCTCCCCTCTCTCTCTCTCCCCCTCTCTGTCTCTCCCCCTCTCTGTCTCTCCCCCCACTCTGTCTCTCCCCCTCTCTGTCTCCCCCTCGCTGTCTCTCCCCCTCTCTGTCTCTCCCCGCTCTGTCTCTCACCCCTCTCTGTCTCTCCCCTCTCTCTCTCTCTCCCTTCTCTCTGTCTCTCCCATCTCTCTCTCTCCCCTCTCTGTCTCTCCCCCGTCTCTGTCTCTCCCCCACTCTGTCTCTCCACCTCTCGGTCTTTTTCCCCCTCTCCCTCTCTCCCCTTCTGTGTCTCTCCCAATCTCTGTCTCTCACCCTCTCTGTCTCTCTCCCCTCTCTGTCTTTCCCCCTCTCTGTCTCTCCCCCCTCACTTTCTCTCCCCCTCTCTGTCTCTCCCCCCTATCTGTCTCTCCCCCATCTGTCTCTCCCCCCTCTCTCTCCCCTGTCTGCCTCTCCCCCCTTTCTGTCTCTCCCCCTTTCTGTCCCTCCCCCTTTCTGTCTCTCCCCCTTTCTGTCTCTCCCCCTCTCCGTCTCTCCACCTCTCTGTCTCTGCCCTCTCTCTGTCTCTCACCCTTATCTGTCTCTCCCCCTATCTATCTCTCCCCCCTCTCACTCTCCTCTGTCTGTCTCTTCCCCTCTCTGTCTCTAGCCCCTTTCTGTCTCTCCCTCTCTCTGTCTCTCCCTTCTCTCTGTCTCTCCCCCTCTCTGTCTCTCCCCCCACTCTGTCTCTCCCCCTCACTGTCTCCCCCTCGCTGTCTCTCACACCTTTCTGTCACTTCCCTCTCTCTATCTCTCCCACTCTCTGTCTCTCCCCCTCTCTCTCTCCCCTCTCTCTGTCTCTCCCATCTCTCTCTCTCCCCTATCTGTCTCTCCCCCTTCTCTGTATCTCCCCCACTCTGTCTCTCCATCTCTCGGTCTCTTTCCACCTCTCCCTCTCTCCCCCTTCTGTGTCTCTCCCCCTCTCTATCTCTCCCCCTCTCTGTCTCTCTCCCCCCTCTCTGTCTCTCCCCCTCTCTGTCTCTTCCCCCTCACTGTCTCTCCCCCTCATTGTCTCTCTCCCTTCTCTGTCTCTCCCCCCTCACTGTCTCTCCCCCTCTCTGTCTCTCCCCCCTATCTATCTCTCCCCACTATCTGCCTCTCCCCTGTCTCTCTCTCCCCTTTCTGTCTCTCCCCCCTCTCTGTCTCTCCCCCTTTCTGTCCCTCACACTTTCTGTCTCTTCCCCCTCTCTGTCTCTCCCCCTCTCTGTCTCTCCACCTCTCTGTCTCTCCCCTCTCTCTGTCTCTCACCCCTATCTGTCTCTCCCCCCTATCTGTCTCTCCCCCTCTCTCAATTCAATTCATTTCAAATCGCTTTATTGGCATGACAAGTTACATCTTATGTTGCCACAGCATCGAAAAACATTCATGTTTGTAAACAAAAATACAGATCTATCCATACAGTGTATAAACAGATATATCCCTGAGTGTATAAATATACTTTCATATAATTTATATATACTCCTTTCTTATATTTAGTGGTTGTCCCTCTGTTTATGGCAAGCTGTAACATTGTGTGCCGCTAGTGTTACACAATTTCTCTCTTCCCCGAGTAGGTATGGGAGTTTTTGGTCGTCCTTCAAATTTCTGAATTCCGGGCATATTTTTGTGAATTTTGGGTAGAAGTTCTCCCTTATGCCATGATATTTTCAACAAGCTGTGAGGAAGTGCATCTCTGTCTCCACCACTCCCTGACTGCAGTGAGAGCATATCCTGTCCTCTCTTGGTAGCCGGGTCTGCCTGTGTCTCTCTCTCCCCTGTCTGTCTCTCCCCCTCCCTCTCTCTCCCCCTCTCTGTCTCCCCCTCTCTCATTCTCTCCCACTCTCTGTCTCTCCCCCCACACTGTCTCTCCCCCTCTCTGTCTCTCCCCCCACTCTGTCTCTCCCCCTCTCTGTCTCCCCCTCTCTCTTTCTCTCCCACTCTCTGTCTCTCCCCCCACGCTGTCTCTCCCCCTCTCTGTCTCCCCCTCACTGTCTGTTCCCCTCTCTGTCTCTCCCCGCTCAGTCTCTCCCCCTCTCCACCTCCCCCCGCTCTGTCTCTCCCCCTCTCTATCTCTCCCCCCTCTCTGTCTCTCCCCACTCACTGTCTCTCCCCCACCCAGTCCCTTCCCCCCTCACTGTCTCTCCCCCCTCACTGTCTCTCTCCCCTCTCTCTCTCTCCCCCTCTCTGTCTCTCCCCCTCTCTGTCTCTCCCCCCACTCTGTCTCTCCCCCTCTCTGTCTCCCCCTCGCTGTCTCTCCCCCTCTCTGTCTCTCCCCGCTCTGTCTCTCACCCCTCTCTGTCTCTCCCTCTCTCTTTCTCTCCCACTCTCTGTCTCTCCCCCTCTCTCTCTCTCCCCTCTCTCTGTCTCTCCCATCTCTCTCTCTCCCCTCTCTGTCTCTCCCCCGTCTCTGTCTCTCCCCCACTCTGTCTCTCCACCTCTCGGTCTTTTTCCCCCTCTCCCTCTCTCCCCCTTCTGTGTCTCTCCCAATCTCTGTCACTCACCCTCTCTGTCTCTCTCCCCTCTCTGTCTCTCCCCCTCTCTGTCTCTCCCCCCTCACTGTCTCTCCCCCTCTCTGTCTCTCCCCCCTACCTGTCTCTCCCCCTATCTGTCTCTCCCCCCTCTCTCTCTCCCTTGTCTGCCTCTCCCCCTCTCTGTCTCTCCCCCTCTCTGTCTCTCCACCTCTCTGTCTCTGCCCTCTCTCTGTCTCTCACCCTTATCTTTCTCTCCCCCATCTATCTCTCCCCCCTCACTCTCCTCTGTCTGTCTCTTCCCCTCTCTGTCTCTAGCCCCTCTCTGTCTCTCCCTCTCTCTGTCTCTCCCTTCTCTCTGTCTCTCCCCTCTCTGTCTCTCCCCCCACTCTGTCTCTCCCCCTCACTGTCTGCCCCTCGCTGTCTCTCTCCCTCTCTGTCTCTCCCCTCTCTGTCTCTCACGCCTTTCTGTCACTTCCCTCTCTCTATCTCTCCCACTCTCTGTCTCTCCCCCTCTCTCTCTCTCCCCTCTCTCTGTCTCTCCCATCTCTCTCTCTCCCCTCTCTGTCTCTCCCCCGTCTCTGTATCTCCCCCACTCTGTCTCTCCACCTCTCGGTCTCTTTCCACCTCTCCCTCTCTCCCCCTTCTGTGTCTCTCCCCCTCTCTATCTCTCCCCCTCTCTGTCTCTCTCCCCCCTCTCTGTCTCTCCCCCTCTCTGTCTCTCCCCCCCTCACTGTCTCTCCCCCTCATTGTCTCTCTCCCTTCTCTGTCTCTTCCCCTCTCCATCTCTCCCCCTCTCTGTCTCTCACCCTCTCTGTCTCTCCCCCTCTCTGCCTCTCCCTCTCTCTGCCTCTCGCTCTCTCTGGTTCTCCCCCTCTCTGTCTCTCCGCTCTCTCCATCTCTCCCCCCTCTCTGTCTCTGCCCCTCTCTGCCTTTCCCGCTCTCTGTCTCTCCCCCTCTCTTTCTCTCCCTCTCCTTGTCTCTCCCCTCTCTCTGTCTCTCCCCTCTCTGTCTCTCCCTCTCTCTGTCTCGCCCCGTCTCTGTCTCTCCCCTCTCTCTGTCTCCCCCCACTGTCTCTCCCGCTCTCTGTCTCTCCCCCTCTATGTCTCTCCACCCTCTCTGTTTCCCCCCTCTCTGTCTCTCTCCCCTCTCTGTATCTCCCCCTCTCTGTCTCTCCCCACTCAATGTCTCTCCCCCCTCTCTGTCTCTCCCCCCTATCTTCTCTCCCCCCTATCTGTCTCTCCCCCCTCCCTCTCTCCCCGGTCTGTCTCTCCCCCTCTCTGTCTCTCGCCCTTTCTGTCCCTCCCCCTTTCTGTCTTTCCCACCTCTCTGTCTCTCCCCCTCTCTGTCTCTCCACCTCTCTGTCTCTCCCCTCTCTCTGTCTCTCACCCCTATCTGTCTCTCCCCCTTTCTGTCTCTACCCCCTCTCTCTCTCCCCTGTCTGTCTTTCCCCCTCTCTGTCTCACCCCTCTCTCTGTCTCTCTCCCCTCTCTGTCTCTCCCTCTCTCTGTCTCTCCCCCCTCTCTGTCTCTCGCCCTCTCTGTCTCTCCCCTCTCTGTCTCTCCCCGTCTGTCTCCCCCTCTCAGTCTCCCCCCTCTCTGCTTATCCCTCTCTCTGCCTCTCCCCCTCTCTGGTTCTCCCCATCTCTGTCTCTCCCCTCTCTCCGTCTCTCACCCCTCTCTGTCTCTCCCCCTCTCTCTCTCCCCGCTCCCTGTCTCTCCAGCTCTCTTTCTCTCCCTCTCTCTGTCTCTCCCCTCTCTCTGTCTCTCCCATCTCTGTCTCTCCCTCTCTCTGTCTCTCCCCTCTCTGTCTCTCCCTCTCTGTCTCCCCCCGCTGTCTCTCCCAATCTCTGTCTCTCACCCTCTCTGTCACTCTCCCCTCTCTGTCTCTCCCCCTCTCTGTCTCTCCCCCCTCACTGTCTCTCCCCCTCTCTGTCTCTCCCCCTATCTGTCTCCCCCCCCATCTGTCTCTCCCCGCTCTCTCTCCCCTGTCTCTCTCTCCCCTTTCTGTCCCTCCCCCTTTCTGTCTCTCCCCCCTCTCTGTCTCTCCCCCTCTCTGTCTCTCCACCTCTCTGTCTCTGCCCTCTCTCTGTCTCTCACCCTTATCTGTCTCTCCCGCCTATCTATCTCTCGCCCCCCTCACTCTCCTCTGTCTGTCTCTTCCCCTCTCTTTCTCTCTCCCCTCTCTGTCTCTCCCTCTCTCTGTCTCTCCCCTCTCTCTGCCTCTCCCCCTCTCTGTCTCTCCCCCCTCTCTGTCTCTCCCCCTCTCTGTCTCCCCCTCGCTGTCTGTTCCCCTCTCTGTCTCTCCCCGCTCTGTCTCTCACGCCTTTCTGTCTCTCCCCTCTCTCTATCTCTCCCACTCTCTGTCTCTCCCCCTCTCTCTCTCTCCCCTCTCTCTGTGTCTCCCATCTCTCTCTCTCCCCTCTCTGTCTCTCCCCCGTCTCTGTCTCTCCCCCACTCTGTCTCTCCACCTCTCGGTCTCTTTCCACCTCTCCCTCTCTCCCCCTTCTGTGTCTCTGTCCCTCTCTATCTCTCCCCCCTCTCTGTCTCTCCCCCTTCCCTGTCTCTCCGCCTCTCTGTCTCTCCCCCTCTCAGTCTCACCCCCTCTCTGTCTCACCCTCTCTGTCTCTCCCCCTCTCTGCCTCTCCCTCTCTCTGCCTCTCCCTCTCTCTGGTTCCCCCCCTCTCTGTCTCCCGCTCACTCCGTCTCTCCCCCCTCTCTGTCTCTCCCCCTCTCTGCCTTTCCCCGCTCTCTGTCTCTCCCCCTCTCTTTCTCTCCCTCTCTTTGTCTCTCCCCTCTCTCTGTCTCTCTCCTCCCTGTCTCTCCCTCTCTCTGTCTCGACCCCTCTCTGTCTCTCCCCTCTCTCTGTCTCCCCCTGCTGTCTCTCCCGCTCTCTGTCTCTCCCCCTCTATGTCTCTCCCCCTCTCTGTTTCCCCCTCTCTGTCTCTCTCCCCTCTCTGTCTCTCCCCACTCACTGTCTCTCCCCCCTCTCTGTTCTCCCCCTATCTTCTCTCCCCCCTATCTGTCTCTCCCCCTCCCTCTCTCCCCTGTCTGTCTCTCCCCCCTCTCTGTCTCTCCACCTCTCTGTCTCTCCCCTCTCTCTGTCTCTCAACCCCTATCTGTCTCTCCCCCTTTCTGTCTCTACCCCCTCTGTCTCTCCCCTGACTGTCTTTCCCCCTCTCTGTCTCTCCCCTCTCTCTGTCACCCTCCCCGCTCTGCCTCTCCCTCTCTCTGTCTCTCCCCTCTCTCTGTCTCTCCCCTCTCTGTCTCCCCTCGCTGTCTCTCCACCTCTCTGTCTCTCCCTCTCTCTGTCTCTCCCCCTCTCTGTCTCTCCCCCACTCTGTCTCTCCCCCTCTCTGCCTCCCCTCACTGTCTCTCCCCCTCTCTGTCTCTCCCCGCTCTGTCTCTCCCCCATCTCTGTCTCTCCCCCCCTTTGTCTCTCCCCCCACTCTGGCTCTCCCCCTCGCTGTCTCCCCCTTGCTGTCTCTCCCACTCTCTGTCTCTCCCCGCTCTGTCTCTCACCCCTCTCTGTCTCCCCCTCTCTGTCTCTCTCACCTCTCTGTCTCTCCCCCTCCCTGTCTCTTCCCTCTCACTGTCTCTCCCCCCTCTCTGTCTCCACCTCTCTCTCGCTCCCTCTCTCTGTCTCTCCCCCCACTCCATCTCTCCCCCTCTCTGTCTCTCCCCTCTCTCTGTCTCTCCCCCTCTCTGTCTCCCCTCGCTGTCTCTCCCCCTCTCTGTCTCACCCTCTCTCTGTCTCTCCCCCTCTCTGTCTCTCCCCCCACTCTGTCTCTCCCCCTCTCTGTCTCCCCCTCGCTGTCTCTCCCCCTCTCTGTCTCTTCCCGCTCTGTCTCTCCCCCCTCTCTGTCTCTCCCCTCTCTGTCTTTCCCCCCTCTCTATCTTTCCCCCCACTCTGTCTCTCCCCCTCTCTGTCTCCCCCTCACTGTCTCTCCCCCTCTCTGTCTCTCCCCGCTCTGTCTCTCCGCCCTCTCTGTCTCCCCCTTTCTGTCTCTCTCACGTCTCTGTCTCTCCCCCTCTCTGGCTCTCCCCCCTCACTGTCTCTCACCCCTCTCTATCTCTCCCCTCTCTGTCTCTCCCCCTCTCTAACTCTCCCCTCTCTGTCTCTCCCCTCTCTAACTCTCCCCCCCTCTCTGCCTCTCCCTCTCTCTGTCTCTCCCCTCTCTCTGTCTCTCCCCTCTCTGTCTCCCCCTCGCTGTCTCTCCACCTCTCTGTCTCTCCCTCTCTCTGTCTCTCCCCCTCTCTGTCTCTCCCCCCACTCTGTCTCTCCCCCTCTCTGCCTCCCCTCACTGTCTCTCCCCCTCTCTGTCTCTCCCCGCTCTGTCTCTCCCCCATCTCTGTCTCTCCCCCCCTTTGTCTCTCCCCCCACTCTGGCTCTCCCCCTCGCTGTCTCCCCCTTGCTGTCTCTCCCACTCTCTGTCTCTCCCCGCTCTGTCTCTCACCCCTCTCTGTCTCCCCCTCTCTGTCTCTCTCACCTCTCTGTCTCTCCCCCTCCCTGTCTCTTCCCTCTCACTGTCTCTCCCCCCTCTCTGTCTCCACCTCTCTCTCGCTCCCTCTCTCTGTCTCTCCCCCCACTCCATCTCTCCCCCTCTCTGTCTCTCCCCTCTCTCTGTCTCTCCCCCTCTCTGTCTCCCCCTCGCTGTCTCTCCCCCTCTCTGTCTCACCCTCTCTCTGTCTCTCCCCCTCTCTGTCTCTCCCCCCACTCTGTCTCTCCCCCTCTCTGTCTCCCCCTCGCTGTCTCTCCCCCTCTCTGTCTCTTCCCGCTCTGTCTCTCCCCCTCTCTGTCTCTCCCCTCTCTGTCTTTCCCCCCTCTCTGTCTTTCCCCCCACTCTGTCTCTCCCCCTCTCTGTCTCCCCCTCACTGTCTCTCCCCCTCTCTGTCTCTCCCCGCTCTGTCTCTCCGCCCTCTCTGTCTCCCCCTTTCTGTCTCTCTCACGTCTCTGTCTCTCCCCCTCTCTGGCTCTCCCCCCTCACTGTCTCTCACCCCTCTCTATCTCTCCCCTCTCTGTCTCTCCCCCTCTCTAACTCTCCCCTCTCTGTCTCTCCCCCTCTCTAACTCTCCCCCCCTCTCTGTCTCTCCACCCTCTCTGTCTCTCCCCCCTCTCTGTCTCTCTCCCCTCTCAAACTCGACCTCCACTCTGTCTCTCCCCCCTATCTGTCTCTCCCCCCTCTCCCTCTCCCCTGCCTGTCTCTCCCTCCTCTCTGTCTCTCCACCACTCTCTGTCTCCACCTCTCTCTCGCTCCCTCTCTCTGTCTCTCCCCCCTCTCTATCGCTCCCCCTCTCTGTCTCTCCCCCTCTCTGTCTCTCCCCCTCTCTGTCTCTCCCCCTTTCTGTCTCTCCCTCTCTCTGTCTCTTTCCCCTCTCTATCTCTCCCACCTCTCTGTCTCTCCCCCTCTCTCTCTTTCCCTCCCCCTCTCTGTCTCTCCCCCTCTCTCTCTCTCCCTCTCTGACTCTCCCTCTCTCTTTCACTTTCCCCTCTCTATCTCTCCCACCTCTCTGTCTCTCCCCCTCTCTCTCTCTCCCTCCACCTCTCTGTCTCTCCCCCTCTCTCTCTCCCCCTCTCTGTCTCTCCCCCCTCTCTGCCTCTTCCCCTCTCTGTCTCACCCGCTCTCTAACTCTCCCTCTCTTTTTCTCCACCTCTCTATGTCCCCCCACACTGTCTCTCCCCCTCTCTGTCTCTCCCCCTCTCTGTCGCTGCCCCTCTCTCTCGCCCTCTCTCTCTCCCTCTCTCTCTCTCCCTCTCTCTGTCTCTCCCCCCTTTCTATCTCCCCCCTCTCTGTCTCTCGCCCTCTCTGTCAATTTTTTCAATTCATATCGCTTTATTGGCATGACAAGGTACATCTTATGCTGCCAAAGCATCGAAAAACATTTATGGTTGAACACATAAATGCAGATCTATCCATAGAGTGTATAAACAGATATATCCCTGAGAGTATAAATATAAATTCATATAATTTGTATATACTCTTTTCTTAGATTTAATGGTTGTCCCCCTGTTTATGGCAAGCTGTAACATAGTGTGCCGCTAAGGTTACACAATTTCTCTCTTCCCCTAGTAGGTAAGGGAGTTTTTGGTCGTCATTCAAATTTCTGAATTCAGGGCATATTTTTGTGAATTTTGATTCGAAATTCTCCATGATGCCCTGATATTTTCCACAAGCTGTGAGGAAGTGCATCTCTGTCTCCACCACTCCCTGACTGCAGTGAGAGCATATCCTGTCCTCTCTTGGCAGCCGGGTCTGCCTGTGTCTGCCTTTTTCGATGGCCAGGCTATGTTCACTAAGTCTGTACATTGTCAATGTTTTTCTCAGTTTGCTATCCTTTACCATGGTCAGGTATTCAGCCATGTTGTATTGTCTGTTTAGGGCCAAGTAGCAATTGAGTTTGTTTTTGTGTTTTTGTTGTTTCTGCCCAATACGACAGTTATTTTTCCTTTTGCTTAGTGACAATTGTGTTGGGTCGAATTCTTTGTGTTACGCTGTCACTGTCCTGGGGCTGATTATTGTTAGTAGTGTTAGTAGTTACTTCACTGAATCCCAGGACTAGTTGACTGAGGGTATTCTTCTTTATGGTCCATTCTTGGCATTTCAGGGCTTCGTAATGATAGCAGTGGGGGTTGCTCATTCTTAGGTGTTTCCAAAATTTGGTGGTTCTTTTTTGGATAGTAATTATTAATGGATATTGGCCTAGATCTGCCCTGCATGCATTGTTTACGGTTTTCCTTTGAGTCCAGAGGATACTTTTACAGAATTCTGCATGTAGGATCTCAATTGGGTGTTTGTCCCATTTTGCAAATTCTTATTGTTTTAGCGGTCCCCACACCTCACTGCCATAGAGTGCAATTGGTTCAACTATTGATTTAAAAATTTTGAGCCAAATGCTAATTGGGATTTCTATTTGGATTGATTTTGCAATGGCATTCTCTGTATCTCTCCCCCTTTGTCTCTCTCCCCCTCTCTGTTTGTCCACCTCTCTGTCTCTCTCCCCCTCTCCCTCTCTCCCCCTCTCTGTCTCTCCCCCTCATGGTCTCGCCCCCTCTCTGTCTCTCTCCCCTCTCTGATTCTCCCCCCCCCTCTGTCTCTCCCCCTCTCTGGCTCTCCCCCCTCACTGTCTCTCACCCCTCTCTATCTCTCCCCTCTCTGTCTCTCCCCCTCTCTAACTCTCCCCTCTCTGTCTCTCCCCCTCTCTAACTCTCCCCCCCTCTCTGTCTCTCCACCCTCTCTGTCTCTCCCCCCTCTCTGTCTCTCTCCCCTCTCAAACTCGACCTCCACTCTGTCTCTCCCCCTATCTGTCTCTCCCCCCTCTCTCTCTCCCCTGCCTGTCTCTCCCTCTTCTCTGTCTCTCCACCACTCTCTGTCTCCACCTCTCTCTCGCTCCCTCTCTCTGTCTCTCCCCCCTCTCTATCGCTCCCCCTCTCTGTCTCTCCCCCTCTCTGTCTCTCCCCCTCTCTGTCTCTCCCCCTTTCTGTCTCTCCCTCTCTCTGTCTCTTCCCCTCTCTATCTCTCCCACCTCTCTGTCTCTCCCCCTCTCTCTCTTTCCCTCCCCCTCTCTGTCTCTCCCCCTCTCTCTCTCTCCCTCTCTGACTCTCCCTCTCTCTTTCACTTTCCCCTCTCTATCTCTCCCACCTCTCTGTCTCTCCCCCTCTCTCTCTCTCCCTCCGCCTCTCTGTCTCTCCCCCTCTCTCTCTCCCCCCTCTCTGTCTCTCCCCCCTCTCTGCCTCTTCCCCTCTCTGTCTCACCCGCTCTCTAACTCTCCCTCTCTTTTTCTCCACCTCTCTATGTCCCCCCACACTGTCTCTCCCCCTCTCTGTCTCTCCCCCTCTCTGTCGCTGCCCCTCTCTCTCGCCCTCTCTCTCTCCCTCTCTCTCTCTCCCTCTCTCTGTCTCTCCCCCCTTTCTATCTCCCCCCTCTCTGTCTCTCGCCCTCTCTGTCAATTTTTTCAATTCATATCGCTTTATTGGCATGTACATCTTATGCTGCCAAAGCATCGAAAAACATTTATGGTTGAACACATAAATGCAGATCTATCCATAGAATGTATAAACAGATATATCCCTGAGAGTATAAATATAAATTCATATAATTTGTATATACTCTTTTCTTAGATTTAATGGTTGTCCCCCTGTTTATGGCAAGCTGTAACATAGTGTGCCGCTAAGGTTACACAATTTCTCTCTTCCCCTAGTAGGTAAGGGAGTTTTTGGTCGTCATTCAAATTTCTGAATTCAGGGCATATTTTTGTGAATTTTGATTCGAAATTCTCCATGATGCCCTGATATTTTCCACAAGCTGTGAGGAAGTGCATCTCTGTCTCCACCACTCCCTGACTGCAGTGAGAGCATATCCTGTCCTCTCTTGGCAGCCGGGTCTGCCTGTGTCTGCCTTTTTCGATGGCCAGGCTATGTTCACTAAGTCTGTACATTGTCAATGTTTTTCTCAGTTTGCTATCCTTTACCATGGTCAGGTATTCAGCCATGTTGTATTGTCTGTTTAGGGCCAAGTAGCAATTGAGTTTGTTTTTGTGTTTTTGTTGTTTCTGCCCAATACGACAGTTATTTTTCCTTTTGCTTAGTGACAATTGTGTTGGGTCGAATTCTTTGTGTTACGCTGTCACTGTCCTGGGGCTGATTATTGTTAGTAGTGTTAGTAGTTACTTCACTGAATCCCAGGACTAGTTGACTGAGGGTATACAATATTTAGGAAGGATCGGCAAAAAGGTAGGGGAGGTGGGGTAGCATTGCTGGTAAAGGAGGGGATTAATGCAATGGAAAGGAAGGATATTAACTCGGATGAAACGGAATCTGTATGGGTAGAAATGAGAAATAGCAAGGGGAGGAAAACGTTAGTGGGTGTGATATATAGGCCTCCAAATAGTAATATGGAGGTGAGGGAAGGCATAAAAAGGGAAATTAGAGAAGCGTGCGATAAGAGCACAGCTGTCATCATGGGTGACTTTAATTTACATATTGATTGGACTACCCAAATTAGTAAAAATTCTGAGGAGGAGGAATTCCTGGAATGTTTTCGGGACGGTTATCTGGACCAATATGTCGAGGAGCCGACTCGAGATCAGGCCATTTTAGACTGGGTATTGTGCAATGAGAAGGGACTTATCAACAATCTTCTTGTACGAGGCCCCTTGGGTCAGAGCGATCATAATATGATCGAGCTCTCAGTCGAGATGGAGAGTGAGGAAATTGAATCAGAGACTAAGGTCCAGAACTTAAATAAAGGGAATTACGAGGGTATGAGACGGGAATTGGGTAAGATTGATTGGGTGGTGTTTCTGGGGGGATTGACAGTGGATAGACAATGGCAAGCATTCAAAGATAGAATGGAAGAATTCCAGAACATGTTTATACCGGTTTGGCATAAAAATAAACCTAAAAAGGTGGCTCAACCGTGGATAACGAGGGAAATTAGGGACAGCATAAAATCAAAAAAAAGGGCATATCAACTGGCAAAAAAAAGCACCAGACCGGAAGATTGGGGGCAGTACAGGATACAGCAAAAGAGGACAAAGGGATTAATCAGGAAGGGGAAAATAGAATACGAAAGTAAACTTGCAGCAAACATAAAGACAGACTGCAAAAGCTTTTATCGGTATATCAGGAGGAAAAGACTGGTAAAATCCCAAGTCGGTCCCTTGCAGTCCGATTCGGGAGAATATATAATGGAGAATAAGGAAATGGCTGACCAATTAAACTCATACTTTGGTTCTGTATTCACAAAGGAGGACACAAATAACCTCCCAGGAATATCGGCAAACATAGGGACTAATGAGAGGGAGGAGCTGACAGAAATTAGTATCTCTAGGGATATGGTGTTGGGTAAGTTGAGGGGACTGAAGGCCGACAAATCCCCGGGGCCTGATAAACTACATCCTAGGGTACTTAAGGAGGTGGCCCTGGAGATAGCAGATGCTCTAAGGATCATCTTCCGGAACTCCATTGACTCGGGAACAGTACCCGTGGATTGGAGGGTAGCTAATGTTACCCCAATATTTAAAAAGGGGGGTAGAGAGAAAGCAGGGAATTATAGACCAGTAAGCCTTACATCGGTTGTGGGCAAAATGCTAGAGTCCATTATTAAGGATAAAATAGCGGAGCACTTGACAAATGGGGAAAGGATCGGACAGAGTCAACATGGATTTACAAAGGGTAAATCGTGTTTGACTAATCTGCTGGAATTTTTTGAGGAAGTAACTGGTAAAATAGATGGGGGAGAGCCAGTGGATGTGGTGTACCTTGACTTCCAGAAAGCCTTCGATAAGGTTCCACACAAAAGATTATCATGCAAAATTAAGGCTCATGGGATTGGGGGCAAAGTATTAACGTGGATAGAGAACTGGCTGGCGGATAGAAAACAGAGAGTTGGAATAAACGGCTCGTTTTCGGAGTGGCAGGCAGTGACCAGCGGGGTGCCGCAAGGATCTGTCCTGGGACCCCAGCTGTTCACAATATATATAAATGATCTGGATCAGGGAATTGGATGCAATATTTCCAAATTCGCTGACGACACTAAACTAGGAGGAGGGGTGGGCTCTGATGAGGATGTCAGGAGGCTACAGTGCGATTTGGACAGGTTGGGGGAATGGGCGGATACGTGGCAGATGCACTATAATGTGGATAAATGCGAGGTTATCCACTTTGGGGGTAAAAACAGGAGGGTAGATTATTATCCAAATGGCAATAGATTGGGAGATGGGGAAGTGCAGAGGGACCTGGGTGTTCTTGTGCACCAGTCACTGAAGGAGAGCATGCAGGTGCAACAGGCGATTAAGAAGGCAAATGGTATGTTGGCCTTCATATCAAGGGGGTTCGAGTATAGGAATAGGGATACCTTACTACAGCTGTACAAGGTGCTGGTGAGACCGCATCTGGAGTATTGTGTACAGTTTTGGTCGCCCCATCTGCGGAAGGATGTTCTTGCCATGGAAAGAGTGCAGCGGCGATTCACCAGGCTGATACCTGGAATGGCGGGAATGACCTACGAGGAGAGATTGAATAGTTTGGGCTTGTACTCACTGGAGTTTAGAAGATTGAGAGGGGATCTCATCGAAACATATAAAATTATGGCAGGCCTGGACAGGCTGAATTCAGAGAGAATGTTTCCAATGGCAGGGGAGCACAGAACCAGGGGCCACAGTCTAAAAATAGCGGGCAAATCATTTAAAACAGAGATGAGGAAGAATTTCTTCACTCAAAGAGTGGTGAGCCTGTGGAATTCCCTGCCACAGAGGGCTGTGAAGGCTAATTCAATAAATATTTTCAAGAGAGAATTGGATATATTTCTGAAGGCTAAGGGGATTAAGGGTTACGGAGAAAAGGCGGGGACGGGGTACTGAACTGGTAAGATCAGCTAAGATCTCAGACGAAGATCAGCCATGATCTCATTGAATGGCGGAGCAGGCTCGAAGGGCCGAATGGCCTACTCCTGTTCCTATCTCTATAATCCCATTTTCCTATAATGTATTCTTCTTTATGGTCCATTCTTGGCATTTCAGGGCTTCGTAATGATAGCAGTGGGGGTTGCTCATTCTTAGGTGTTTCCAAAATTTGGTGGCTCTTTTTTGGATAGTAATTATTAATGGATATTGGCCTAGATCTGCCCTGCATGCATTGTTTACGGTTTTCCTTTGAGTCCAGAGGATACTTTTACAGAATTCTGCATGTAGGATCTCAATTGGGTGTTTGTCCCATTTTGCAAATTCGTATTGTTTTAGCGGTCCCCACACCTCACTGCCATAGAGTGCAATTGGTTCAAATATTGATTTAAAAATTTTGAGCCAAATGCTAATTGGGATTTCTATTTGGATTGATTTTGTAATGGCATTCTCTGTATCTCTCCCCCTTTGTCTCTCTCCCCCCTCTCTGTTTGTCCACCTCTCTGTCTCTCTCCCCCTCTCCCCTCTCTCCCCCCTCTCTGTCTCTCCCCCTCACGGTCTCGCCCCCTCTCTGTCTCTCTCCCCTCTCTGATTCTCCCCCCCCTCTGTCTCTCCCCCTCTCTGTCTCTCCCCCCTCATTATCTCTCTCCCCCCTCTCTGTCTCTCCCCACACATTGTCTCTCCCCCACACTGTCTCTCCCCTCTCACTGTCTCTCCCCCTCTCTGTCTCTCCCCCTCTCTGTCTCCCCCCTCTCTCTGCCTCTCCCCCTCTCTTTCTCTCCCTCTCTCTGTCAAATTCAAATTCAAATTCAAATCGCTTTATTGGCATGATAAGGTACATCTTATGTTGCCAAAGCATCAAAATACATTTATGGTTGAACACATAAACGCAGTTCTATTCATACAGTGTATAAACAGGTATATATCCCTGAGTGTATAAATATACATTCGCATTTTTTATATATACTCTTTTCTTAGTTTACTGGTTGTCCCTCTGTTCATGGCAAGCTGTAACATATTGTGCCGCCAGTGTTACACAGCTTCTCTCCTCCCCCAGTAGGAATGGGAGTTTTTTGTTGTCATTCAGCTTTCTGAATTCAGGGCATATTTGTGAGAATTTTTGGTAGAAATTCTCCCTGATGCCCTGATATTTTCCACAGGCTGTGAGGAAGTGCATCTCTGTCTCCCCTACTCCCTGACTGCAGTGAGAGCATATCCTGTCTTCTCTTGGCAGCCTGGTCTGCCTGTGTCTGCCTTTTTCGATCGCTAGGCTATGTTCGCTAAGTCTGTACCTTGTCAAGGTTCTTTTCAGTTTGTTATCCTTTACCATGGTCAGGTAATCAGCTATGTTGTATTGTCTGTTTAGGGCCAAGTAGCAATTGAGTTTGCTTTGGGTTTTTGTTGTTTCTGCCCAATATGTCAGATATTTTTCCTTTTGCTTAGTGACGATTGTGTTGGGTCGAATTCTTTGTGTTACCCTGTCACTGTCATGGGGCTGGTTATTGTTAGTGTTGTTAGCAGTTACTTCACTGAGTCCCAGGACTAGTTGACTGATGGTATTCTTCTTTATGGTCAGCTCTTGGCATTTCAGGGCGTCGTAGTGATAGCATTGGGGGTTGCTCATTTGTAGTTGATTCCAAAATTTGGTGGCTCTTTTTTGGATAGTGATTATTAATGGATATTGGCCTAGTTCCGCCCTGCATGCATTGTTTACTATTTTCCTTTGAGTCCGGAGGATACTTTTACAGAATTCTGCATGTAGGATCTCAATTGGGTGTTTGTCCCATTTTGCAAATTCTTGTTGTGTTAGCGGTCCCCATACCTCACTGCCATAGAGCGCAATTGGTTCAATTACTGATTTGAAAATTTTGAGCCAAATGCTAATTGGGATTTCTATTTGGATTGATTTTTTGATGGCATAGAAAGCCCTTCTTGCTTTCTCTTTCAGTTCATTCACAGCCAGTTTGAAGTTTCCCGTAGAACTGATTTTTAAGCCGAAGTATGTGTAGTTAGTGGTTTGTTCAATTTTGGTTGTTCCTACTGTGAAATTCATTTTGGGTCCCTGATGTTTGGATCTTTGCTGGAACACAAGGAGTTTGGTTTTTTGGGGACTTATTGTCAGGGCCCAAGTCTGGCAGTACGATCCAGCAGGTCCAGGTTCTGCTGTAGACCCTCCTTAGTTGGTGACAGCAGAACCAGGTCGTCTGCATAGAGGAGGAATTTAACCTTGGATTCATATAGGGTGAGGCCGGGTGCTGTAGATTGTTCAAGTAGTTTTGCCAATCCATTTATGTAAATATTAAAGAGTGTCGGTGAGATTGGCGAGCCCTACATCACCCCCCCGCCCCTGTGGGAAGTATTTTGTTTGTTTGTCTCCAATTTTAACTGCACATTTGTTGTTTGTATACATTGATTTAATTACATCATATGTTTTCCCTCCTACCCCGCTTTCGATAAGTTTCAGGAATAAACCGTCATGCCAGATGGAGTCGAAAGCCTTCTGGAAATTTACAAAGCATGCGTAGATTTTGCTTTTGTTATGGTGAACGTGTTTGTCAATTAGGGTCTGTAGGGTGAAGATATGATCGGATGTTCTATAGTTTGGCAGGAATCCAATTTGGCTTTTACTCAAGACATTGTGCTCCTCAAGGAAGTTTATAAGTCTTTTGTTTATGATGCTACAGAATACCTTCCCCAGGTTACTGTTTACACAGATGCCTCGATAGTTGTTTGGGTCGATTTTGTCCCCACTTTTGTATATGGGCGTTATGAGTCCTTTGTTCCAGATATCAGGGAAATAACCGACACTCAGAACCAAGTTGAAGAGTTTTAGGATAGCCAGTTTCATTTTGTCGTCTGTGTGTTTAATCATCTCGTTTAGTATGCCGTCTGTCCCGCAAGCTTTTCCTGGTCGCAGGTCCTTGAATTTTTCAAGAAGTTCTTTTTCTGTTATTATGGCGTCTAGCGGGTTTTGGTTATCTTTTATGGCCATTTCTAGCTTTTCCAGTTTTTTGCATATTTGGTGTTGCTCTGGTCTTAGTGTGTTTTTCTGGTATAATTTTTCAAAGTGGTTTACCCATGTGTCCCCATTTTGAACGGCCAAATCGTCGTGTTGTTTTTTGTGTAGTGTATTCAAGTTGTCCCAGAAACAATTGGAATCAATGGATTCCTCTATGGAGCTGAGTGTATTCTTAATATATTGCTCTTTTTTGGTTCTGAGTGTGTTTCTGTATTGTGTTCATGTCTGACAATAAGTAAGGCATAATTCCTCGTTTTCTGGATGTCTGTGTTTTTGGTTTGATATTTTTCGAAGTTTTTTCCTCATGTTATGGCAATCTGGGTCAAACGATTTTTCATAGTTTTTTGTTTTGGGTTTGTTCTTGCGAGCTTTCAAGTTTGCAGTTTTTGCCAAATTATCAAAAATATTGTTTAGGTTAATAACTGCCCGGTTTACGCCTTCCTTATTGTGAGTGTATATGTTATCCAGAAAGGTGTCTAAGAGACCTTGAGTTGATGCATTGCTAATTGTTCTCTGGTATTTTTCCGTGTTGTTTTTGGCCCATCTGTACGATTTTTTGGTGTTGTACAGTTTACTGGGTTCTATTTCTATGTTGTTTGTTTCTGTCTTACTGCGATACATAGTAATTTGACTGTGATCTGACAGTGTTGTTTGTGGTGTGGAGATGCCGGAGTTGGGCTGGGGTGGACAAATGTAAGAAGTCACACAACACCAGGTTATGGTCCAACAGCTTTATTTGAAATCACAAGCTTTCGGAGCGCTGCTCCTTCTTCAGGTGAAGTGGAGAAATGCATAAAGACACAGCTTATATAGTCAGAGAATCATGTCAGATGTTTACAGGTAACCTTTCCAACTGCCATTTGTCACACCTCGGCAGAGAGATAATCACAGCAGTCAAAGGTGTGAATGGTGTCCAAACAGGTCAGTCAGGGAAACATTACATCAAAGAACAATGAGGTGGGGCCACAAGGGGTCAAATATTGCAGATGCTGGGGTCTGTATGAAAAACAAAAAAGCAGACAAAAAACATTTTTTTTGGCTGGAAATCACAGCAGGTCCGGCCGCACCTGTGTAGAGAGAACAAGCCAATGTCGACTCGAGTCTGGATGACCCTGCATCAGGTGGGGTTACATGTAGCGTGACATGAACCCAAGATCTCGGTTGAGGCCGTCCTCATGAGTGCGGAACTTGGCTATCAGTTTCTGCTCGACGATTTTGCGTTGTCGTGTGTCTCGAAGGCCACCTTGGAGAATGCTTACCCGAAGATCGGAGGCTGAATGTCCTTGACTGCTGAAGTGTTCCCCGACTGGGAGGGAACACTCCTGCCTGGTGATTGTTGCGCGGTGTCCATTCATCCGTTGTCGCAGTGTCTGCATGGTCTCGCCGATGTACCATGCTCCGGGGCATCCTTTCCTGCAACGTATGAGTTAGACAACGTTGGCCGAGTCACATGAGTATGTATCATGTACCTGGTGGGTGGTGTCCTCACGTGTGATGATGGTATCTGTGTTGATGATCTGGCATGTCTTGCAGAGGTTGCTGTGGCAGGGTTGTGTGGTGTCGTGGTCGCTGTTCTCCTGAAAGCTGGGTAATTTGCTGCGAACGATGGTCTGTTTGAGGTTAGGCGGCTGTTTGAAAGCGAGTAGTGGAGGCGTGGGGATGGCCTTAGCGAGGTGTTCGTCGTCATCGATGACATGTTGAAGGCTGCGAAGATCTGTTTGGACACCATTCACACCTTTGACTGCTGTGATTATCTCTCTGCCGAGGTGTGACAAATGGCAGTTGGAAAGGTTACCTGTAAACATCTGACATGATTCTCTGACTATATAAGCTGTGTCTTTATGCATTCCTCCACTTCACCTGAAGAAGGAGCAGCGCTCCGAAAGCTTGTGATTTCAAATAAAGCTGTTGGACTATAACCTGGTGTTGTGTGACTTCTTACAAGTGTTGTTTGTGGTTTGACTGTGAATGCTCTGAAAGAGGATGGGTCTAAATCTGTAATCATATAGTCTACTGTGCTGCAGCCAAGAGGTGAGCAATAGGTCGATCTTCCTAGGAGGTCTCCTATGAACCTACCATTGACAATGTACAGACCCAGGTTTCGACAGAGCTGTTGCAGCTGTTTTCCGTTGGTATTTGACTGCTTGTTGCAGTTATGCCTGTATGGAAGGGAAGGGATGTCAAAGTGGTTATTCCCGAATACGTAATTGTTTCCCTGATTATTGGTGAAGTCTGGTTCTTCACCCGTTCTTGAATTGAGGTCCCCACAGTTCAACACGTTCCCCTGGGCCTGGTATTGGATAATTTCCCCCTCCATGTTGGAGAAGGTGTCCTCTTTAAAGTACGGGGAATCAATTGGAGGGATATAAAGTGCGCAAATGTAAACATCTTGGGTGTTTGAGATAATCTCCCTCTCAAGTTTGAGCCACATGTGGTTTTCGCCCTTTTTTATAAATTTGATGTAATTCTTAAGTTCTGTTTTATCTGTTCTGTTTTATCAGGTGGGCCCTGTCTGGTCTATAAAAGTGCGGTTTGCACTCAGCGCAGACTTGGCAGTTCCTGGTCATGGTCCTGACCTCCTCAATAGAGTAAGGCAGGTTGCGGGCCTTGATGAAGTGGAAGAACCTGGTGACCCCCGGGTGGCAGAGGTCATTGTGGAGGGCCCGCAGTCTATCGATCTGTGCGCTGGCGCAGGTGCCACGCGATAGCGCATCCAGGGGTTCATTGAGCTTCCCGGGCCGGTACAAGATCTCGTAATTGTAGGTGGAAAGTTCGATTCTCCACCTCAAGATCTTGTCATTTTTGATTTTGCCCCTCTGCTTGTTGTTAAACATGAAAGCAACTGAACACTGGTCAGTGAGCAGGGTAAATCGTTTTCCGGCCAGGTAGTGCCTCCAATGACGCACAGCCTCCACAATCCCCTGGGCCTCCTTCTCAACAGCGGAGTGTCTGGTCTCCGGGCCTTGGAGGGTTCGTGAAAAGAAGGCCACGGGTCTCCCCGCCTGGTTGAGGGTAGCGGCCAGGGCAAAGTCGGACGCATTGCTTTCCACCTGGAAGGAGATGGATTCGTCCACTGCGTGCATGGTGGCTTTGGCAATGTCCTCCTTGATATGGTGGAAGGCTAAGCGGGCCTCTGCCGTCAAGGGAAAAGAGGTGGACTTGATCAGCGGACGGGCCTTGTCCGCATAGTAGGGGACCCACTGGGCGTAATAGGAGAAAAACCCTAGGCACCCCTTCAGGGCCTTGAGGCAGTGGGGCAGTGGGAGTTCCATAAGGGGACGCATCCGGTCGGGGTCGGGGCCGATGACTCCGTGTTCCACAACACAGCCAAGGATGGCGAGGTGGTTTGTGCGGAATATGCACTTCTCCTTCTCTCTGTCTCTCCCCTCTCTCTGTCTCTCCCCTCTCTCTGTCTCCCCATGCTGTCTCTCCCACTCTCTGTCTCTCCCCCTCTCTGTCTCTCCCCCCTCTCTGTCTCCCCCCCTCCCTGTCTCCCTCCCCTCTCTGTCTCTCCCCCTCTCTGTCTCTCCCCCCTCACTGTCTCTCCCCCCTCTCTGTCTCTCCCCCC
This sequence comes from Somniosus microcephalus, assembly GCF_052327205.1. Classification (NCBI taxonomy): domain Eukaryota; kingdom Metazoa; phylum Chordata; class Chondrichthyes; order Squaliformes; family Somniosidae; genus Somniosus; species Somniosus microcephalus. Next base: position 133,125,270 of record NW_028225179.1, on the reverse strand, counting down.
TATCTGTCTCTCCTGCTATCTGTCTCTCCACCGTCTCTCTCTCCCCATTCTGTCTCTCTCCCCTCTCTGTCTCACCCCTTTCTGTCCCTCCCACTTTCTGTCTCTCCCCCCTTTTTGTCTCTCCCCCTCTCTGTCTCTCCACCTCTCTGTCTCTCCCCTCTCTCTGTCTCTCACCCCTATCTGTCTCTCCCCCTATCTGTCGCTCCCCCTCTCTCTCAATTCAATTCAATTCAAATCGCTTTATTGGCATGACAAGTTACATCTTATGTTGCCAAAGCATCGAAAAACATTCATGTTTGTACACAAAAATACAGATCTATCCATACAGTGTATAAACAGATATATCCCTGAGTGTATAAATATACATTCATATAATTTATATATACTCTTTTTTATATTTAGTGGTTGTCCCTCTGTTTATGGCAAGCTGTAACATAGTGTGCTGCTAGTGTTACACAATTTCTCTCTTCCCCCAGTAGGTATGGGAGTTTTTGGTCGTCCTTCAAATTTCTGAATTCCGGGCATATTTTTGTGAATTTTGGGTAGAAGTTCTCCCTTATGCCCTGATATTTTCTATAAGCTGTGAGGAAGTGCATCTCTGTCTCCACCACTCCCCTGACTGCAGTGAGAGCAACCTGAGGACTGTTTAAAATTAAGACTGTTTAAAATTAATATTGAACGTACCAAATGAAGAAAGACTGTTTAAAATTAATATGTTGTTTAAAAGTAATATTGTATGTACCCAACAAATGTCAAATCGATTGACACCTACAGAATGTTGGAAAACTGTACCTTTTTGCTATGTAAGCTTTGGCAATATGGTTCTCTGTAAACTTTCATGCCAATAAAGCATTTTAATTGGAATTGGAAATTGGCATATCCTGTCCTCTCTTGGAAGCCGGGTTTGCCTGTGTCTCACTCTCCCCTGTCTGTCTCTCCCCCTCTCTGTCTCTCCCCTCTCCCTGTCTCTCTCCCCTCTCTTTCTATCCCTCTCTCTGTCTCTCCCTCTCTCTGTCTCTCCCCCACTCTGTCTCTCCCCCTCTCTGTCTACCCCTCACTGTCTCTCCCCCTCTATGTCTCTCCCCGCTCTGTCACTCCCCCCTCTCTGTCTCTACGCCCTCTGTCTCTCCCTACACTCTGTCTCTCCCACTCTCTGTCTCCCCCTCGCTGTCTCTCCCCATCTCTGACTTTCCCCCTCTCTGTCTCTCCCCCTCTCTATCTCTCCCCCTCTCTGTCTCTCCTCCCTCTCTGTCTCACCCCTCTCTGTCTCTCCCCCTCTCTGTTTCTCCCCACTCTCTGTCTCTCCCCCCTCTGTATCTCCATCCTCTCTGTCTCTCGCCCCCTCTCTGTCTCTCCCCCTCTCGGTCTCTCACCCCTCTCTGACTCACCCATCTCTCTATCTCTCCCACTCTCTGTCTCTCCCCCTCTCACTCTCTCCCCTCTCTCTGTCTCTCCCATCTCTCTCTCTCCCCTCTCTGTCTCTCCCCCGTCTCTGTCTCTCCCCACCCTGTCTCTCCATCTCTCTGTCTCTCTCCCCCCTCTCCCTCTCTCCCCCCTCTCTGTCTCTCCCCCCTCTCTGTCTCTCCCCCCTCTCTGTCTCTCCCCCCTCTCTGTCTCTACCCCTCTCTGTCTCTCAATTCAATTCAATTCAATTCAAATCGATTTATTGGCATGACAAGGTACATCTTATGTTGCCAAAGCATCGAAAAACATTCATGGTTGTACATAAAAATACAGATCTATCCATACATTGTGTAAACAGATATATCGCTGAATGTATAAATATACATTCATATAATTTGTATACACTCTTTTCTTATATTTAGTGGTTGTCCCTCGGTTTATGGCAAGCTGTAACATAGTGTGCCGCTAAGGGTACACTCCCCTCTCTGACTCTCCCCCCCTCTGTCTCTCCCCCTCTCATGTCTCTCCCCCCTCATTATCTCACTACCCCTCTCTGTCTCTGCCACTCTCTGTCTCTCCCCCACCCAGTCTCTCCCCCTCACTGTCTCTCCCCCCTCACTGTCTCTCTCCTCTCTCTGTCTCTCCCCCCTCTCTGTCTCTCCCCCTCTCTGTCTCTCCCACTCTCTGTCTCTCCCCCTTTCTGTCTCTCCCCCTCTCTGTCTCCCCCTCTCTGTCTCTCCCCCTCTCTGCCTCTCTCTCTCTCTACCACTCCCCCTCTCTGGTTCTCCCCCTCTCTGTCTCTCCCCTCTCTCCATCTCTCCCCGCCCCGTCTGTCTCTCCCCATCTCTGTCTCTCCTCGCTCTCTGTGCCTCCCCCTCTCTTTCTCTCCCTCTCTCTGTCTCTCCCCTCTCTCTGTCTCTCCCCTCTCTGTCTCTCCCTCTGTCTGTCTCTCCCCCTCTCTCGCTCTCCCCTCTCTCTGTCTCCCCCCGCTGTCTCTCCCCCTCTCTGTCTCTCCCCCCTCATTATCTCTCTCCCCCTCTCTGTCTCTCCCCACTCCCTGTCTCTCCCCGACCCAGTCTCTCCCTCCTCACTGTCTCTCCCCCCTCACTGCCTCTCTCCTCTCTCTGTCTCTCCCCCTCTCTGTCTCTCCCCCTCTCTGTCTCTCCCCCTCTATGTCTCTCCCGCTCTCTGTCTCTCCCCCTCTCTGTCTCTCCCCCTCTGTGCCTCCCCCTCTCTGCCTCTCCCCCTCTCTGCCTCTCCCTCTCTCTGCCTCTCCCCCTCTCTGGTTCTACCCCTCTCTGTCTCTCCCCTCTCTCCGTCTCTCCCCCCTCTCTGTCTCTCCCCCTCTCTGTCTCTCCCCGCTCTCTGTCTCTCCCCCTCTCTTTCTCTCCCTCTCTCGGTCTTTCCCCCTCTCTGTCTCTCCCCCCTCTCTGGCTCCCCCCCTCTCTGTCTCTCTCCCCTCTCTGTCTCTACCCCTCTCTGTCTCTCCCCCCTCACTGTCTCTCCCCCATCTGTCTCTCCACCCTATCTGTCTCTCCCCCCTCTCTCTCTCCCCTGTCTGCCTCTCCCCGCTCTCTGTCTCTCCCCCTTTCTGTCCCTCCCCCTCTCTGTCTCTCCCCCCTCTCTGTCTCTCCCCCTCTGTGTCTCCCCCTCTCTGTCTCTCCCCCTCTCTGACTCTCCCTCTCTCTGCCTCTCCCCCTCTCTGGTTCTACCCCTCTCTGTCACTCCCCTCTCTCCCTCTCTCCCCCCTCTCTGTCTCTCCCCCTCTCTATCTCTCCCCCCTCTCTGTCTCCCCCTCACTGTCTCTCCCCCTCTCTGTCTCTCCCCGCTCTGTCTCTCCCCCCTCTCCGTCTCCCCACTCTCTGTCTCTCCCCCCTCTGTGTCTCTCCCCCCTCTCTGTCTCTACCCCTCTCTGTCTCTCAATTCAATTCATTTCAATTCAAATCGATTTATTGGCATGACAAGGTACATCTTATGTTGCCAAAGCATCGAAAAACATTCATGGTTGTACACAAAAATACAGATCTATCCATACATTGTATAAACAGATATATCCCTGAGTGTATAAATATACATTCATATAATTTGTATATACACTTTCCTTATATTTAGTGGTTGTCCCTCTGTTTATGGCAAGCTGTAACATAGTGTGCCGCTAAGGGTACACTCCCCCCTCTGACTCTCCCCCCCTCTGTCTCTCCCCCTCTCATGTCTCTCCCCCCTCATTATCTCTCTCCCCCTCTCTGTCTCTGCCCACTCACTGTCTCTCCCCCACCCAGTCTCTCCCCCTCACTGTCTCTCCCCCCTCACTGTCTCTCTCCTCTCTCTGTCTCTCCCCCCTCACTCTCTCTCCCCCCTCTCTGTCTCTCCCACTCTCTGTCTCTCCCCCTCTCTGTCTCTCCCCCTCTCTGTCTCCCCCTCTCTGTCTCTCCCCCTCTCTGCCTCTCCCTCTCTCTACCTCTCCCCCTCTCTGTTTCTCCCCATCTCTGTCTCTCCCCTCTCTCCATCTCTCCCCCCCCCTGTCTCTCCCCATCTCTGTCTCTCCTCGCTCTCGGTCCCTCCCCCTCTCTTTCTCTCCCTCTCTCTGTCTCTCCCCTCTCTCTGTCTCTCCCCCCTCTGTCTCTCCCTCTGTCTGTCTATCCCCATCTCTCGTTCTCCCCTCTCTCTGTCTCCCCCCGCTGTCTCTCCCCCTCTCTGTCTCTCCCCCCTCATTATCTCTCTCCCCCTGTCTCTCCCCGACCCAGTCTCTCCCTCCTCACTGTCTCTCTCCCCCCTCACTGTCTCTCTCCTCTATCTGTCTCTCCCCCCTCTCTGTCTCTCCCCCTCTATGTCTCTCCCCCTCTCTGTCTCTCCCCTCTCTGTCTCTCCCCCTCTGTGTCTCCCCCTCTCTGTCTCTCCCCCTCTCTGCCTCTCCCTCTCTCTGCCTCTACCCCTCTCTGGTTCTACCCCTCTCTGTCTCTCCCCTCTCTCCGTCTCTCCCCCCTCTCTGTCTCTCCCCCTCTCTGTCTCTCCCCGCTCTCTGTCTCTCCCCCTCTCTTTCTCTCCCTCTCTCGGTCTCTCCCCCTCTGTCTCTCCCCCTTCTCTGGCTCCCCCCCTCTCTGTCTCTCTCCCCTCTCTGTCTCTCCCCCTCTCTGTCTCTCCCCCCTCACTGTCTCTCCCCCTCTGTCTCTCCCCCCATCTGTCTCTCCACCCTATCTGTCTCTCCCCCCTCTCTCTCTCCCCTGTCTGTCTCTCCCCGCTCTCTGTCTCTCCCCTTTCTGTCCCTCCCCCTGTCTGTCTCTCCCCCCTCTCTGTCTCTCCTCCTCTCTGTCTCTCCAGCTCTCTGTCTAACCCCTCTCTCTGTTTCTCACCCTTATCTGTCACACCCCCCTATCTGTCTCTCCCCCCTCTCTCTCTCCCCTGTCTGTCTCTCCCTCTCTCTGTCTCTCCCCTCTCTCTCTCTCTACCCCTCTCTGTCTCCCCCTCGCTGGCACTCCCCCTCTCTGACTCTCCCTCTCTCTGTCTCTCCCCGCTCTGTCTCTCCCCCCTCTCCATCTCCCCCCTCGCTGTCTCTCCCCCTCTCTGTCTCTCCCCACTCTGTCTCTCACCCCTCTCTGCCTCTCCCCCACCCTGTCTCTCCCCCCATTCTGTCTCTCTCCCCTCTGTCTCTCCATCCTCTCTGTCTCTCTCCCCGCCTCTGTCACTCCCCCTCTCTGTCTCGCCCCCCTCTCTCTCTCACCCCTCTCTCTATCTCTCCCACTCTCTGTCTCTCCCCCTTTCACTCTCTCCCCTCTCTCTGTCTCTCCCATCTCTCTCTCTCCCCTATCTGTCTCTCCCCCGTCTCTGCCTCTCCCCCACTCTGTCTCTCCACCTCTCTGTCTCTCTCCCCCTCTCCCTCTCTCCCCCCTCTCTGTCTCTCCCCCTCTCTATCTCTCCCCCCTCTCTGTCTCCCCCTCACTGTCTCTCCCCCTCTCTGTCTCTCCCCGCTCTGTCTCTCCCCCCTCTCCGTCTCCCCCCTCTCTGTCTCTCCCCCACTCTGTCTCTCCCCATCTCTCTCTCCCCCTCACTGTCTCTCCCCCTCTCTGTCTCTCCCCGCTCTGTCTCTCACCCCTCTCTGTCTCTCCCCCACTCTGTCTCTTCCCCCTCTCTGTCTCTCCCCCCTCTGTCTCTCCATCCTCTCTGTCTCTCACCCCCTCTCTGTCACTCCCCCTCTCTGTCTCTCCCCCTCTCTGTCTCACCCCTCTCTCTATCTCTCCCACTCTCTGTCTCTACCCCTCTCACTCTCTCCCCTGTCTCTGTCTCTCCCATCTCTCTCTCTCCCCTGTCTGTCTCTCCCCCGTCTCTGTCTCTCCCCCACTCTGTCTCTCTACTTCTCTGTCTCTCTCCCCCTCTCCCTCTCTCCCCCCTCTCTGTCTCTCCCCCTCTCTATCTCTCCCCCCTCTCTGTCTCTCCCCCCTCTCTGTCTCTCCCCCTCTCTGTCTCTCAATTCAATTCAATTCAATTCAAATCGCTTTATTGGCATGACAAGGTACATCTTATGTTGCCAAAGCATCGAAAAACATTTAAGGTTGTACACAAAAATACAGATCTATCCATACATTGTATAAACAGATATATCCCTGAGTGTATAAACGTACATTCATATAATTTGTATGTACTCTTTTATTATATTTAGTGGTTGTCCCTCTATTTATGGCAAGCTGTAACATAGTGTGCCGCTAAGGTTACTCTCCCAGCTCTGACTCTCCCCCCACTCTGCCCCCTCCTCCCCTCCCCTCATTTTCCCCCTCCCTCATCCCTTCTTCCCCTCCCTCCCCTTTTCTTCACCCTCTCTCTGTCTTCCTTCCCTCCCTCTCTCTCCCCCCTCCTGTCTCTCCCTCCTCTCTGTCTCCCCCTCTCTGTCTCTCCCCCTCTCTGCCTCTCCCTCTCTCTGCCTCTCCCCCTCTCTGGTTCTCCTCCTCTCTGTCTCTCCCCTCTCTCCATCTCTCCCCCCTCTCTGTCTCTCCCCCTCTCTGTCTCTCACCGCTCTCTGTCTCTCCCCCTCTCTTTCTCTCCCTCTCTCTGTCTCTCCCCTCTCTCTGTCTCTCCCCTCTCTGTCTCTCAAATTCAAATTCAAATTCAAATCGCTTTATTGGCATGATAAGGTACAGCTTATGTTGCCAAAGCATCAAAATACATTTATGGTTGAACACATAAACGCAGTTCTATTCATACATTGTATAAACAGGTATATCCCTGAGTGTATAAATATACATTCGCATTTTTTTATATATACTCTTTTCTTAGTTTACTGGTTGTCCCTCTGTTCATGGCAAGCTGTAACATAGTGTGCCGCCAGTGTTACACAGCTTCTCTCCTCTCCCAGTAGGTATGGGAGTTTTTGGTTGTCATTCAGCTTTCTGAATTCAGGGCATATTTGTGAGAATTTTTGGTAGAAATTCTCCCTGATGCCCTGATATTTTTCACAGGCCTGTGAGGAAGTGCATCTCTGTCTCCACTGCTCCCTGACTGCAGTGAGAGCATATCCTGTCTTCTCTTGGCAGCCTGGTCTGCCTGTGTCTGCCTTTTTCGATCGCTAGGCTATGTTCGCTAAGTCTGTACCTTGTCAAGGTTCTTCTCAGTTTGTTATCCTTTACCATGGTCAGGTAATCAGCTATGTTGTATTGTCTGTTTAGGGCCAAGTAGCAATTGAGTTTGCTTTGGGTTTTTGTTGTTTCTGCCCAATATGTCAGATATTTTTCCTTTTGCTTAGCGACAATTGTGTTGGGTCGAATTCTTTGTGTTACCCTGTCACTGTCCTGGGGCTGGTTATTGTTAGTAGTTACTTCGCTGAGTCCCAGGACTAGTTGACTGAGGGTATTCTTCTTTATGGTCAGCTCTTGGCATTTCAGGGCGTCGTAGTGATAGCATTGGGGGTTGCTCATTTGAAGATGATTCCAAAATTTGGTGGCTCTTTTTTGGATAGTGATTATTAATGTATATTGGCCTAGTTCCGCCCTGCATGCATTGTTTACTGTTTTCCTTTGAGTCCGGCGGATACTTTTACAGAATTCTGCATGTAAGATCTCAATTGGGTGCTTGTCCCATTTTGCAAATTCTTGTTGTGTTAGCGGTCCCCATACCTCACTGCCATAGAATGCAATTGGTTCAATTACTGATTTGAAAATTTTGAGCCAAATGCTAATTGGGATTTCTATTTGGATTGATTTTTTGATGGCATAGAAAGCCCTTCTTGCTTTCTCTTTCAGTTCATTCACAGCCAGTTTGAAGTTTCCCGTAGAACTGATTTTTAAGCCCAAGTATGTGTAGTTAGTGGTTTGTTCAATTTTGTTTGTTCCTAGTGTGAAATTTATTTTGGGTCCCTGATGTTTGGATCTTTGCTGAAACACAAGGGCCTAGAAATTCCCTTGGGTTTGCGCCCATTTAGGGGCGCAAGAGTAGGTTGCGCCGGAAGTTGCGTCGCCGCTGAAATTAGGTGGGCCTTTAAATCGGCGTAAGCCGGTAGCGCTGTGCCGGCACCGATGACGTCATCGGTGTGCGCAGCGCCCCGGTACCGCCCGAAACCACGCCGATCCCCATCTTCAGTAGCGGCCGCCTCTTCCCTGGTGGCCGCTAACAACGTTTTGAAAACCTGGCCATGCTGCAGCCTTAGAGGCGCTATTTAAAGCGGAGGTGCGGCCGGCCGCTTTTTCGGCGGCCGCCTGCTCGCACCTCCTTCCCCGGCCTCCTCCACCCCCCCCCTGCGGCATTGCCGGCTGGTTTCCGTGGAGCCCGGCACTTCGCCATTGTGCCGGGCTCTTTTGCCGGCACTTTCAACAGGGCTCCGGCCGTTGCAGGCACCTCCCCCTTAAGAGAAGGGGGAGGCCTGCAGTACAGCAGCCTGCCGCTCCGCATCGGGTGGTGCAGCGGGACCGGCAGCGCTGAAATTCACTTTCAGCGCCCCAAGCGGGGCGGGCACACCCTGTACCAGTGCCCACTACCGCTTTGGGGCGCTGAAAGTGAATTTGGGGTGGGCACAACTGGCTCGGCGGCGGGCGCTAAATTTCCGGCGCAAACGTGCTGGCGGGGCGTCACCGAATTTATAGGCCAAGGACTTTGGTTTTTTGGGGATTTATTGTCAGGGCCCAAGTCTGGCAGTACGAATCTAGCAGGTCCAGGTTCTGCTGTAGACCCTCCTTAGTTGGTGACAGCAGAACCAGGTCGTCTGCATAGAGGAGGAATTTAACCTTGGATTCATACAGGGTGAGGCCGGGTGCTGTAGATTGTTCAAGTAGTTTTGCCAATTCATTTATGTAAATATTAAAGAGTGTCGGTGAGATTGGCGAGCCCTGCGTCACCCCCCGCCCCTGTGGAAAGTATTTTGTTTGTTTGTCTCCAATTTTAACTGCACATTTGTTGTTTGTATAAATTGATTTAATTACATCATATGTTTTTCCTCCTACCCCGCTTTCGATAAGTTTCAGGAATAAACCGTCATGCCAGATGGAGTCGAAAGCCTTCTGGATATCTATAAAGCATGCGTAGATTTTGCTCTTGTTATTGTGAACGTGTTTGTCAATTAGGGTCTGTAGGGTGAAGATATGATCTGATGTTCTATAGTTTGGCAGGAATCCAATTTGGCTTTTACTGAAGACATTGTGCTCCTCAAGGAAGTTTATAAGTCTTTTGTTTATGATGCTACAGAATACTTTCCCCAGGTTACTGTTTACACAGATGCCTCGATAGTTGTTTGGGTCGGTTTTGTCCCCACTTTTGTATATGGGCGTTATGAGTCCTTTGTTCCAGATATCAGGGAAATAACCGACACTCAGAACCAGGTTGAAGAGTTTTAGGATAGCCAGTTTCATTTTGTCGTCTGTGTGTTTAATCATCTCGTTTAGTATGCCGTCTGTCCAGCAAGCTTTTCCTGGTCGCAGGTCCTTGAGTTTTTCAAAAAGTTCTTTCTCTGTTATTATGGCGTCTAGCGGGTTTTGGTTATCTTTTATGGCCATTTCTAGCTTTTCCAGTTTTTTGCATATTTGGTGTTGCTCTGGTCTTAGTGTGTTTTTCTGGTATAATTTTTCAAAGTGGTTTACCCATGTGTCCCCATTTTGAATGGCCAATTCGTCGTGTTGTTTTTTGTGTAGTGTATTCAAGTTGTCCCAGAAACAATTGGAATCAATGGATTCCTCCATGGAGCTGAGTGTATTCTTAATATATTGCTCTTTTTTGGTTCTGAGTGTGTTTCTGTATTGTGTTAGTGTCTGACAATAAGTAAGGCGTAATTCCTCGTTTTCTGGATGTCTGTGTTTTTGGTTTGATATTTTCCAAGTTTTTTCCTCATGTTATGGCAATCTGGGTCAAACCATTTTTCATAGTTTTTTGTTTTGGGTTTGTTCTTGCGAGCTTTCAAGTTTGCACTTGTTGCCAAATTATCAAAAATATTGTTTAGTTTATTTACTGCCCGGTTTACACCTTCTTTATTGTGAGTGTATATGTTATCCAGAAAGGTGTCCAAGAGAGCTTGAGTTCATGCATTGCTACTTGTTTTCTGGTATTTTTCCGTGTCGTTTTTGGCCCATCTGTACGATTTTTTAGTGTTGTACAGTTTACTGGGTTGTGTTTCTATGTTGTTTGCTTCTGTCTTTTTGAGATACATAGTAATTTGACTGTGATCTGACAGTGTTGTTTGTGGTTTGACTGTGAATGCTCTGAAAGAGGATGGGTCCAAATCTGTAATCATATAGTCTACTGTGCTGCAGCCAAGAGGTGAGCAATAGGTCGATCTTCCTAGGAGGTCTCCTATGAACCTACCATTGACAATGTACAGACCCAGGTTTCGACAGAGCTGTAGTAGCTGTTTTCCGTTGTTATTTGTCTGCTTGTCGCAGTTATGCCTGTATGGAAGGGAAGGGATGTCAAAGTGGTTATTCCCGAATATGTAATTGTTTCCCTGATTATTGGTGAAGTCTAGTTCTTCGCCCGTTCTTGAATTGAGGTCCCCACAGATCAACACGTTCCCCTGGGCCTGGTATTGGATAATTTCCCCCTCTATGTTGGAGAAGGTGTCCTCTTTAAAGTACGGGGAATCAATTGGAGGGATATAAAGTGTGCAAATGTAAACATCTTGGGTGTTTGAGATAATCTCCCTCTCAATTTTGAGCCACATGTGGTTTTCGCCCTTTTTTATAAATTTGATGTAATTCTTAAGTTCTGTTTTAAACCAGATCAGTATGCCTCCAAAGTCTCTGCCTTGGGTTACACTTGGTAATTTATTGGAGGGGACCATCAGCTCAGTGTACCCTTCGGGACAGCCAGTGTGTCCTTTTCCTTTATACTAAGTTTCCTGTAAAATGATAATATCTTGATCTTTAGTTTCATCTATGAACTCTGGGGTCCTACTCTTCACGTCTAGCACCAAAGAGCGTAGACCTTGGATATTCCAGGTCGAAATATATAAGGATTTCATGTTAAGTTTGATCTTTTACTATGATAGGTTAAAGATTGGTACGTGTTTGTCGTGTCTAAGTGTGGGAAAAAAAGATCACTTCAATTGTCTATAAAGTTAATACTATTTGGTTACAGTTCTTTCTATTACTAAGTCCTTGATCCATAAGGTGGAAGTAGATGCTGCTGCACATCTGCTTATTGTCTCTTAATGGATTGTTTCTGTCTGAGGTATTGCGTACATCCTGTGCATCTCTCCCTCTGTCTGGGGAGCATTCCTGTTCCCCTGTGGGACAGGAGTGGTGCAGGTCTGATATTGTTGTTTTGCATGGGGATCCTCTCTGGTCTCGGTTGGTGTGGTGGAGGTCTTTGTAGTGGTCCTGATATGTACCCCGCTGATCTCTGGTGGTCGGGGGGGGTCCTCTTGGAGTCTGGGTATGGACCCGGTTAAAAGCGGCGTCCTTCAGGGCTTTAGCAAAGATCGATATTCTTTTCCTTTGGATGTGGACGTGGTCGTAAAGACATTCCTCATCGAGGGTGGGGTGTTGGGCCAGGTGCACATTGTGTTTTGATTCGCAGTCTCTTGCTATGCTGGCATTTATCTCATGAATTGTGTTGTTGTTGAAGTCTGTTCTCGGCAATATTGTGGAAACAGTGATTCTAGTGTTTGGAAATGTACTGTTTGCCTTCCTAATCATTGCTCTGAGCGATGTTGCTACCTCTTTCTGTTGGGCCTTTAGGTCATTTGTGCCCGTGTGTATTATTATGTGTTGGGGGGAGCCTAATCGGTCCCTCTCTCTGTCTCTCCCCCTCTCTCTCTGTCCCCTCTCTCTGTCTCCCCCCGCTGCCTCTCCCCCTCTCTGTCTCTTCCCCCTCATTATCTCTCTCCCCCTCTCTGTCTGTCCCCACTCACTGTCTCTCCCCCACCCAGTCTCTCCCCCCTCACTGTCTCTGCCCCTCACTGTCTCTCTCCTCTCTCTGTCTCTCCCCCCTCTCTGTCTATCCCCCTCTCTGTCTCTCCCCCTTTCTGTCTCTCCCCCTCTCTGTCTCCCCCCTCTGTCTCACCCCCTTTCTGCCTCTCCCTCTCTCTGCCTCTCCCCCTCTCTGGTTCTCCCCCTCTCTGTCTCTCCCCTCTCTCTGTCTCTCCCCCCTCTCTGTCTCTCCCCCTCTCTGTCTCTCCCCACTCTCTGTCCTCCCCCTCTCTTTCTGTCCCTCTTTCTGTCTCTCCCCCTCTCTGTCTCTCCCCCCTCTCCGGCTCCCCCCCTCTCTGTCTCTCTCCCCTCTCTGTCTCTCCCCATCTCTGTCTCTCCCCCCTATCTGTCTCTCCCCCCTATCTGTCTCTCCCCCCTCTCTCTCCCCCCTGTCTGTCTCTCCCCCTCTCTGTCTCTCCCCCTTTCTGTCCCTCCCCCTCTCTGTCTCTCCCCCCTCTCTGTCTCTCCTCCTCTCTGTCTCTCCAGCTCTCTGTCTCTCCCCTCTCTCTGTTTCTCACCCTTATCTGTCAATTCAATTCAATTCAATTCAATTCAAATCGCTTTATTGGCACGATAAGGTACATCTTATGTTGCCAAAGCATCAAAATACATTTATGGTTGAACACATAAACGCAGTTGTATTCATATAGTGTATAAACAGGTATATCCCTGAGTGTATAAATATACATTCGCATTATTTATATATACTCTTTTCTTAGGCTTACTGGTTGTCGCCCTGTTCATGGCAAGCTGTAACATAGTGTGCCACCAGTGCTACACAGCTTCTCTCCTCCCCCAGTAGGTATGGGAGTTTTTGGTCGTCATTCAGATTTCTGAATTCAGGGCATATTTGTGAGAATTTTTGGTAGAAATTCTCCCTGATGCCCTGATATTTTCCACAGGCTGTGAGGAAGTGCATCTCTGTCTCCACTACTCCCTGACTGCAGTGAGAGCATATCCTGTCCTCTCTTGGCAGCCTGGTCTGCCTGTGTCTGCCTTTTTCGATCGCTAGGCGATGTTCGCTAAGTCTGTACCTTGTCAAGGTTTTTCTCAGTTTGTTATCTTTTACCATGGTCAGGTAATCAGCCATGTTGTATTGTCTGTTTAGGGTCAAGTAGCAATTGAGTTTGCTTTGGGTTTTTGTTGTTTCTGCCCAATATGACAGGTATTTTTCCTTTTGTTTAGTGACAATTGTGTTGGGTCGAATTCTCTCTGCTACGATGTCACTGTCCTGGGGCTGGTCATTGTTAGTAGTGTTAGTGGTTGCTTCACTGAGTCCCAGGACTAGTTGACTGAGGGAGTTATTCTTTATGGTCCTCTCTTGGCATTTCAAGGCTTCGTAATGATAGCAGTGGGAGTTGCTCATTTTTAGGTGTTTCCAAAATTTGGTGGCTCTTTTTTGGATAGTAATTATTAGTGGAAATTGGCCTAGTTCTGCCCTGCATGCATTGTTTATGGTTTTCCTTTGAGTCCGGAGGATACTTTTACAGAATTCTGCATGTAGGATCTCAATTGGGTGTTTGTCCCATTTTGCAAAATCTTGTTGTGTTAGCGGTCCCCACACTTCACTGCCATCGAGTGCAATTGGTTCAATTACTGATTTGAAAATTTTGAGCCAAATGCTAATTGGGATTTCTATTTGGATTGATCTTTTAATGGCGTAGAAAGCCCTTCTTGCTTTCTCTTTCAGTTCATTCACAGCCAGTTTGAAATTTCCCGTAGAGCTGATTTTTATGCCCAAGTACGTGTAGTTAGTGGTTTGTTCAATTTTAGTTGTTCCTAGTGTGAGATTTATTTTGGGTCCCTGATGTCTGGATCTTTGTTGGAACACGAGGACTTTGGTTTTTTGCAGGTTTATTGTCAGGGCCCAGGTCTGACAGACTGATTCCAGCAGATCCAGGTTCTGCTGTAGACCCTCCTTAGTTGGTGACAGCAGAACCAGGTCGTCTGCATAGAGGAGGAATTTAACCTTGGATTCATATAGGGTGAGGCCGGGTGCTGTAGATTGTTCAAGTAGTTTTGCTAATTCATTTATGTAAATATTAAAGAGTGTCGGTGAGATTGGCGAGCCCTGCGTCACCCCCCGACCCTGTGGGAAGTATTTTGTTTGTTTGTCTCCAATTTTACCTGCACATTTGTTGTTTGTATACATTGATTTAATTACATCATATGTTTTTCCCCCTACCCCGCTTTCGAAAAGTTTCAGGAATAGACCGTCGTGCCAGATGGAATCGAAAGCCTTCTGGAAATCTATAAAGCATGCGTAGATTTTGCTTTTGTTTCGATGGACGTGTTTGTCAATTAGGGTCTGAAGGGTGAAGATATGATCTGATGTGCTATAGTTTGGCAGGAACCCTCTCTCTGTCCCTCCCCTCTCTCTCGCTCCCCCTCTCTATCTCCCCCTCGCTGTCTCTCCCCCTCTCTGACTCTCCCACTCTCTGTCCCTCCCCCTCTCTGTCTCTCCCCCTCTCTCTCTCCCCCACTCTGTCTCTCCCCCTCTCTGCCTCTCCCTCTCTCTGCCTCTCCCCCTCTCTGGTTCTCCCCCTCTCTGTCTCTCCCCCTCTCCGTCTCCCCCTCTCTGTCTCTCCCCCTCTCTGCCTCTCCCTCTCTCTGCCTCTCCCCCTCTCTGGTTCTTCCCCTCTCTGTCTCTCCCCGCTCTCCATCTCTCCCCCCTCTCTGTCTCCCCCCTCTCTGTCTCGCCCCGGTCTCTGTCTCTCGCCCTCTCTTTCTCTCCCTCTCTCTGTCTCTCCCCTCTCTCTGTCTCTCCCCTCTCAGTTTATCCCTCTCTCTGTCTCTCCCCCTCTCTCTCTGTCCCCTCTCTCTGTCTCACCCCGCTATCTCTCGCCCTCTCTGTCTCTTCCCCCTCATTATCTCTCTCCCCCTCTCTGTCTCTCCCCACTCACTGTCTCTCCCCCACCAAGTCTCTCCCCCTCACTGTCTCTCCCACTGTCTCTCTCCTCTCTCTGTCTCTACCCCCTCTCTGTCTCTCCCCCTCTCTGTCTCTCCCCTCTCTGTCTCTCCCCCTCTCTGTCTCCCCCTCGCTGTCTCTCCCCCTCTCTGACTCTCCCTCTCTCTGTCTCTCCCACTCTCTGTCTCTCCCCCACTCTGTTTCTCCCTCTCTCTGTCTCCCCCTCACTGTCTCTCCCCCTCTCTGTCTCCCCCCACTCTGTCGCACCCCCTCTCTGTCTCCCCCTCGCTGTCTCTCCCCCTCTCTGTCTCTCTCCGCTCTGTCTCTCACCCCTCTCTGTCTCTCCCACTCTCTCGATCTTTCCCACTCTCTGTCTCTCCCCCTCTCTCTCTCTCCCCTCTCTCTGTCTCTCCCATCTCTCTCTCTCCCCTCTCTGTCTCTCCCCCATCTCTTTCTCTCCCCCACTCTGTCTCTCCACCTCTCTGTCTCTCTCCCCTCTCCCTCCCTCCCCCTCTCTGTCTCTCCCCCTCTCTATCTCTCCCCCCTCTCTGTCTCTCCCCCCTCATTATCTCTCTCCACATCTCTGTCTCTCCCCACTCACTGTCTCTCCCCCACCCAGTCTCTCCCCCTCACTGTCTCTCCCCCCTCACTGTCTCTCTCCCCTCTCTGTCTCTCCCCCCTCTCTGCCTCTCCCCCTCTCTGTCGCTCCACCCACTCTGTCTCTCCCCCTCTCTGTCTCCCACTCAGTGTCTCTCCCCCTCTCTGTCTCTCCCCGCTCTGTCTCTCACCCCCTCTGTCTCTCCCCTCTCTCTATCTCTCCCACTCTCTGTCTCTCCCCCTCTCTCTCTCTACCCTCTCTCTGTCTCTCCCATCTCTCTCTCTACCCTCTCTGTCTATCCCTCGTCTCTGTCTCTCCACCACTCTGTCTCTCCACCTCTCGGTCTCTTTCCCCCTCTCCCTCTCTCCCCCTGCTGTGTCTCTCCTCCTCTCTATCTCCCCCCTCTCTGTCTCTCCCCCTCTCTGTCTCTCCCCATCTCTGTCTCTCTCCCCTCTCTGACTCTCCCCCCTCCATCTCGCCCCCTCTCTGTCTCTCCCCCTCATTGTCTCTCTCCCCCTCTCTGTCTCTCCCCACTCACTGTCTCTCCCCCACCCAGTCTCTCCCCGCTCACTGTCTCTCACCCCTCACTGTCTCTCCCCCTCTCTGTCTCTCCCCTCTCTGTCTCCCCCTCTCTGTCTCTCCCCCTCTCTGTCTCTCCCCCGCTCTGTCTCTCCCCTCTCTTTCTCCCCCCGCTGTCTCTCCCACTCTCTGTCTCTGCCCCTCTCTGTCTCTCTCCCCTCTCTGTCTCTCCCCCTCTCTGTCTCTCCCCCCTCACTGTCTCTCCCCCTCTCTGTCTCTCCCCCTATCTGTCTCTCCCCCCTATCTGTCTCTCCCCCCTTCTCTCTCGCCTCTGTCTGTCTCTCCCCCTCTCTGTCTCTCCCCCCTCTCTCTGTCTCTCTCCCCTCTCTGTCTCTCCCTCTCTCTGTCTCTCCCCTCTCTCTGTCTCTCCCCCTCTCTGTCTCTCCCCACACTCTGTCTCTCCCCCTCTCTGTCTCCCCCTCGCTGTCTCTCCCCCTCTCTGTCTCTCCCCGCTCTGTCTCTCACCCCTCTCTGCCTCTCCCCTCTCTCTATCTCTCCCACTCTCTGTCTCTCCCCCTCTCTCTCTCTCCCCTCTCTGTCTCTCCCATCTCTCTCTCTCCCCTCTCTGTCTCTCCCCCATCTCTGTCTCTCCCCCACTCTGTCTCTCCACCTCTGGGTCTCTTTCCCCCTCTCCCTCTCTCCCCTTCTGTGTCTCTACCCCTCTCTATCTCTCCCCCTCTCTGTCTCTCCCCCTCTCTGTCTCTCCCCGCTCTGTCTCTCTCCGCTCTCTGACTCTCCCCCCTCTGTCTCTCCCCCTCTCTGTCTCTCCCCCCTCATTATCTCTCCCCCCCTCTCTGTCTCTCCCCACTCACTGTCTCTCCCCCACCCAGTCTCTCCCCCCTCACTGTCTCTCCCCCCTCACTGTCTCTCACCCCTCTCTGTCTCTCCCCCCTCTCTGTCTCTCCCCCTCTCTGTCTCTCCCCCTCTCTGTCTCTCCCCTCTCTGTCTCCCCCCGCTGTCTCTCCCACTCTCTGTCTCTCCCCTTCTCTGTCTCTCTCCCCTCTCTGTCTCTCCCCCTCTCTGTCTCTCCCCCCTCACTCTCTCTCTCCCCCTCTCTGTCTCTCCCCCCTATCTGTCTCTCCCCCTATCTGTCTCTCCCCCCCTCCCTCTCGCCTCTGTCTGTCTCTCCCCCTCTCTGTCTCTCCCCCCTCTCTCTGTCTCCCTCCCCTCTCTGTCTCTCCCTCTCTCTGTCTCTCCCCTCTCTCTGTCTCTCCCCCTCTCTGTCTCTCCCCACACTCTGTCTCTCCCCCTCTCTGTCTCCCCCTCGCTGTCTCTCCCCCTCTCTGTCTCTCCCCGCTCTGTCTCTCACCCCTCTCTGTCTCTCCCCTCTCTCTCTCTCTCCCACTCTCTGTCTCTCCCCCTCTCTCTCTCTCCCCTCTCTCTGTCTCTCCCATTTCTCTCTCTCCCCTCTCTGTCTCTCCCCCATCTCTGTCTCTCCCCCACTCTGTCTCTCCACCTCTCAGTCTCTTTCCCCCTCTCCCTCTCTCCCCCTTCTGTGTCTCTACCCCTCTCTATCTCTCACCCTCTCTGTCTCTCCCCCTCTCTGCCTCTCCCCCTCTCTGTCTCTCTCCCCTCTCTGACTCTCCCTCCTCTGTCTCTCCCCCTCTCTGTCTCTCCCCCCTCATTATCTCTCCCCCCCTCTATGTCTCTCCCCACTCACTGTCTCTCCCCCATCCAGTCTCTCCCCCTCACTGTCTCTCCCCCTCACTGTCTCTCTCCCCTCTCTGTCTCTCCCCCCTCTCTGTCTCTCCCCCTCTCTGTCTCTCCCCCTCTCTGTCTCTCCCCCTCTGTCTCCCCCTCTCTGTCTCTCCCCCTCTCTCTGCCTCTCCCTCTCTCTGCCTCTCCCCCTCTTTGGTTCTCCCCCTCTCTGTCCCTCCCCTCTCTCCGTCTCTCACCCCTCTCTGTCTCTCCCCCTCTCTCTCTCCCCGCTCTCTGTCTCTCCCCCTCTCTCTCTCCCCGCTCTCTGTCTCTCCCCCTCTCTGTCTCTCCTCCTCTCTGTCTCTCCAGCTCTCTGTCTCTCCCCTCTCTCAGTTTCTCACCCTTATCTCTCTCTCAATTCAATTCAATTCAATTCAAATCGCTTTATTGGCATGACAAGTTACACCTTATGTTGCCAAAGCATCGGAAAACATTCATGTTTGTTCACAAAAATACAGATCTATCCATACAGTGCATAAACAGATATATCCCTGAGTGTATAAATATACTTTCATATTATTTATATATACTCTTATCTTATCTTTAGTGGTTGTCCCTCTGTTTATGGCAAGCTGTAACATAGTGTGCCGCTGGTGTTATGCAACTTCTCTCTTCCCCTAGTAGGTATGGGAGTTTTTGGTTGTCATTCAATTTTCTGAATTCCGGGCATATTTTTGTAAATTTTGGGTAGAAATTCTCCCTTATGCCCTGATATTTTCTACAAGCTGTGAGGAAGTGCATCTCCATCTCCACCATTCCCTGACTGCAGTGAGAGCATATCCTGTCCTCTCTTGGTAGCCGGGTCTGCCTGTGTCTACCTTTTTCGATCGCCAGGCTATGTTCACTAAGTCTGTACATTGTCAGGATTTTTCTCAGTTTGCTGTCCTTTACCATGGTCAGGTAATCAGCTATGTTGGATTGTCTGTTTAGGGCCAAGTAGCAATTGAGTTTGCTTTGGGTTTTTGTTGTTTCTGCCCTATATGTCAGATATTTTTCCTTTTGCTTAGCGACGATTGTGTTCGGTCGAATTCTTTGTGTTACGCTGTCACTGTCCTGGGGCTGGTTATTGTTAGTAGTGTTAGTAGTTACTTCACTGAGTCCCAGGACTAGTTGACTGAGGGTATTCTTCTTTATGGTCAGCTCTTGGCATTTCAGGGCGTCGTAGTGATAGCATTGGGGGTTGCTCATTTTTTGGTGATTCCAAAATTTGGTGGCTCTTTTTTGGATAGTGATTATTAATGGATATTGGCCTAGTTCCGCCCTGCATGCATTGTTTACTGTTTTCCTTTGAGTCCGGAGGATACTTTTACAGAATTCTGCATGTAGGATCTCAATTGGGTGTTTGTCCCATTTTGCAAATTCTTGTTGTGTTAGCGGTCCCCATACCTCACTGCCATAGAGTGCAATTGGTTCAATTACTGATTTGAAAATTTATAGCCAAATGCTAATTGGGATTTCTATTTGGATTGATTTTTTAATGGCATAGAAAGCCCTTCTTGCTTTCTCTTTCAGTTCATTCACAGCCAGTTTGAAGTTTCCCGTAGAACTGATTTTTAAGCCCAAGTATGTGTAGTTAGTGGTTTGTTCAATTTTGGTTGTTCCGAATGTGAAATTTATTTTGGGTCACTGATGTCTGGATCTTTGCTGGAACACAATGACTTTGGTTTTTTGGGGATTTATTGTCAGGGCCCAAGTCTGGCAGTACGACTCCAGCAGATCCAGGTTCTGCTGTAGACCCTCCTTAGTTGGTGACAGCAGAACCAGGTCGTTTGCATGGAGGAGGAATTTTACCTTTGATTCATATAGGGTGAGGCCGGGTGCTGTAGATTGTTCAAGTAGTTTTGCCAATTCATTTATATAAATATTAAAGAGTGTCAGTCAGATTGGCGAGCCCTACGTCACCCCCCGCCGCTGTGGGAAATATTTTGTTTGTTTGTCTCCAATTTTAACTGCACATTTGTTGTTTGTATACATTGATTTAATTAAATCATATGTTTTTCCCCCTACCCCGCTTTCGATAAGTTTCAGGAATAAACCGTCATGCCCCTATCTGTCTCTCCCCCCTCTCTCTCTCCCCTGTCTTTCTCTCCCCCTCTCTGTCTCTCCCCTCTCTCTGTCTCTCTCCCCTCTCTGTATCTCCCTCTCTCTGTCTCTCCCCTCTCTCTGTCTCTCCCCCTCTCTGTCTCCCCCTCGCTGTCTCTCCCACTCTCTGTCTCTCCCTCTCTCTGTCTCTCCCACTCTCTGTCTCTCCTCCCACTCTGTCTCTCCCCCTCTCTGTCTCCCCCTCACTGTATCTCCCCCTCACTGTCTCTCCCCGCTCTGTCTCTCCCCCCTCTCCATCTCTCCCCTCTCTGTCTCTCCCCCCACTCTGTCTCTCCCCCTCTCTGTCTCCCCCTCGCTGTCTCTCCCACTCTCTGTCTCTCCCCGCTCTGTCTCTCACCACTCTCTGTCTCTCCCACTCGCTCTATCTCTCCCACTCTCTCTCTCTCCCCGTCTCTCTCTCTCCCCGCTCTCTGTCTCTCCCATCTCTCTCTCTCCCCTCTCTGTCTCTCCCCCGTCTCTTTCCCTCCCCCACTCTGTCTCTCCAGCTCTCTGTCTCTCCCCCTCTCCCTCTCTTCCCCTCTCTGTCTCTCCCCCTCTCTATCTCTCCCCCTCTCTGTCTCTCCCCCCTCATTATCTCTCTCCCCCTCTCTATCTCTCCCCACTCACTGTCTCCCCCCACCCAGTCTCTCCCCCTTCACTGTCTCTCACTCCTCACTGTCTCTCTCCCCTCTCTGTCTCTCCCCCCTCTCTGTCTCTCCCCCTCTCTGTCTCTCCCCCACTCTGTCTCTCCCCCTCTCTGTCTCCCCCTCGCTGTCTCTCCCCCTCTCTCTCTCTCTCCCCGCTCTGTCTCTCACCCCTCTCTGTCTTTCCCCTCTCTCTATCTCTCCCACTCTCTGTCTCTCCCCCCCTCTCTCTCTCCCATCTCTGTCTCTCCCCCATCTCTGTCTCTCCCCCACTCTGTCTCTCCACCTCTCGGTCTCTTTCCCCCTCTCCCTCTCTCCCCCTTCTGTGTCTCGCCCCCTCTCTATCTCTCCCCCTCTCTGTCTCTCCCCCCTCTCTGTCTCTCCCCCTCTCTGTCTCTCTCCCCTCTCTGACTCTCCCCCCTCCGTCTCTCCCCCTCTCTGTCTCTCCCCCATCATTATCTCTCTCCCCCTCTCTGTCTCTCCCCACTCACTGTCTCTCCCCCACCCAGTCTCTACCCCTTCACTGTCTCGCCCCCTCACTGTCTCTCTCCCCTTTCTGTCTCTCCCCCCTCTCTGTCTCTCCCCCTCTCTGTCTCACCCCCTCTCTGTCTCTCCCCCTCTGTCTCCCCCTCTCTGGTTCTCCCCCTCTCTGTCTCTCCCCTATCTCCATCTCTCACCCCTCTCTGTCTCTCCCCCTCTCTCTCTCCCCGCTCTCTGTCTCACCCCCTCTCTTTCTTTCCCTCTCTCTGTCTCTCCCCTCTCTCTATCTCTCTCATCTCTGTCTCTCCCTCTCTCTTTCTCTCCCCCTCTCTGTCTCTCCCCTCTCTCTGTCTCCCCCCACTGTCTCTCCCCCCCTCTGTCTCTCCCCCTCTCTGTCTCGCCCCCCTCATTATCTCTCTACACCTCTCTGTCTCTCCCCACTCACTATCTCTCCCCCACCCAGTCTCTCCCCCTCACTGTCTCTCCCACCTCACTGTCTCTCTCCCCTCTCTGTCTCTCCCCCTCTCTATCTCTCCCCCCTCTCTGTCTCTCCCCCTCTCTGTCTCTCCCCCCTCTCTGTCTCTCCCCCTCTCTGTCTCTCCCCCTCTCTGTCTCTCCCCCTCTCTTTCTCTCCCTCTCTCTGACTCTCCCCTCTCTCTGTCTCTCCCCTCTCTGTCTCTCCCTCTCTCTGTCTCTCCCCCTCTCTGTCTCTCCTCTCTCTCTGTCTCCCCCCACTGTCTCGCCCACTCTCTGTCTCTCCCCCTCTCTGTCTCTCCCCCCTCTCTGTCTCCCCCCTCTCTGTCTCTCTGCCCTCTCTGTCTCTCCCCCTCTCTGTCTCTCCCCCTCACTGTCTCTCTCCCCTCTCTGTCTCTCCCCCTATATGTCTCTCCCCCTATCTGTCTCTCCCCCTCACTCTCTCTCCCCTGTCTGTCTCTCCCCCCTCTCTGTCTCTCCCCCTTTCTGTCCCTCCCCCTTTCTGTCTCTCCCCCCTCTCTGTCTCTCCCCCTCTCTGTCTCTCCACCACTCTGTCTCTCCCTTCTCTGTCTCTCTCCCATCACTGTCTCTCCCCCAGTCTGTCTCTCCACCTCTCGGTCTCTTTCCGCCTCTCCCTCTCTCCCCTTCTGTCTCTCTCCCCCTCTCTATCTCTCCCCCCTCTCTGTCTCTCCCCCTCTCTATCTCTCCCCCCTCTCTGTCTCTCCTCCTCTCTGTCTCTCCCCCTCTCTGTCTCTCTCCCCTCTCTGACTCTCCCCTCTCTGTCTCTCCCCCTCTCTGTCTCTCCCCACTCACTGTCTCTTCCCCACCCAGTCTCTCCCCCCTCACTGTCTCTCCCCCCTCACTGTCTCTCTCCCCTCTCTGTCTCTCCCCCTCTCTGTCTCTCCCCACTCACTGTCTCTTCCCCACCCAGTCTCTCCCCCCTCACTGTCTCTCCCCCTCACTGTCTCTTCCCCACCCAGTCTCTCTCCCCTCTCTGTCTCTCCCCGTCTCTGTCTCTCCCCCCTCTCTGTCTCTCCCCCTCTCTGTCTCTCCCACTCTCTGTCTCTCCCCCTCTCTTTCTCTCCCCTCTCTCTGTCTCTCCCCTCTCTCTGTCTCTCCCATCTCTGTCTCTCCCTCTCTCTGTCTCTCCCCCTCTCTGTCTCTCCCCTCTCTCTGTCTCCCCCACTGTCTCGCCCACTCTCTGTCTCTCCCCCTCTCTGTCTCTCCCCCTCTCTGTCTCCCCCCTCTCTGTCTCTCTCCCCTCTCTGTCTCTCCCCCTCACTGTCTCTCCCCCCTCACTGTCTCTCCCCCCTCTCTGTCTCTCCCCCTACATGTCTCTCCCCCCTATCTGTCTCTCCACCTCTCTCTCTCTCCCCGGTCTGTCTCTCCCCCCTCTCTGTCTCTCACCCTTTCTGTCCCTCCCCCTTTCTGTCTCTCCCCCCTCTCTGTCTCTCCCCCTCTCTGTCTCTCCACCACTCTGTCTCTCCCCTCTCTCTGTCTCTCACCCTTATCTATTTGGGTCAACTTTTTCTCCACTTTTGTATATGGGCGTTATGAGTCCTTTGTTCCAGGTATCAGGGAAGTAACCGACACTCAGAACCAAATTGAAGTGTTTTAGGATAGCCAATTTCATTTTATTGTCCGTGTGTTTAATCATCTCGCTTAGGATGCCGTCTGCACCACAAGCTTTTCCTGGTCGCAGGTCCTTGAGTTTTTCAAATAGCTCTTTTTCAGTTATTATGGGGTCTAGTGGGTTTTGGTTATCTTTTATGGGCAATTCGATCTTTTCCAGTTTTTTGCATATTTGGTATTGCTCTGGGCATAGTGTGTTTTTCTGGTATAATTTTTCAAAATAGTTTTCCCATGTGTCTCCGTTTTGAATGGCCAATTCGTCGTGTTGTTTTTGTGTAATGTATTCCAGTTGTCCCAGAAACAATTGGAAGCAATGGATTCCTCAATGGAGCTGAGTGTATTCTTAATATACTGCTCTTTCTTGGTTCTGAGTGTGTTTTTGTATTGTGTTAGTGCCTGACAATAAGTAAGGCATAATTCCTCGTTTTCTGGCTGTCTGTGTTTTTGGTTTGATATTTTTCTGAGTTTTTTCCTCATGTTCTGGCAGTCAGAGTCAAACCATTTTTCGTAGTTTTTTGTGTTGGGTTTATTCTTGCGAACTTTCAAGTTTGACATTGATGCCAAATTATCAAAAATATTATTTAGGTTATTCAGTGCCTTCTTTATTGTGTGTGTATGTATTTTCCAGAAAGGTGTCCAAGAGAGCTTGTGTTGATTGATTGCTAATTGCTTTCTGGTATTTTTCCGTGCTCTTTTTGGCCCATCTGTAGGATTTTTTGTTGTTGTACAGCTTACTGGGTTGTGTCTCTTTGTTGGTTGTTTCTGTCCTTTTAAGATATGCAGTAATTTGACTGTGATCTGACAGTGTTGTTTGTGGTTTGACTGTGAATGCTCTGAAAGAGGATGGGTCCAGATCCGTAATCATATAGTCTACGGTGCTGAAGCCAAGAGGTGAGCAATAGGTGGATCTTCCTAGGTAGTCTCCCATGAACCTACCATTGACAATGTACAGACCCAGGCTTCGACAGAGCTGCAGGAGCTGTTTTCCGTTAGCATTTGTCTGTTTGTCGCAGTTATGCCTGTGTGGATGGGAAGGGAGATCAAAGTGGTTATTCCCAAATATGTAATTATTCCCCTGATTATCGGTGAAGTCTGGTTCTTCACCAGTTCTTGAGTTGAGGTCACCACAGATCAAGACATTTCCCTGGCCCTGGAATTGGATAATCTCCCTCTCTATGTTGGAGAAGGTGTCCTCTTTGAAGTACGGGGATTCTGTCAGGGGGATATAGAGTGTGCAAATGAAAACATCTTTCATGCTAGAGATGCTGCCCCTCTTAACTTTGAGCCATAAGTGGTTTTCGCCCTTTTTTTATAAATTTAATGTAATTCCTAAGCTCTGTTTTAAGCCAAATCAGTATGCCTCCAGATTCTCTGCCCTGGGTTACTCCTGGCAATTTATTGGAGGGGACCACCAGCTCTGTGTACTCATGGGGACAGGCAGTGTGTCCTTCTCCTCTACACCAGCTTTCCTGTAAAAAGATAATATCTAGATCATTAATCTCTGTCTCTCCCCCTCTCTGCCTCTCCCCCTCTCTGCCTCTCCCCCTCTCTGCCTCTCTCCCCCTCTCTCTCGCCCCTCTCTGTCTCTCCCCCTCTCTGTCTCTCCCTCTCTCTCTCTCTCTTCCCTCTCTCTCTCTCCCCCTCTCTGTCTCTCCCCTCTCTCTATCTCTCCCCCTCTCTGTCTCTCCCCCTCTCTGTCTCTCCCCCCTCCCTGTCTCTCCCCCACTCTGTCTCTCCCCCCTCTCTGTCTCTCCCCCTCTCTGTCTCTCCCCTCTCTGTCTCTCCCATCTCTGTCTCTCCCCTCTCTGTCTCTGCCTTCTCTGTCTCTCCCATCTCTGTCTCTCCCCTCTCTGTCTCTCCCCACTCTCTGTCTCGCCCCAACTCTGTCTCTCCACCTCTATGTCTCCCCCCGCTCTGTCTCTCTCCCTCTCTGTCTCTCTCCCACTCTCTCTGTCTCTCCCCCTCTCTTTCTCTCCCTCTCTCTGTCTCTCCCCTCTCTCTGCCTCTCCCGTCTCTGTCTCTCCCTCTCTCTGTCTCTCCCCCTCTCTGTCTCTCCCCTCTCTCTGTCTCCCCCCGGGGTCTCTACCACTCTCTGTCTCTCCCCCTCTCTTTCTCTCCCCCCTCTCTGTCTCTCCCCCTCACTGTCTCTCCCCCGTCTCTGTCTCTCCCCCCTATCTGTCTCTCCCCCCTATCTGTCTCTCCACCCCCTCTCTCTCTCCCCTGTCTGTCTCTCCCCCCTCTCTGTCTCTCCCCCTTTCTGTCCCTCCCCCTTTCTGTCTCTCCCCCTCTCTGTCTCTCCCCCTCTCTGTCTCTCCACCTCTCTGTCTCACCCCTCTCTCTGTCTCTCACCCTTATCTGTCTCTCCCCCACTCTCTCTCTCCCCTGTCTGTCTCTCCCCCTCTCTGTCTCTCTCCTCTCTCTGTCTCTCTCCCCTCTCTGTCTCTCCCTCTCTCTGTCTCTCCCCCTCTCTGTCTCTCCCCGCTCTGTCTCTCACCCCTCTATGTCTCTCCCCTCTCTCTATCTCTCCCACTCTCTGTCTCTCCCCCTCTCTCTCTCTCCCCTCTCTCAGTCTCTCCCATCTCTCTCTCTCCCCTCTCTGTTTCTCCCCCGTCACTGTCTCTGCCCCACTCTGTCTCTCCACCTCTCGGTCTCTTTCCGCCTCTCCCTCTCTCCCCTTCTGTGTCTCTCCCCTCTCTATCTCTCCCCCTCTCTGTCTCTCCCCCCTCTCTGTCTCTCCCCCTCTCTGTCTCTCCCCCTCTCTGTCTCTCTCCCCTCTCTGACTCTCCCCCCTCTGTCTCTCCCCCTCTCTGTCTCTCCCCCCTCATTTTCTCTCTCCCCCTCTCTGTCTCTCCCCACTCACTGTCTCTCCCCCACCCAGTCTCTCCCCCTCACTGTCTCTCCCCCTCACTGTCTCTCTCCCCTCTCTGTCTCTCCCCCCTTTCTGTCTCTCCCCCCTCTCTGTCTCTCCCCCTCTCTGTCTCTCCCCCTCTCTGTCTCTCCCCCTCTCTTTCTCTCCCTCTCTCTGTCTCTCCCCTCTCTCTGTCTCACCCCTCTCTGTCTCTCCCTCTCTCTGTCTCTCCCCCTCTCTGTCGCTCCCCTCTCTCTGTCTCCCCCTGCTGTCTCTCCCACTCTCTGTCTCTCCCCCTCTCTGTCTCTCCCCCCTCTCTGTCTCCCCCCTCTCTGTCTCTCCCCCTCTCTGTCTCTCCCCCTCTCTTTCTCTCCCTCTCTCTGTCCCTCCCCTCTCTCTGTCTCTCCCCCTCTCTGTCTCTCCCCCTCTCTGTCTCTCCCCCTCTCTTTCTCTCCCTCTCTCTGTCCCTCCCCTCTCTCTGTCTCTCCCCTCTCTGTCTCTCCCTCTCTCTGTCTCTCCCCCTCTCTGTCTCTCCCCTCTCTCTGTCTCCGCTCGCTGTCTCTCCCACTCTCTGTCTCTCCCCCTCTCTGTCTCTCTCCCCTCTCTGTCGCCCCCCTCTCTGTCTCTCCCCCCTCTCTGTCTCCCCCCCCTCTCTGTCTCTCTCCCCTCTCTGTCTCTGCCCCTCTCTGTCTCTCCCCCCTCACTGTATCTCCCCCTCTCTGTCTCTCCCCCCTATATGTCTCTCCTCCCTATCTGTCTCTCCCCCTCTCTCTCTCTCCCCTGTCTGTCTCTCCCCCCTCTCTGTCTCTCCACCTTTCTGTCCCTCCCCCTTTCTGTCTCTCCCCCCTCTCTGTCTTTCCCCCTCTCTGTCTCTCCACCACTCTGTCTCTCCCCTCTCTCTGTTGCTCACCCTTATCCATTTGGGTCAACTTTGTCTCCACTTTTGTGTATGGGCGTTATGAGTCCTTTGTTCCAGATATCAGGGAAGTAACCGACACTCAGAACCAAGTTGAAGAGTTTTAGGATAGCCAATGTCATTTTATTGTCCGTGTGTTTAATCATCTCGCTTAGGATGCCGTCTGCACCGCAAGCTTTTCCTGGTCGCAGGTCCTTGAGTTTTTCAAATAGCTCTTTTTCAGTTATTATGGGGTCTAGTGGGTTTTGGTTATCTTTTATGGGCAATTCGATCTTTTCCAGTTTTTCGCATATTTGGTATTGCTCTGGGCATAGTGTGTTTTTCTGGTATAATTTTTCAAAATAGTTTTCCATGTGTCTCCGTTTTGAATGGCCAATTCGTCTTGTTGTTTTTGTGTAATGTATTCCAGTTGTCCCAGAAACAATTGGAATCAATGGATTCCTCAATGGAGCTGAGTGTATTCTTAATATACTGCTCTTTCTTGGTTCTGAGTGTGTTTTTGTATTGTGTTCGTGCCTGACAATAAGTAAGGCATAATTCCTCGTTTTCTGGCTGTCTGTGTTTTTGGTTTGATATTTTTCTGAGTTTTTTCCTAATGTTCTGGCAATCGGAGTCAAACCATTTTTCGTAGTTTTTTGTTTTCGGTTTATTCTTGCGAACTTTCAAGTTTGACATTGATGCCAAATTATCAAAAATATTATTTAGGTTATTCAGTGCCTTCTTTATTGTGTGTGTATGTATTTTCCAGAAAGGTGTCCAAGAGAGCTTGAGTTGATTGATTGCTAATTGCTTTCTGGTATTTTTCCGTGCTGTTTTTGGCCCATCTGTAGGATTTCTTGGTGTTGTACAGCTTACTGGGTTGTGTCTCTGTGTTGGTTGTTTCTGTCATAGATACATACATAGAAGATAGGAGCAGGAGTAGGCCATTCGGCCCTTCGTGCCTGCTCCGCCATTCGATGAGATCATGGCTGATCCTTTAATTCAGTATCCCGTCCCCGCCTTCTCTCCGTAACCCTTAACCCCTTTTGCCCGTAGAAATATATCTAATTCCCTCTTAAATATATTTAATGAGCTGGCGTACACTGCCCTCTGTGGCAATGAGTTCCACAGGTTCACCACTCTCTGAGTGAAGAAATTCCCCCTCATCTCTGTCCTAAATGGTTTAGCCCTTATCCTTAAATTATGTCCTCTAGTTCTGTTCTCACCCGCCAAGGGAAACATTCCTTCTGCATCCAGTCTGTCTAGACCTGTCAGAATTTTATACACTTCTATGAGGTCCCCTCTCAATCTTCTAAACTCCAGTGTGTACATCCCTAAACTACATAGTCTCTCCTCATAGGTCATTCCCGCCATTCCTGGTATCAGCCTGGTGAATCGCCGCTGCACCCCCTCCATGGCAAGAACATCCTTCCTCAGATGAGGCGACCAAAACTGTACACAGTACTCGAGGTGTGGTCTCACCAGTGCCCTGTACAGCTGCAGCAAGGTATCCCTGTTCCTGTATTCTAACCCTTTTGCTATGAAGGCCAGCATACCGTTTGCCTTCTTGACCGCCTGTTGCACCTGCATGCTCGCCTTCAGTGACTGGTGTACAAGAACACCCAGGTCTCTCTGTACTTCCCCCTCTCCCAATCTATTGCCATTTAAATAATAATTTGCCCTCCCGTTCCTGCACCCAAGGTGGATAACTTCGCACTTGTCCACATTATAGTGCATCTGCCATTTATCCGCCCAATCGCCCAGTCTGTCCAAATCGCTCTGGAGCTTCCTGGTCTCTTCCTCTGAGCCCACCCCCCCTCCTAGTTTAGTGTCGTCTGCAAATTTGGAAATGCTGCATCCGACTCCCTGATCCAGGTCATTAATGTAAATTGTGAACAGCTGGGGGCCCAGGACAGATCCCTGTGGTACCCCACTTGTTACTGCCTGCCATTCAGAAAATGAGCCGTTTATTCCAACTCTCTGTTTTCTATCTGACAGCCAGTTCCCTATCCACGCCAAAACTTTCCCCTTTATCCCATGAGCCTCAATTTTCCATGCTAATCTTTTATGTGGGACCTTATCGAAGGCCTTTTGGAAGTCCAGGTACACCACATCTACTGGCTCTCCCCCATCTATTCTACCAGTTACTCCCTCAAAAAATTCCAATAGATTAGTCAAGCACGATTTACCCTTTGTAAATCCATGTTGACTCTGTCCTATCCTGTCCCCATTTGCTAAGTGCTCCGCTATTTCATCCTTAATGATGGACTCCAGCATTTTGCCCACAACTGATGTAAGGCTTACAGGTCTGTAATTACCTGCTTTTTCCCTACCCCCCTTTTTGAATAGTGGGGTAACGTTAGCTACCCTCCAATCCATCGGTACTGTTCCCGAGTCTAATGAATTCTGAAAAATCATCCTTAGTGCATCCGCTATCTCTAGGGCCACCTCCTTCAGTACCCTAGGATGCATGTTATCAGGCCCTGGGGATTTGTCCACCTTCAATCCCTTTAGCTTCCTTAACACCATATCCTTAGAGATATTGATTTGCGTCAGTTCCTCCTTTGCCAATGTCCCTATTTTTCCCGATATCCCAGGGAGGTTTTTTGTGTCTTCCTTCGTAAAGACTGACCCAAAGTATGCATTTAGTTGATCTGCCATTTCCTTATTTCCCATTATATATTCCCCCGTATCTGACTGCAATGGACCAACTTTGGTTTTCACCAGTCTTTTCCTTTTGATATACTTATAAAAGCTTTTGGAGTTAGTTTTTATATTTTCCGCCAGCTTGTTTTCGTAAGCTATTTTGCCCCTCTTGATTATGCCCTTTGCCCTCCTTTGCTCTATCTTAAACTGTTCCCAATCTTCCGCTCTGGCGCTTTTTTTGGCTATTTTATACGCCCTATCTTTGGATTTTATGCTGTCTCTAATTTCCCCTGTTATCCACGGTTGAGTCACCTTTTTAGATTTCCTTTTATGCCAGATTGGTATAAACAATTTTTGCAATTTTGTCATTCTATCTTTAAATGTTTGCCATTGTTTATCTACCTCCAGTCCTCCCAGGAACGTTGTCCACTCAGACCTACTCAGTTCCCGTCTCATGGCATCATAATTCCCCTTGTTTAAATTCAGGACCTTAGTCTCTGAGTCAATTTCTTCGCTCTCCATTTCGAGTGAGAAATCGATCATGTTATGATCGCTCTGACCCAAGGGTCCCCGTACAACAAGATTACTGATTAGTCCCTTCTCATTGCACAGTACCCAGTCCAATATAGCCTGTTCCCGAGTTGGTTCCTCGACATATTGATCCAGATAACCATCCCTCAAACACTCAAGGAATTCCTCCTCCTCATTATTTTTACTGATTAGGCTAGTCCAATCTATATGTAAGTTAAAGTCACCTATGATGACAGCTGTGCTCTTATTGCACGCTTCTCTAATTTCCCTCGTGATGCCCTCCCTAACCTCTATTTTACTATTTGGAGGCCTATATACCACTCCTATTAATGTTTTTCGCCCCTCGCTATTTCTTAGCTCCACCCATATAGATTCTGTATTAACTGAGTTAATATCCTTCCTTTCAATTGCATTTATCCCCTCTTTTACTAGCAATGCTACCCCTCCTCCCTTTCTTTTTTGTCGATCCTTCCTAAATACTGAATACCCCTGTATGTTAAGCTCCCAGCCCTGCTCACCCTGCAACCATGTTTCCGTAATCCCAATTAGATCATAATTATTAACCTCTATTTCCACAGCTAATTCATCTACCTTGTTCCTGATGCTTCTCGCATTAAGGTATAAAACCCTCAGGCTTTTTTTATGCTCACATTTTTTATGAATTAGTTTGGCCCTTTGTTTTTTGTTCCTCACCCTTTTACCATTTATTTCTGTCTGCCTTTCACTTTCCTCTATTTCACTACATAGGTTTCTAGCCCCCTGCCATACTAGTTTAAATGCTCCCGAACTGCTTTATCAAAAATTACCCCGAGAACATCAGTTCCATCTCTGCACAGGTGTAGACCGTCCCTTTTGTATAGGTCACACCTACCACAAAACTGGTTCCAATGCCTCAAAAATTTAAAACCCTCCCTCTTACACCACTGCTCAAGCCACGTATTTAGCCTAACTATCCTGTTCTCTGTACTCTTACTAGCACGTGGCACTGGTAGTAATCCAGAGATTACTACCTTCGAGGTCCTACTTTTTAGTTTGGCTCCTAACTCCCTAAATTCTACTTGTAGGACCTCTTCCCTTTTTTTAGCTACGTCGTTGGTACCAACATGTATCACGACAACTGGCTGTTCCCCCTCCCCCTCCAGAATGTTCTGCACCCGCGCCGAGACATCCTTGACCCTTGCACCAGGGAGGCAACATACCATCCTGGAGTCTCGGTCGCGACCACAGAAACC
>NW_028225179.1:132755308-133093743 GCF_052327205.1 Somniosus microcephalus | reverse complement strand
AGGTCACCACAGATCAAGACATTTCCCTGGGCCGGGAATTGAATAATCTCCCTCTCTTTGTTGGAGAAGGTGTCCTCTTTGAAGTACGGGGATTCTGTAGGGGCATATAGAGTGTGCAAATGAAAACATCTTTCTTGCTTGAGATGATGCCCCTCTTAATTTTGAGCCATAAGTGGTTTTCGCCCTTTTTTTTATCAATTTAATGTAATTCCTAAGCTCTGTTTTAAGCCAAATCAGTATGCCTCCAGATTCTCTGCCCTGGGTTACTCCTGGCAATTTATTGGAGGGGACCACCAGCTCTGTGTACTCATGTGGACAGCCAGTGTGTCCTTCTCCTCTACACCAGCTTTCCTGTAAAAAGATAATATCTAGATCTTTAATCTCTGTCTCTCCCTCTCTCTGTCTCTCCCTCTCTGTCTCTGCCCCTCTCTGTCTCTGCGCCTCTCTGTCTCACCCCTCTCTCTCTCTCTGTCTCTCCCCCTCTCTATCTCTGCCCCTCTCTGTCTCTCCCCCTCTCTGTCTCTCCCCCTCTCTGTCTCTCCCACCTCTCTGTCTCTCCCCCTTCTCTGTCTCTCCCCCTCTCTGTCTCTCACCCTCTCTGTCTCTCCCTCTGTCTCCCCCCTCTCTGTCGCTCCCCCTCTCTGTCTCTCCCTCTGTCTCCCTCCTCTCTGTCTCTCCCTCTCTCTGTCTCTCTCCCCTCTCTCTCTCTCCCACTCTCTGTCTCTCCCCCTCTCTGCCTCTCCCTCTCTCTGTCTCTCTCCCCTCTCTCTCTCTCCACCTCTCTGTCTCTCCCCCTCTCTGTCATTCCCTCTCTCTGTCTCTCTCCCCTCTCTCTCTCTCCCCCTCTCTGTCTCTCCCCCTCTCTGTCTCTCCCCCTCTCTGCCTCTCTCCCCCTCTCTCTCCCCCTCTCTGTCTCTCCCCCTCTCTGTCTCTCCCTCTCTCTGTCTCTCTCCCCTCTCTCTCTCTCCCCCTCTCTGTCTCTCCCCTCTCTCTATCTCTCCCCCTCTCTGTCTCTCCCCCCTCTCTGTCTCTCCCCCTCTCTGTCTCTCTCCGCTCCCTGTCTCTGCCCCACTCTGTCTCTCCCCCCTCTCTGTCTCTCCCCCTCTCTGTCTCTCCCCTCTCTGCCTCTCCCATCTCTGTCTCTCCCCTCTCTGTCTCTCCCCTCTCTGTCTCTCCCATCTCTGTCTCTCCCCTCTCTGTCTCTCCCCCTCTCTGTCTCTCCCCCCACTCTGTCTCTCCACCTCTCTTTCTCCCCCCTCTCTGTCTCTCCCCCACTCTGTCTCTCACCTCTCTGTCTCTCTCCCTCTCTGTCTCTCTCCCACTCTCTCTGTCTCTCCCCCTCTCTGTCTCTCCCCCACTCTGTCCCTCCATCTCTCTGTCTCTCTCCCCCTCTCTCTCTCTCCCCCCTCTCTGTCTCTCCCCCTATCTATCTCTCCCCCTCTCTATCTCTCCCCCTCTCTGTCTCTCCCCCCTCTCTGTCTCTCCCCCTCTCTGTCTCTCTCCCCTCTCTGACTCTCCCCCCTCTCTGTCTCTCCCCCTCTCTGTCTCACCCCCTTCATTATCCCTCCCCCCTCTCTGTCTCCCCCCACTCACTGTCTCTCCCCCACCCTGTCTCTCCCCCCTCACTGTCTCTCCCCCCTCACTGTCTCTCTCCCCAGTGGTGACACCCAGTAGCCATTTAAATTACCTGCAACCGTCAGTATGTGCACCTCTTCCTCCTCAGATGTGTCGCTCCTCTCTGTTTTGCTTGTTCCATCATACTGCACTGAATGAACACTCTTTTTCCTCTCTTGTCCAAATACAGACATTTTGCTCCCATGCTTCCCAGCTCTGTCTGTTCTTTTTTTACCTCTACAGGCACGTTCAATGTGACCCTTTTTGCCACAATTTCGGCATTCCAGCTCCATACACAAGTAGTCATTAGCGTGATGGCCCGTTTTCCCACAACGGTAACATGTGCTGTTCCGCACACCTTTCGGCTCAGATGACACCTTGTGAACTCTCCCTGTTGAACTCAACTGGTGAGCCTCCTTTTCCGCCATCTCCATGGAGACACTAACTTCAATGGCCTTTTCAAGACTAAGGTTGTCCTTAGTAAGAAGGCGCTTCTGTCAGTTTGCATTTTGCAGACCACACACAAGTCTGTCTCTAATGGTGTCATTCAGCACCTCCTTGAACTGGCAGTGTTCCGACAACCTTTTTAAAGCAGCAATAAACATCGTCACTGATTCCCCCTCCTCTTGATTCCGTTTATGAAATCTAAATCTCTCAGCAATAACCAGAGGTATTGGGGAAAAATGTGCTCCAAGAATTTCCACTAGTTGCTTATATGTTTTAGTTCCTGGCTTATCTGGTGGCATGAGGCTGCGAAGTAAATTGAATGTCTTCGGCCCGATTACACTCAAAGAGGTAGGCACGACCTTTTCATTTGCCACCGCATTCACCAATACAAAATAGTCAAAACGTTCTGTATAAGCGCTCCATTGCTCCACATTTTCACCAAAATCACCGATGTTTCCTAATATAGTAGCCATCTCACGTTTAAATTAAATTTTCTGTTTACTCACTGCACCCGTAACGTACGCAGATTCACCCGCTCCTCATTGCCACTTGTTGTGTCAGTACCTTTCTATCTAGACACAATTTAGGACTCAGAACTCAGAGATTCAAAAATGAAGTGCTTTATTGGAAGGAAAGGAAGTTCTGGAAAGTTCCGAACAAAGAGAGCTAAACTTAACAGAAAACACCCAACCATTTAACTCCTGTGACAGAGCCACCACAGGTGGGAGGAGAACACACAATAGAACACACAATACATAACACTCTCCCCCTCTCTAACTCTCCCTCTCTGTCTCTCTCCCCTCTCGATCTCCCCCCATTCTGTCTCTCCCCCTCTCTGTCTCTACCCCTCTCTCTCTTTCCCCCCTCTCTCTCCCTCTCTCTGTCTCTCCCCCCTCTCTACCTCCCCCCTCTCTGTCTCTCGCCCTCCCTGTCTCTCCTCTCTCTGTCTCTCCCTCTCTGTCTCTGCCCCTCTCTGTCTCTGCCCCTCTCTGTCTCTCCCCCTCTCTCTCTCTCCCTCTCTCTGTCTCTCCCCCTCTGTATCTCTGCCCCTCTCTGCCTATGCCACTCTCTGTCTCTCCCTCTCTCTCTGCCCCCTCTCTATCTCTCCCCCTCTCTCTCTCTCCCCCTCTCTGTCTCTACCCCTCT
Organism: Somniosus microcephalus; assembly: GCF_052327205.1. Taxonomy (NCBI): domain Eukaryota; kingdom Metazoa; phylum Chordata; class Chondrichthyes; order Squaliformes; family Somniosidae; genus Somniosus; species Somniosus microcephalus. Next base: position 133,090,536 of record NW_028225179.1, on the reverse strand, counting down.
CTGTCACTCCCCCACTCTCTCTCCCCCTCTCTCTCTCCCTCTCTCCCCTCTCTATCTCCCCCCTCTCTGTCTCTCGCCCTCTCTGTCTCTCCCTCTCTCTGTCTCTCCCTCTCTGTCTCTGCCCCTCTCTCTCTCTCCCTCTCTCTGTCTCTCCCCCTCTGTGTCTCTACCCCTCTCTGCCTATGCCGCTCTCTGTCTCTCCCTCTCTCTCTGCCCCCTCTCTATCTCTCCCCCTCTCTCTCTCTCCCCCTCTCTGTCTCTCCCACCTCTCTGTCTGTCCCCCTCTCTGTCTCTCCCCCTCTCTGCCTCTCGCCCTCTCTGTCTCTCCCTCTGTCTCCACCCTCTCTGTCTCTCCCCCTCTCTTTCTCTCTCCCTCTCTGTCTCTCCCCCTCTCTGTTTCTCTCCCCCTCTCTCTCTCTCCCCTCTCTGTCTCTCCACCTCTCTGTCTCTCCCTCTCTGTCTCTCTCCCCTCTCTCTCTACCCCTCTCTGTCTCTCCCCTCTCTCTCTCTCTCCCCCTCTCTGTCTCTCCCCCTCTCTGTCTCTCCCCCTCTCTATCTCTCCACCTCTCTGTCTCTCCCCCCTCTCTGTCTCTCCCCCTCTCTATCTCTTCCCCCTCTCTGTCTCTCCCCCTCTCTGTCTCTCACACCTCCCTGTCTCTCCCCCACTCTGTCTCCCCCCCTCTCTGTCTCTCCCCCCCTCTGTCTCTCCCTCCTCTCTGTGTCTCTCCCCATTCTGTCTCTCCCCCTCTCCGTCTCGCCCCCCTCTCTGCCTCTCCCCCTCTCTCTCTCCCCTCTCTCTGTCTCTCCCCTCTCTGTCTCTCTCCCCCTCTCCCTCTCTCCCCCCCTCTGTCTCTCCCTCTCTCTATCTCTCCCCCCTCTCTTTCTCTCACCCCTCTCTGTCCCTCCACCTCTTTGTCTTTCCCCCTCTCTGTCTCTCCCCTCTCTCTATCTCTCCCTCTCTCTGTCTCTCCCTCTCTCTATCTCTCCCCCTCTCTGTCTCTCCCCCCTCTCTGTCTCTCCACCTTTCTGTCTTTACCCCTCTCTGTCTCTCCCCCCTCTCTATCTCTCCCCCCTCTCTGTCTCTCCCCCTCTCTGTCTCTCCCCCCTTGTTAAGTCTGTGTGTTATAATGAGAATTAATACACAGACCACAAGAGTAACTTTTAACAGGTCTTTACTAGTCGAAGGTCAGGGCGGAACTGCCCAATAAATCATTACACAGCACTTATATACCGGTGTGGTCACCACCGGTATTACAGTATACAGCAGCCAAGATAAAGTAGTGCAACTCTTAAAATAGTTCTCTTAAAGGTGGAACGGTTCTCTTAAAGGTGGAACGGTTACATACACTACAATCCTCCCTTTTTAGCTTAACCGTCTATATTCCCCATTAAACATAACATCATAACATATATACACAACTTCATGTAAAAACAGTTCACAGATTCAATCTCTGAGGCGGCGCCTCCTGCGCCTCCTGACTCGGTCCGGATAACGCCTCGGTGGTGTAGTAGGTTCTTGCTGCTGGGGTGACTCATCTAATAGTCCTTAACTGGACTTAACAGCTTGAACTTTCGTAACTGCAGAACCAGCATTGTTGACTTCTAAAGGCTCGAGTACCTTGGGAAGTTTTTCTGCTTCCAGACTGATTTGGCTCAGTTCGGAGGGACCACGTGCATGACCTGGTAGGGGTGATAATGGTTCAGATGAGTCATCACCTTCATCATCATGGGACAACTCACATGAATATACTAGATTGCTGTCCTCCTCAGTATCTACGTCCTCCAAATGTTTTATTATTTCTATTTTTGGAGCTTCAACTGTGAGTGTGGCTGTGGTCTGTGTATTACTTGATTTGCAGCTATATTCACCAGAGTCTTTGGGTGTGAGATTTGTAATGGTAAGTTCTATCACATTCTTATTTTGTTTAAATTTGTATCGGTCAGAAGATTCAATTAAGCTCTGGTCTTTGTACCATCTGACCATCTTGGGAGTAGGTGTAAACTCACAGCTCAAAGTAGCAGAATGCTTCTCTTCCACTGTAATGTTCTGTAGTTCTTTGACTACCTTTGACGGAGGCTCTTTAATAGACAGCCTCGCCTCAGATTTTGATTTCCCTGCAATAAACTGCAGCAAGCCGGTCATCTTACAAGTTGTTTCTTTCAGAGTGAGACGATGAATAGTGCCACGATGCTCAATGTCCACATCTTCAGAAGCATGAAGAATTTCACCATTTAGTATCCATTTTGGAGGCTTCACGCCAGCAACTGAAAGCTCACACTCAAGAATGGCGTCACTTGGCTCTGTCACTTCCACATCACATATGGGTTTAAGGATGGCAATTGATTGCTCTTCTACATACAACTTTGCTGTGCTTTGGTCACCTATGGCATCGCACATGTAGTTGCCTTCATCTTCAAAAGTGACATTATTAATAACGAGCTTCCTGTACACATCTTCACTCACAATCTCATATTTATTACTGGAATGAATCTCTTTGTCTTTGTAATACCACTTGACAGCAGCATTTGGCCTGGAAACCTTGCATTCGAAAATGACACGATGTTTCTCCATGCCAATCTTCTCTCTTAAGGGTTTCACAATTTTAACTGGCAATTCTTTAATTCGAAGCAAAGCTCTGGAAGTAGCGCTTTCAGCAACAAACTTGATCTCTGCAGCATCTTCAGTTTTTGCCTCTGCCACCAATTCCCTGAGTGGCTTATTACTGCTGGCACTGCTCAAAAAAGGGTGCTCTTTCTTCTTAGCTTCCAACTGATCGATGAATTTGACATATTCCATTTCTTGCTCAGCTTTGATTCGTTTGGCCTCATCGCGCAGACGGTTTGTGTGTTCCTGTTCCATTTTCTCAATCAGCTGCTTCTGCTGTCTTTCCAGATTCTCCCACTCTGTGTCAAAGAACTTTTTCTTTGCATTCATCTCTTGCTCAAAATGGCGAATCATTTGTTCTAATTGCTGTTGTAGTTTGAAATTGAGTTGAGTTCGAGCCCGGTGTTCCTCAGGAATGTGCATGTCTGTAGACTGGACAGACTCAGAATTCTCTGTCAAACTATGTTGTTGTTGTTCAGTGGAATTCTGTTCTGATACTTTGTTCTCTTCTGAAGCCTTTATGCACTCCTTCGTTTTTCCATCATTAGTCTGCAAGTCCATTTTAGACTTGTCTTTTGCACATGGGCTGGTCTTACCATCATCAGTTCCAGAGTCTGAGCTGATTGTCTTCACCGAGTTCTCACTCTCTGCTTTGTCACTGTCACTGCTGCATATGCCCTCATCCACTATTCTGGACAATCGTTCAGGTTTGACATCTTTCTTTTTCCCAGAATCTACCGTTATTGCTTTTAGGGAGTGCCAGTCCATATTTATTTTCCTGATCCACTCCCGTCCCAGAAGTGGTGGACCTCCCTCAGGTAGTACATATATGTCCATTCCTTGGTGTGCTTTGCCCTTGTGTACCACCTTGACTTTTATCTTTCCGATGGGGTATACTCTTTGCCCCGTGTATGTCTGCAATACTATCTTCGTATCCCGTAGGGGAATATGTTTGAATAACCTTTTGTAATCTTGCTTATTCATGACTGTCAACGCCGATCCGGTGTCCAATTCCATCTTCATTTGGACTCCTGCTATCTGCAGTGTGACCCAGATAGTTTGTCGGTCAGCTTCCTTACTCACTTTGTGAATTCTCAGACTACCCAGTTCCTTGCTGTTGGAGTCTGAATCCGAATTCTGTTCATCCGAACTCTTCTCAGTCACCTTGTGTACCTTTCTGCACTTTTCCTGCGGTGACTTTTTGTTGCTGGTCTTCTTTCCTGACCGGCACACTTTAGCTATGTGACCAAGCTTGCCACATTTTCTACAGTCCTGGTCTTTAAACCAGCATTGGTTCTGATCATGTGTTGTCTTCCCACAACGATAACATTTCGTTGTACCCGAAGCCATTTGAACTATGCTGAGTACCGCTGCCTTCAGCTGCATTTCCGCAGTGCCTCTTGCTGCGGCTTCGTGCGATGCTGCAATAGAGACAGCCTTATCAAGTGTAAGATCATTCTTTTCAAGCAGCCGCTTTTGTGTTCCTTCTTTCGACAATCCACACACGAATTTGTCTCTCAGTGCCTCTGTCAGGCTTTCCCCAAACTGGCAGTATTTCGCTAGCTTACGCAGTTCAATTAAATACTCCGCGTTGCTTTCCTCTTTCAGTTGCGTTCTCGCATAAAATTTAAATCGTTCCGCTAACATCAGCGGTGTGGGGTTCAAATGATTCTTCAGGACAGCAACAATATTAGCGAAGGTCTGATCCACCGATTTAGCTGGTGATAGAAGATGCTTCAATAGCCCATATGTCTTTGCACCCATTGAGTATAGTAAGGTTAGTGCTTTATCTTCATTTGATATTTTATTTGCCTTGCAATATATCTCTATGCGTTCAACATACGTGGCCCAATCTTCAACATCGGGATCAAAATCGTTGATGTTACCACGCTTAGGCATCCTCGCAATCTTCTTGCGAAACAAAAGGAAATTTTTCTTTTACTTTTTTTTTCCAAAAAGGCGGTTTCCCGTGCTCGTCTTCTTCCCCCGCCTACGAAAATGGCGGCTTCCCGCGTTTGCCTTTCTCCCCCGCTGTCTGTAATGGCGATTGCCATATTGCTGCGTTCGCCCTCCCCAGCGGTTTTCAAATCATGCCTCCCAGCCCTTCTTGGAGTCCGGTCCTCTCCCAGCCCGGCTGCGGCTGAGTTCGCCACGTTTTTTTTTTTTAAATTTTTTTATTTTCTCCCGCTCTTACGCTGTCCCGGTCGCTGCGCCTCGCAGCCTCGGTAGCTGCCCGGCCTTTTTCACCGGTCGCGGTCGAGCTCTCTCTCGACGCTGTTGCGTCTCCCAGCCCACTATTTTCTCCCGCGCCTTACGCTGCCCCAGTCTCAGCGCCTCTGGCCCCGACTTCTGTCCGGCTCTTTTCCCCAGCCGTGGTCGAGTTCTCCGCCCTTATATCCTCCATTTTTCCCTCCCCTACTTCACAGCCAACGTGGCCGACTGGCTGCTCGTCGCTGATCGGCTTACCCACCACCGTGATAGAAGGGATGATTACTGCCTGTTGCTGATGGAAGGCTTCGTGTCAGAATTCTTCCTTTGCTCTGCAGACCCGAGTCTTTTCTCAGCAGGATGATGAGGGCGGATGCCTCTTCTCAACGCCCGTTAAACTGCCTTGGATGTATCTCTGCCGCAGGGTAAGATCGTACTCGTCGCCACTGTTAAGTCTGTGTGTTATATTGAGAATTAATACACAGACCACAAGAGTAAAATTTAACAGGTCTTTACTAGTCAAAGGTCAGGGCGGAACTGCCCAATAAATCATTACACAGCACTTATATACCGGTGTGGTCACCACCGGTATTACAGTATACAGCAGCCAAGATAAAGTAGTGCAACTCTTAAAATAGTTCTCTTAAAGGTGGAACGGTTCTCTTAAAGTTGGAACGGTTACATACACTACACCCCTCTGTGTCTCCCCCTTTCTGTCTCTCCCCCTCTCTGTCTCTCCCCCCTCTCTGTCTCTCCCTCTCTGTCTCTCCCCCCTCTCTGTCTCTCCCCTCTCTGTCTCAACCCCCTCTCTGTCTCTCCCCCTCTATGTCTCTCCCCCTCTCTGTCTCCCCCTCTCTCTGTCAATTCAATTCAGTTCAATTCAATTCAAATTGCTTTATTGGCATGACAAGTTACATCTTATGTTGCCAAAGCACCAAAAAAACATTTATGGTTGAACACATAAACGCACATCTATCCATACAGTGTCTAAACAGATATATCCTTGTGTGTATAAATATACACTCATATAATATGCATATAATCTTTTCTTAGGTTTAATGGTTGTCCCTCTGCTTATGGCAAGCTGTAACATAGTTTGCTGCTAAAGTTACGCAATTTCTCTGTTCCCCTAATAGGTATGGGTGTTTTTGGTCGTCATTCAAATTTTTGAATTCAGGGCATAATTTATGAATTTTGGGTAGAAATTCCCCCTTATGCCCTGATAGTTTCCACAAGCTGTGAGGAAGTGCATCTCTGTCTCTACCACTCGCTGACTGCAGTGAGAGCATATCCTGTCCTCTCTTGGCAGCCAGGTCTGCCTGTGTCTGCCTTTTTCGACGGCCAGGCTATGCTCACTAAGTCTGTACCTAGTCAAGGCTTCTCTCAATTTGCTATCTTTTACTGTGGTCAGGTATTCAGCCATGGTGTATTTTCTGTTTAGGGCCAAGTAGCAATTGAGTTTGTTTGGGGTTTTTGTTGCTTCTGTCCAATAGGTCAGCTATTTTTCCTGTTGTTTAGTGGCAATTGTGTTGGGTCGAATTCCCTGTGCTACGATGTCACTGTCCTGGAGCTGGTTATTATTAGTGGTGTTCGTAGTTTCTTCACTGAGTCCCAGGACTAGTTGACTGAGGGGACTCTTCTTTATGATCCTCTCTTGGCATTTCAGGGCTTCATAATGATAGAAGTGGGGGTTGCTCATTTTTAGGTGTTTCCAAAATTTGGTGGCTCTTTTTTGGATATTAATTAGTAGTGGATATTGGCCTAGTTCTGCCCTGCATGCATTGTGTGCGGTTTTCCTCTGAGTCCGAAGGATACTTTTACAGAATTCTGCATGTAGGATCTCAATTGGGTGTTTGTCCCATTTTGCAAAATCTTTTTGTGTTAGCGGACCCCACACCTCACTGCCATAGAGTGCAATTGGTTCAATTACTGATTTAATAATTTTGAACTCTCTGTCTCTCCACCTCTCTGTCTCTTCCCCTCTCTGTCTCTCCCCCTCTCTGCCTCTCCCCCTCTCTGTCTCTCCCCCTCTCAGTCTCTCCCTCTCTCTGTCTCTCCCCCCTCTCTGTCTTTCCCCCTCTCTGTCTTTCCCCCCCTCTATCTCCGCCCCTCTCTGTCTCTCTCCCCCTCTCTGTCTCACTCCCCGTCTCTGTCTCTCCCCCCTCTCTGTCTCTCCCCCTCTCTGTCTCTCTCCCCTCTCTGACTCTCCCCCTCTCTGTCTCTCCCCCTCTCTATCTTTCCCCCCCATTATCTCTCTCACCCTGTCTGTCTCTCCCCACTCACTGTCTCTCCCCCACCCTGTCTCTCCCCCCTCACTGCCTCTACCCCCTCACTGTCTCTCTCCCCTCTCTGTCTCTCCCCCCTCTCTGTCTCTCCCCCTCTCTTTCTATCCCCCTCTCTGTCTCCCGCCTCTCTGTCTCTCTCCCCCTCTCTGTCTCTCCCCCTCTCTGTCTCCCCACCCTCTCTGTCTCTCCCCGTCTCTGTCTCTCCCCCTCTCTGTTCCTCCCCCCTCTCTGTCTCTCCCTCTCTCTGTCGCTCCCCCTCTCTGTCTCTCCCCCCTCTCTGTCTGCCCCCTCTCTGTCTCTCCCCCCTCTCTGTCTCTCCCCCCTCTCTGTCCCCCCCTCTGTCTCTCCCCCTCTCTGTCTCTCCCCCCTCTCTGTCTGCCCCCTCTCTGTCTCTCCCCACACTCTGTCTCTCCCCCTCTCTGTCTCTCCCCCTCACTGTCTCTCTCCCCTCTCTGTCTCTCCCCTTCACTGTCTCTCCCCCTCTCTGCCTCCCCCTCTCTGTCTCCCCCCTCCCTGTCTCTCTCCCCTCTCTGTCTCTCCCCCTCTCTGTCTCTCCCCCTCTCTGTCTCCCCCCTCTCTGTCTCTCTCTATCTCTCCCCCTCTGTCTCTCCCCCCTCTCTGTCTCTCTCCCCTCTCTGTCTCTCCCCCTCTCTGTCTCTCTCCCTCTCTCTGTCTCTCCCCCTCTCTGTCTCTCCCTCTCTCTGTCTCTCCCCCCTCTCTGTCTCTCTCCCTCTCGCTGGCACTCCCCCTCTCTGTCTCTCCCCTCTCTCGGTCTCTCCCCCCTCTCTGTCTCTCCCACTTTCTGTCTCTCCCCTCTCTCTGTCTCTCCCCTGTCTGTCTCTCCCTCTCTGTCTCTCCCGCTCTCTGTCTCCCCCTCTCTCTGTCTCCCCCCTCTCTCTCTCCTGCTCTCTGTCTCTACCCCCTCACTGTCTCTCCCCCCTCTCTGTCTCTCCCCTATCTGTCTCTCCCCCCTTACTGTCTCTCCCGCTCTCTGTCTCTCCCCCTTTCTGTCTCTCTCCCCTCTCTGTCTCTCCCCCTTTCTGTCTCTCTCCCCTCACTGTCTCTCCCCCTCTCTCTCTTTTTCCTACCTGTCTCTCCCCCTCGTTGTCTCCCCCCCTTTCTGCCTCTCTCCCCTCTCTGTCTCTCCCCCCTCACTGTCTCTCCCCCCTCTCTGTCTCTCCCCCCTCTCTGTCTCTTGCCCCTCTCTGTCTCAATTCAATTCAATTCAATTCAAATCGCTTTATTGGCATGATAAGGTACATCTTATGTTGGCAAAGCATCGAAAAACATTTATGGTTGAACACATAAATGCAGATCTATTCATACAGTGTATAAACAGATATATCCCTGAGTGTATAAATATACATTCGTATAATTTGTATATACTCTTTTCTTAGGTTTACTGGTTGTCCCGCTGTTTATGGCAAGCTGTAACATTGTGTGCCGCTAAGGTTACACAATTTCTCTGTTCCCCTAGTAGGTATGGGAGTTTTTGGTCGTCATTCAAATTTCTGAATTCAGGGCATATTTTTGTGAATTTTTGGTAGAAATTCTCCCTGATGCCCTGATATTTTCCACAAGCTGTGAGGAAGTGCCTCTCTGTTTCCACCACTCCCTGACTGCAGTGAGAGCATATCCTGTCCTCTCTTGGCAGCCGGGTCTTTCTGTTTCTGCCTTTTTTGATGGCCAGGCTATATTCACTAAGTCTGTACCTTGTCAAGGTTTTTCTCAGTTTGCTATCCTTTACCATGGTCAGCTATTCAGCCATGTTGTATTGTCTGTTTAGGGCCAAGTAGCAATTGAGTTTGTTTTGGGTTTTTGTTGTTTTTGCCCAATATGTCAGGTATTTTTCCTTTTGCTTAGTGACAATTGTGTTGGGTCGAATTCTCTGTGCTACGATGTCACTGTCCTGGGGCTGGTTATTCTTAATAGTGTTAGTAGTTATGTCACTGAGTCCCAGGACTAGTTGACTGAGAGTATTCTTCTTTATGGTCCTCTCTTGGCATTTCAGGGCTTCATAATGATAGCAGTGAGGGTTGCTCATTTTTAGGTGTTTCCAATATTTGGTGGCTCTTTTTTGGATAGTAATTATTAATGGATATTGGCCTAGTTCTGCCCTGCATGCATTGTTTACGGTTTTCCTTTGAGTCCAGAGGATACTTTTACAGAATTCTGCATGTAGGATCTCAATTGGGTGTTTGTCCCATTTTGCAAATTCTTGTTGTGTTAGCGGTCCCCACACCTCACTGCCATAGAGTGCAATTGGTTCAATTACTGATTAAAACATTTTGAGCCAAATGCTAATTGGGATTTCTATTTGGATTGATTTTTTAATGGCATAGAAAGCCCTTCTAGATTTCTCTTTCAGTTCATTCACAGCCAGATGAAAATTTCCCGTAGAGCTGATTTTTAAGCCCAAGTATGTGTAGTTAGTGGTTTGTTCAATTTTAGTTGTTCCTAGTGTGAAATTTATTCTGGGTCCCTGATGTTTGAATCTTTGCTGGAACACAAGGACTTTGGTTTTTTGGGGGTTTATTGTCAGGGCCCAGGTCTGACAAATGACTTTAGCAGATCCAGGTTCTGCTGTAGGACCCTCCTTAGTTGGTGACAGCAGAACCAGGTCATCTGCATAGAGGAAGAATTTAACCTTGGATTCATATAAGGGTGAGGCCGGGTGCTGTAGATTGTTCAATTACTTTTGCCAATTCATTTATGTAAATATTAAAGAGTGTCAGTGAGGTGGGTGAGCCCTGCGTCACACCATGCCCCTGTGGGGAGTATTCTGTTTGTTTGTCTCCGATTTTAATTGCACATTTATTGTTTTTATACATTGATTTAATTACATCATATGTTTTTCCCCCTACACCACTTTCAATAAGTTTCAAGAATAGACCGTCATGCCAGATGGAATCGAAAGCCTTCTGGAAATCTATAAAGCAGGCAAAAATGTTGCTTTTGTTTTGATGAACATGTTTGTCAATTAGGGTCTGTATGGTGAAGATATGATCTGATGTTCTATAGTTTGGTAGGAATCCAATTTGGCTTTTACTCAAGACATTGTGCTCCTCAAGGAAGTTTATAAGTCTTTTGTTTATGATAGTACAGAAAACCTTCCCCAGGTTACTGTTTACACAGATGCCTCGATAGTTATTTGGGTCAACATTGTCTCCACTTTTGTATATGGGCGTTATGAGTCCTTGTTCCAGATATCAGGGAAGTAACCGACACTCAGAACCAAGTTGAAGAGTTTCAGTATAGTCAATTTCATTTTATCGTCCGTGTGTTTAACCATCTCGCTTAGGATGCCGTCTGCACCACAAGCTTTTCCTGGTCGCAGGTCCTTGAGTTTTTCAAATAGCTCTTTTTCAGATATTATGGGGTCTATCGGGTTTTGCTTATCTTTTATGGCAAATTCGAGCTTTTCCAGTTTTTCGCATATTTGGTATTGCTCTGGGCTTAGTGTGTTTTTCTGGTATAATTTTTCAAAATGGTTTTCCCATGTGTCTCCGTTTCGAATGGCCAATTCGTCGTGTTTTTTTTTGTGTAATGTATTCCAGTTGTCCCAGAAACAATTGGAATCAATGGATTCCTCAATGGAGATGAGTGTATTCTTAGTATACTGCTCTTTCTTGGTTCTGAGTGTGTTTTTGTATTGTGTTAGTGCCTGACAATAAGTAAGGCATAATTCCTTGTTTTCTGGTTGTCTGTGTTTTTGGTTTGATATTTTTCTGAGTTTTTTTCTCATGTTCTGGCAATCGGAGTCAAACCATTTTTCGTAGTTTTTTGTTTTGGGTTTCTTCTTGACAACTTTCAAGTTTGACATTGATGCCAAATTATCAAAAATATTATTTAGGTTATTCACTGCCCAGTTTACGCCATCTTTATTGTGTGTGTATGTATTTTCCAGAAAGGTGTCAAAGAGAGCTTGAGTTGATTGATTGCTAATTGCTTTCTGGTATTTTGCCATGCTGTTTTTGGCCCATCTGTAAGATTTTTTAATGTTCTGCAGCTTACTAGGTTGTGTTTCTCTGTTGGTTGTTTCTGTCCTTTTAAGATATGCAGTAATTTGACTGTGATCTGACAGTGTTGTTTGTGGATTGACTGTGAATGCTCTGAAAGAGGATGGGTCCAGATCCGTAATCATATAGTCTACGGTGCTGAAGCCAAGAGGTGAGCAATAGGTGGATCTTCCTAGGAAGTCTCCCAATAACCTACCATTGACAATGTACAGACCCAGGCTTCGACAGAGCTGCAGGAGCTGTTTTCCGTTAGCATTTGCCTGTTTGTCGCAGTTATACCTCTCTGTCTCTCCCCTCTCTCTCTCTCCCTCTCTCTCTCTCCCCCTCTCTCTCTCTCCCCCTCTCTCTCTCCCCCTCTCTCTCTCTCCCCCTCTCTGTCTTTCTCTCTCTCTGTCTCACCCCCTCTGTGTCTCTCCCCCCTCTCTGTCTCTCCCCCTCTCTGTCTCTCCCCCCTCTCTCTCTCTCCCCCTCTCTGTCTCTCCCCCCTCTCCGTCTCACCCCCTCTAACTCTCTCCCCCTCTCTGTCTCTCCCCCTCTCTGTCTCTCCCCCTCTCTATCTCTCCCCCTCTCTGTCTCTCCCCCCCTCTGTCTCTCCCCCTCTCTGGCTCTCCCCCTCTCTGTCGCTCCCCCTCTCTCTCTCCCACTCTCTCTCTCCCTCTCGCTGTCTCTCCCCCCTCTTTATCTCCCCCCTCTTTATCTCCCCCCTCTCTGTCTCTCCCCCTCTCTGTCTCTCCCTCTCTCTGTCTCTGTCTCTCTGTATCTGCCCCTCTCTGTCTCTGCCCCTCTCTGTCTCTCCCCTCTCTCTGTCTCCCTCTCTCTGTCTCTCCCCCTCTCTATCTCACCCCCTCTCTCTCTCTCCCCCTCTCTGTCTCTGTCACCTCTCTGTCGCTCCCCCTCTCTGTCACTCCCCCTCTCTGTCTCTGCCCCTCTCTGTCTCTCCCTCTCTCTCCCCCCTCTCTGCCTCTCCCCCTCTCTGTCTCTCCCGCTCTCTGCCTCTCCCACCTCTCTGTCTCTCCACTGTTCTGTCTGTCCTCCTCTCTGTCTCTCCCCCGCTCTGTCTCTCCACCCTCTCTTTCACTACCCCTCACTGTCTCTACCCCTCTCTGTCTTTCCCCCTCTCTGTCACCCCCCCTCTCTGTTTCTCCCTCTCTCTCCCCCCTCTCTGTCTCTCCCCTTCTCTGTCTCTCCCCTCTCTGTCTCTCCCGCCTCTGTAACTCTCCCCCTCTCTGTCTCTGCCCCTCTCTGTCTCTCCCTCTCTCTGTCTCTGCCCCTCTGTCTCTACACCCTCTCTGTCTCTCTCCCCTCTCTGTCTCTCCCCCTCTCTGTCTCTCTCCCTCTCTCTGTCTCTCCCTCTCTATGTCTCTCCCCCTCCATGTCTCTCTCCCTCTCTGTCTCTCCCTCTCTCTGTCTCAGCCCCTCTGTCTCTCCCCCTCTCTGCCTCTCTCCCCTCTCTGTCTCTCCCCCTCTCTTTCTCTCTCCCTCTCTCGGTCTCCCCCCTCTCTGTCTCTCCCCCTCTCTGTCTCTACCCCTCTCTGTCTCTCTCCCCTCTCTGTCTCCCCCTCTCTATCTTGTTTTGTTTCCTTTTTGGGTTCAATAAAGACTCATTTCTGAAAGAGAATGTTGTTTAATCTAAAGTCTTGTTCAAGACTTTCTACAGCTTTTTACAGAACACACTATGCTGTGATGCATCTAGAATGAAACTGAAAGTAAAACTCCTCTGGACTGCTTGTCTCTCACATGACCTCTGCTGGTCAGGCACAAGTAATCAAAAACACAGACAAATATGCTGTAAGGCATAAGTAATCAAACACAGACAAATATCATCACTATTTGCTGATATCATTACATCTCCCTTTCTTAAAACAAAAGTATTTTACTTATAACTAACAACATTTAATGAACTTACATTATCATTATCATGATCAAGGTTTTTTACCCTTGCTTTGTGTGTTCACATGAAATATGTCAATACACTAGAACTTGAAGAAAGAATAAGATAACATTACTTCCTTCTTTAACAATAGTCCTTAAACTTGCTCAATGAGTCTCTCAGGAGGCTTCACGTGTCTTGAGGATTTTCTGATTGATTGTCCTTGAATCGGAGTTGTTGCCTCAGATGATTGGTTCTCAGCTGTGTGATCAGGTTGTTCACCAGTATCAGTCTCTTGACCTGCTGTGGCTGGTCCCATGAGAAGATCTCGACGATTTCTTCTCAGAACAGCACCCTCATCTGTCTGAATGGTGTATGATCTTGGTTGAACTTCACTCAGGACAGTTCCCTTCTGAGTCCATGTGCTTGTTTTGTCTTTCAACCTTACTTGGTCACCAGTGTGGAGTTCAGGTAGGTTTTGTGTTCCTCTGTCATAGTAGTACTTTTGCTTTTCTTTCTGTTGCTCTTTGAACTTCCTCACTTTCTCCCCCTCTTTTGTTTTCAGGAGGTTCTCCGGGATGGGTAGGTTTGACCTTAGCCGACGTCCCATCAGGAGTTGGGCTGGTAACATACCACACTCGAGCGGCGTTGTGCGGTATACAAGCATGCTTTGGTAGAAGTCAGTTCCACTGTCTTTTGCCTTGTACATCAGTCTTTTCACTGTCTGGACCGATTTTTCCACTAGTACATTGGACTGTGGATAGTGAGGACTTGACATTGTGTGGACAAAGTCCCACTCTTTGGCAAAGTGTCGGAAATTTGCATTGTTAAACTGGGGTCCGTTGTCTGTGAAGACCTCGCTTGCCACACCATGTCTGGAGAATATGGCTTTCATACTTCTTATCACAGCTTCTGCAGTGGTGGTGTACAGTCTACAAACCTCTGGATACAGGGAGTAATAGTCTGTGATGACAAGATAGTCCTTCCCTTGACATACGAATAGGTCAGCGCCTACCTTCTGGTAAGGTCTGTCTGGTGCTGGGTGTGGCTTTAGTGGTTCTACCGGATTGCTTGCTCGATATTTCAGGCATATTGTGCAGTTTGACACCTCATTTGTCACATCTTGGTTGATTCGTGGCCAGTATATCACCTCTCGTGCTCTTTTCTTACACTTTTCGATTCCCAGATGTCCTCCATGGATTTTTGTTAGCATCTCTCTTCTCAGACTCTTTGGGATAACTATTTTACTTCCTTTGTAGATGATGTCTTCGACCACTGATAGTTCCGCCCTGCAGTTCCAGTACTCTGCTATATCAGGTGAGCAGTCTTGCTTCATGTTGGGCCATCCATCCAAGATGCTTTTTCTCAGTCGTCTCATTGTTTCATCTTTGTTTGTCTCAGTCTTTATGAGCTCCATTTTTGCATCTGCTATGGGCAGTGCACTTGTGATCATGTCCACATAGGCGTTCACTTTTTCATCCATTGTGGTGTTTGCGGGCTCACTTGGGTCAACAGCTCTGGACAACGTGTCTGCTTTATACATCAGCTTACCCGGTGTGTACGCAACATTCAGTTCATCATAGACTGTCTCTCTTTCTCTTTCCACAACGAGGACTCTTTACCAGGTTCAGTCTCTCACAGGCTGTTAAACCTAGTATGGCTTGCACATCCTTTGGCACCACGATTAATGCGAGCGTGTGCTCTCTGTCCTTGTGTGTTACTTTAACAATGCATTTTCCTTTCACTGGTATATCAGTACCTGAGTATCCGGTCACTTTCACTTGTATTCCATGTAACTTTGGTCTGGGTCTAATTCTCTTAAAATCGGTCTCTGATATCACATTAACTTGTGCTCCAGTATCCAATTTAAATGGAATGTGTATGTCGTTCACTTTTAGTGTCAACATCCAGTCACTTTCTTCTCTTTTGTTTTCAGACACAACATATACATAGAATTCCTCTATGTCGCTTGCATCTACTGCATGGACCTTGCTTTGTTGCACTTGGTTCTTGCAGCAACGGGCATAATGGTTGTTCTTGTTGCAACTATAGCAAGTTTTACCATATGCTGGACACTTTCTTGGTGGATGCTGTGTACCGCATCGACTACATGACTTCCGATTGTCCCTTTCATTTTCGTTTGCTGGCCACGTCTCTTTTTTCCCATTGACGCTCTCTTTGTTAAACGGTTTGTATCCGTGCTTTCTCACTGCATCCACGTTGCAGCTACTGTCACTGAACAGCTCCTTTGCCTGCAACTTCACAGTCTCTGTAACCCTACACAGTGCTATGGCTTTTCCCAGGTCTAGATCTTGCTCTCTTAGCAGCCTTTCCCTTAAATCATTATCTGGAATACCACACACCAGTCTGTCTTTTATCAGTGAGTCTCTGAGTCCCCCAAATTCACACGATTTGCTCCGGTTTCTCAGTTCAGTCACATACTGATCAATAGTCTCGCCGATTTTCTGTGCACATGTGAAAAATTTGTGCCTCTCAAAGGTCATGTTGCGTTTAGGTATGCAGTAGGCCTCAAACTGTTCCATTATTTTATCTAGCTTTATTTTGTCTCCATCAACGGCAAATATGAAATTATTATATACCTCCAGCGCTGCATCACCCACTACATGTAAAAACACGGACGATTTCTGTTTATTACTTTTATCGTCAGCTCCGATTGCTGATAAATACAACCCTACATGTTGTTTGAATCTCCTCCAATTTTCAGCCACATTACCGGTCAATTGAAGCGTCGCCGGTGGGTGTAAACCTTCCATTTTTTCACTTCGTTAGCTATTCTCTAATGGTAAGCAACGATGTTCTCTTCTGGCTTGCCAATATGTGGAGAGCTGATTTCGCTTACTTGCCACAACTGCTTTCACTGTCCCATCAAGTTGCTAACTTCAGATTTTTTCTCTTTCAGCCACTTCTGACATCATGTTTTGTTTTGTTTTTGGGTTCAATAAAGACTCATTTCTGAAAGAGAATGTTGTTTAACCTAAAGTCTTGTTCAAGACTTTCTACAGCTTTTTACAGAACACACTATGCTGTGATGCATCTAGAATGAAACTGAAAGTAAAACACCTCTGGACTGCTTGTCTCTCACATGACCTCTGCTGGTCAGGCACAAGTAATCAAAAACACAGACAAATATGCTGTAAGGCATAAGTAATCAAACACAGACAAATATCATCACTATTTGCTGATATCATTACATATCTCTCCCTCTCTCTGTCTCTCCCCCCTCTGTCTCTCCCGCCTCTCTGTCTTTCTCCCCCCTCTCTGTCTCTCCCCCCTCTCTAGCTCTCCCCCCTCTGTCTCTCCCCCTCTCTATCTCTCCCCCTCTCTGTCTCTCCCCCCCTGTCTCTCCCCCCATCCATCTCTCTCCCTCTCTATCTCTCCCACTCTCTATCTCTCCCCCTCTCTGTCTCTCTCCCCTCTCTGTCTCTCCCCCTCTCTGTCTGCCCCTCTGTCTCTCCCCCTCTCTGTCTCTCTCCCCTCTCTTCTCTCTCCCCCCTCTTTCTCTCCCTCTCTCTGTCTCTCCCCCTCTCTCTCTCCCGCCTCTCTGTCTCTCTCCCCCCTCTCTGTCTCTCCCCCCTCTCTATCTCTCCCCCCTCTCGCGCTCCCACTCTCTGTCTCTCCCCCTCTCTATCTCGCCCCCTCTCTATCTCTCCCGGTGTCTATCTCTCCTCCCCTCTGTCTCCCCCCCTCTGTCTCTTCCCCCTCTCTGTCTCTCCCCCTCCCTGTCTCTCCCCCCTCTCTGACTCTCCCCCTCTCTGTCTCTCCCCCTGTAAAGTCCGTGCCTTAATAATACACGGACTGTGGGAGAACAATTAAACAAGTATTTAATTGAACAGAGTGATGTGCCTCAATAATTCCGAAACTCGATGTTAGCGAAACAAAACAAGGCTTTTATTGACTTAGAAAGTAACACGTAAGAGAGAGAGGTATCTTCCTTCTGGAGACTGAGGCCAGACTGAGCTAGCTTACAAAAGGGGCCAGGTATGGGCGGAGACCTACACACACAGCACATTCCAGCACATTCCAATAAACAATACAATGAGGACTGGGGGAAGGGAAATGACACTGAAACCGACCACAGTCACAGGCAGTGATGAATGGAATATTTCATCACATTCACCCCTTCTATAGATTTAGTCTGTTCGGGGTTTGATAGTCCTCTGCGACCGACGTGGCTGTTGTGGTGCCGCGGGGGTCGGCTGGGTGTCCCCGGTAGTCTACTGGGTCTCTGCCGGGGGTGCCGCCAGGGTTGTTGAAGGGGTAGTTGGTGGGGGTGCCGTTGGTCGATGTTCTTCCGGGGGTGATGAAAGAGTAGTGGGTGGGTAAGAGTTGCTGTGATTGTTGTTGCTGCTATTGCCGTGGTTGTTGTCGATGCTGGCTGGGGCGACGTCTTTTATGTCCTCCCTTCCGTCGGCGTGCCGGACATATGCGTATTGGGGGTTGGCGTGGAGTAGGTGTACTGGCTCCACGAGAGGGTCCGTCTTGTGGCCCCTCACATGCCTTTGCACGAGTACCGGACCTGGGGTGGAGAGCCATGACGGCATGGATACGCCTGAGGTGGATTTCCGGGGAAAGACAAACATTCGTTCATGAGGCATGGCATTAGTGGCCGTACACAATAGCGACCGTATCGAATGGAGCACATCCGAGAGGACATCCTGCCAGCGGGAGATAGGGAGGCCCTTGGTCCTTAGAGCTAGAGTGACTGCTTTCCATACTGTCCCGTTCTCTCGCTCCACTTGGCCGTTACCCCGGGGGTTGTAGCTGGTGGTACGGCTCGTGGCGATCCCCTTGGACAGCATGTACTGGCGTAGCTCTTCACTCATGAAGGACGCCCCCCTATCCGTATGGATGTAGCTCGGCATACCGAACAGGCAGAACAGGCTGTTGAGGCATTTAATGACCGTGGCGCTGGTCATGTCTGGGCAGGGGAAGGCGAATGGGAACCGGGAGTATTCGTCCTACAATGTTCAGGAAGTAAACATTGCGGTCGACGGACGGGAGGGGGCCCTTGAAATCTAAGCTGAGCCGCTCAAAGGGCCGTGTAGCTTTGATTAAGTGGGCTCTATCTGGGTGGTAGAACCGAGGCTTGCACTCAGCGCAAGTGCGGCAGTTCCTGGTCAGAGACCGAACTTCCTCAATCGAGTAGGGTAATTTACGTGTCTTTATGAAGTGGAACAGCCGCGTGACCCCTGGGTGGCAGAGGTCATTGTGGAGGGTCTGTAGCCGATCCCCGGTGGCGCTGGCACACATCCCTCGTGAGAGGGCTTCAGGGGATTCGTTAAGGGCCCCTGGCCGGTAAATGATGTCGTACTCGAAGGTGGAGAGCTCGATCCGCCACCTAAGAATCTTATCATTTTTAATCTTCCCCCTCTGTTTATTATTGAACATAAACGCTACCGACCGCTGGTCGGTAAGTAGGGTGAAGCGTTTGCTGGCTAGGTAGTGGCGCCAGTGGCGCACTGCCTCCACGATGGCTTGGGCCTCCTTTTCCACGGAGGAGTGTCTGATCTCGGGCCCTTGGAGTGTCCTCGAGAAGAAAGCTATGGGCCGCCCCACCTGGTTGAGGGTGGCCGCCAAGGCGAAGTCAGACGCTTCACTTTCCACTTGAAATGGAGTGTTCTCGTCCACTGCCTGTCGCGTGGCCCGCTCAATATCCTGCTTAATGCTTTTGAAGGCGGCGTGGGCCTCAGCAGAGAGCGGAAAAGAGGATGCTTTCAAGAGGGGGCGGGCTTTGTCGGAGTAGTTGGGGACCCATTGGGAATAATAAGAAAATAACCCCAGGCACCTTTTCAGGGCTTTGGGAGTGTTGGGCAGGGACAGCTCCCGTAGGGGGCGCAATCGGTCGGGGTCTGGTCTGATTTCCCCATTCTCCACCACGCTGCCTAGTATGCAGAGGCGCTTGGTGTTGAAAACGCACTTGTCCTCGTTGTAGGTGAGGTTGAGTTTTTGTGCGGTTTCCCGGAACCTCTCGAGGTTCGAGTCATGATCCTGCTGATTGTGGCCGCAGATGGTGACGTTGTCGAGGTAGGGGAAGGTTGCCTGCAAGTGGTGGTCATCGACCATGCGGTACATCTCCCTCTGAAAAACCGAGACCCCATTCGTCACCCCAAAGGAGACTCTGAGGAATTGGTAGAGGCATCCGTTCGCCTCAAAGGCGGTGTACGGGCGGTCCTCTGGTCTGATAGGGAGCTGGTGGTACGCTGACTTGAGGTCGATGGTGGAGAACACCCGGTATTGGGCGATTTGGTTCACCATTTCTGATATGCGGGGTAGCAGGTAGGCGTCTAGTTGGGTGTACCTGTTGATCGTTTGACTATAGTCGATCACCATCCGTTTCTTCTCGCTACCCCTTACCACTACCACTTGGGCGCGCCACGGGCTGTTGCTGCGTTCAATAATGCGCTCTTTCAGGAGCCTGTCTACCTCAGTCGCGATAAACCGCCTGTCCTCCCAGCTGTACCTCCTGCTTTTGGTCGCTATTGGCCGGCAGTTAGGGGTAAGGTTCGCGAATAGCGAAGGCGGCTTTACCTTCAGGGTAGCCAGACCGCACACTGTGAGGGGTGGCTGGGACCCACCGTACTTGAGTGTGATGCTTTGGTGGTTGCACTGGAAATCCAGGCCCAAGGTCACGCTCGCACATAGGTTCTTCATGATTAATACTTTAAAATTATCGTATACAGTTCCGTTAATGCCCAATTGTACCGTGCAGTAACCCAGAATGGTCGATGTCTGGGTTTTATCAGCCATAGAGATGGTACCCTGAGCAGGGACCACCTTTAGGGAGAGTTGCTGTGCCAGTTCAGGGTGGATAAAACTCTCCGTGCTTCCACTGTCAATTAAACATTTAACCCGGCACCCGTTTACCTCGATGTCCACCATTGATTTGGATAGCGGGTGTGGCCTGGTCTGGTCCACTGTGACCGATGCCACTGTAGGGCCCTGATCGATACAAGATGGCGTCCACGCTGTCTGCTCATAAGATGGCGGACCCCACGAGGTCGGGCAAGATGGCGTCCAAGATGGCCGCTCCCACGGCGCACACGCGGCGGTGGCGGGTTTTCCGGCGGTTGGTTTTCCGGCGGGGTTCCCCTCTGCACACCTCCAGAAGTGCCCTACTTACCGCACTTCAAGCAGGTCCCGAGCTGCTACTTCGCGGGCACCAGGTTTGTGTTTTGGCTGCCCGCAGAAGTAGCAGTTGGGTCCCTGATGCGTCGCGGCTGTCGTAGGGCTTCTGGGGGGAGAGCGGGGCCCCGCCGGTGTCGGGCTGCCGGGCGGGGAAGATGCTTTCCAAGATGGCGGCGCCCTCGGTGCACACGTGGCGGCGTGGACGGCGCGGGCTGAAGAGTAGGCATCCGAGTTTCTCTGGGCCACATCCAGGGATCGCGCGGTGTCCGCAGCCTGTTTCAGGTCCAATCCCGTTTTTTCCAGCAGTCTTTGCCGGATGTAAGTGGAGCTGAGGCCTGTGATAAAGGCATCGCGAACAAGCTCATCAGTGTACACTGCGGCTTTTACATCTCGGCACTTGCAGTCTTTGCCAAGCATTTTCAGGGTGCTTAGGAACTCCTCCACCGATTCCCCAGATCGCTGTGCGCGAGTAGCGAGCAGATGCCTAGCATACACCTCATTCGTAGGCTGCTGGTAATGCACCTTTAAGATGTCGCAGGCGGCCAGGTACATATCGGCGTCTTGGATGAGGGGGTAAACCCGGTGGCTTACCCAATTCCGCAGAATTCCGAGTCTCATCCGCGCAGCGTCCGTAGCGTCTTTGACGGCTGCGGAATTGTCCAGGAAGAATTCCATACACTCAAACCAGTGTCCGAAGCGTGCTGATGCGTCCGGAGCATGTTGATCCAAATCCAAACGTTCGGGTTTCAGGAGTTGATCCATAGTGTTGAAAAATAAGTTAATAAAATTGATGCGCCTCAATAATTCCGAGATTCGATGTTAGCGAAACAAAACAAGGCTTTTATTAACTTAGAAAGTAACACGTAAGAGAGAGAGGTATCTTCCTTCTGGAGACTGAGGCCAGATTGAGCTAGCTTACAAAAGGAGCCAGGTATGGGCGGAGCCCTACACACACAGCACATTCCAGCACATTCCAATAAACAATACAATGAGGACTGGGGGAAGGGAAATGACACTGAAACCGACCACAGTCACAGGCAGTGATGAAAGGAATATTTCATCACACAGAGGGTAACGTCAGACTGAAGTACAGAAGCCTGCTAGGGCCTTTTATACAGGTGTGGTCACTGCCGCTCCTGCAGTATAAAATCAGTTCTTCTCTTAAAGGTACATACACAACACCCCCCTCTTTGTCTCTCCCCCTCTCTGACTCTCCCCCGCTCTGTCTCTCCCCCCTCTCTGTCTTTCCCCCTCTCTGTCTCTCCCCCTCTCTGTCTCTCCCATCTCTCTCTCTCCCCCTCTATCTCCCCCCCTCTCTGTCTCTCTCCCCTCTCTGTCTCTCCCCCCTCTCTGTCTCTCCCCCTCTCTGTCTCTCCCCCTCTCTGTCTCTCTCCCTCTCTCTCTCCCCCCTCTCTGTCTCTCCCCCTCTCTGTCTCTCCCCCTCTCTGTCTCTCCCCCCTCTCTGTCTCTCCCTCTCTGTCTCTCTCCCCTCTCTGTCTCTCCCCCCTCTCTGTCTCTCCCCCTCTCTGTATCACCCTCTCTGTCTCTCCCCCTCTCTGTCTCTCTCCCTCTCTCTCTCCCCCCTCTCTGTCTCTCCCCCTCTCTGTCTCTCCCCCTCTCTGTCTCTCCCCCCTCTCTGTCTCTCCCTCTCTGTCTCTCCCCCTCTCTGTCTCTCTCCCCTGTCTGTCTCTCCCCCTCTCTGTCTCTCCCCCCTCTCTGTCTCTCCCCCTCTCTGTCTCTCCCCCCTCTGTCTCTCCCCCTCCCTGTCTCTCCCCACTCACTGTCTCTCTCCCCCTCTCTGTCTCTCCCCCCTCTCTGTCTCTCCCCCACTCTGTCTCTCCCGCCTCACTCTCTCTCCCCCTCTCTGTCTCTCCCCCTCTCTGTCTCTCCCCCTCTCTGTCAATTCAATTCAATTCAATTCAAATTGCTTTATTGGCATGACAAGGTACATCTTATGTTGCCAAAGCACCGAAAAAACATCTATGTTTGAACACATAAATGCAGATATATCCACACAGTGTATAAACAGATATATCCCTGTGTGTATAAATATACGCTCATATAATATGCATATAATCTTTTCTTAGGTTTAATGGTTGTCCCTCTGCTTATGGCAAGCTGTAACATAGTTTGCCGCTAAAGTTACGCAATTTCTCTGTTCCCCTAATAGGTAGGGGAGTTTTTGGTCGTCATTCAAATTATTGAATTCAGGGCATACTTTAATGAATTTTGGGTAGAAATGCCCCCTTATGACCTGATAGTTTCCACAAGCTGTCAGTAAGTGCACCTCTGTCTCCACCACTCCCTGACTGCAGTGAGAGCATATCCTGTCCTCTCTTGGCAGCCAGGTCTGCCTGTGTCTGCCTTTTTCGATGGCCAGGCTATGCTCACTAAGTCTGTACATAGTCAAGGTTTTTCTCAATTTGCCATCTTTTACCGTGGTCAGGTATTCAGCCATGGTGTATTGTCTGTTTAGGGCCAAGTAGCAATCGAGTTTGTTTTGGGTTTTTGTTGTTTCTGTCCAATAGGTCAGATATTTTTCCTTTTGTTTAGTGCCAATTGTGTTGGGTCGAATTCCCTGTGCTACGATGTCACTGTCCTGGAGCTGGCTATTATTGGTAGTGTTAGTAGTTTCTTCACTGAGTCCCAGGACTAGTTGACTGAGGGGACTCTTCTTTATGATCCTCTCTTGGCATTTCAGGGCTTCGTAATGATAGCAGTGGGGGTTGCTCATATTTAGGTGTTTCCAAAATTTGGTGGCTCTTTTTTGGATATTAATGAGTGGTGGATATTGGCCTAGTTCTGCCCTGCATGCATTGTTTGTAGTTTTCCTTTGAGTCCGGAGGAGACTGTTACAGAATTCTGCATGTAGGATCTCAATTGGGTGTTTGTCCCAATTTTCAAATTATTGATGGGTTAGCGGACTCCACACCTCACTGCCATAGAGTGCAATTGGTTCACTTACTGATTTAAAAATTTTGACCTCTCTGTTCCTATGTCTCTCCCCCTCTCTGTCTCTACCCCTCTCTGTCTCTCTCCCCTCTGTCACTCCCCCTCTCTGTCTCTCCCCCGCTCTGTCTCTCCCCCCTCTCTGTCTCTCCTCCCTCTCTGTCTCTCCCCCCTCTCTGTCTCTCCCCCTGTCTGTCTCTCCCCCCTCTCTGTCTCTCCCCCTCTCTGTCTCTCCCCCTCTCTGTCTCTCTCCCCTCTCTGTCACTCCCTCTCTCTGTCTTGCCCCCCTTTCTGACTCTCTCCCCTCTCTCTCTCTCCCTCTCACTGTCTCTCCCCCACGCAGTCCCTCCCCTTCTGTGCCTCTCCCCCTCTCTGTCTCTTCCACACTCTGTGTCTCCCCTCTCTCTGTCTCTCCCCCCTCTCTGTCCCTCCCGCTCTCTGTCCCTCCCCCTCTCTGTCTTTCCCCCCTCTCTCTCTTTCCCCCCTCTCTATCTCTCCCCCTCTCTGTCTCTCTCCCCATCTCTGTGTCTCTCCCCCCCTCTGTCTCCCCCCCTTCTCTGGCTCTCCCACTCTCTGTCTCTCTCCCCTCTCTGTCTCTCCCCCCTCTCTGTCTCTTCCCCCTCTCTGTCTCTCCCCCCTCATTATCTCTCTCCCCCTCTCTGTCTCTCCCCCCTCACTGTCTCTCCCCCACTCTGTTTCTCCCCCCTCACTGTCTCTCCCCCCTCTCTGTCTCTCCCCTCTCTCTGTCTCTCCCCCCTCTCTGTCCCTCCCCCTCTCTGTCTCTCCCCCTCTCTGTCTCCCCCCTCTCTGTCTGTCTCCCCCTCTCTTTCTCTCCCCCTCTCTGTCTCCCCCCTCTCTGTCTCACCCCCTCTCTGTCTCTCCCCCTCTCTGTCTCTCCCCTCTCTGTCTCCCCACCCCTCTCTGTCTCTCCCTCTCCCCCCTCTCTGTCTCTCCCCTCTTTGTCCCTCTCTTTCTCTCCCCCTCTCTGTCTCTCCCCCCTCTCTGTCTCTTCCCCTCTCTGTCTCTCCCCCCTCTCTGTCTCTCCCCCATCTCTGTCTCTCCCCATGTCTGTATCTCCCCCCTCTCTGTCTCTCCCCCCTCTCTTTCTCTCTCCCCTCTCTCCCTCTCCCTCTCTCTTTCTCGCCCCCCTCTCTGTCTCTCCCCTCTGTGTCTCTCCCTCTCACTGTCTCTCCCCCTATCAGTCCCTTCCCTTCTCTGCCTCTCCCCCTCTCTGTCTCTTCCCCTCTCTGTTTCTCCCTCTCTCTGTCTCACCCCCTCTCTGTCTTTCCCCCCTCGCTGTCTTTACCCCCTCTTTATCTCTCCCCCTCTCTGTCTCTCTCCCCCTCTCTGTCTCTCTCCCCCTCTCTGTCTCCCCCTCTCTGTCTCTCCCCCCTCTCTGTCTCTCCCCCCTCTCTGTCTCTCCCCCTCTCTGTCTCTCCCCCCTCATTATCACTCTCCCCCTCTGTGTCTCTCCCCCCTCACTGTCTCTCCACACTCTGCTTCTCCCCCCACACTGTCTCTCCCCCCTCTCTAGCTCTCCCCCTCTCTGTTTCCCCCCTCTCTGTCTCAGCCCCTATCTGTCTCTCCCCTCTCTGTCTCTCCCCTTCTCTGTCTCTCCCCCCTCTCTGTCTCTCCCCACTCTCTGTCTCCCCTCCTCTCTGTCTCCCCCCTCTCTGTCTCTCTCCCCTCTCTGTCCCTCCCACTCTCTCTCTCTCCCCCCTCTCTGTCTCTCCCCACTCTCTGTCTCTCCCCTCTCTGGCTCTCCCTCTCTCTGTCTCTCCCTCTCTGTCTCTCTCCCCCTCTCTCTCTCTCCCCCGCTCTGGCTCTCCCCCTCTCTGTTTCTCCCCCTCTCTGTCTCTCCCCTCTCTGTCTCTCCCCCTCTCTGTCTCTCCCCCTCTCTGTCTCTCCCCTCTCTGTCTCTCCCCCTCTTTCTCTCCCCCTCCCTGTCTCTCCCCCTCTCTGTATCTCCCCCCTCTCTGTCTCTCCCCACTCTCTGTCTCCCCTCCTCTCTGTCTCCCCCCTCTCTGTCTCTCTCCCCTCTCTGTCCCTCCCACTCTCTCTCTCTCCCCCTCTCTGTCTCTCCCCACTCTCTGTCTCTCCCCTCTCTGGCTCTCCCTCTCTCTGTCTCTCCCTCTCTGTCTCTCTCCCCCTCTCTCTCTCTCCCCCGCTCTGGCTCTTCCCCTCTCTTTCTCCCCCTCTCTGTCTCTCCCCACTCTCTCTCTCCCCCTCTTTCTCTCCCCCTCCCTGTCTCTCCCCCTCTCTGTCTCTCCCCCCTCTGTCTCTCCCCCCTCTCTGTCTCTCCCCCTCTCTGTCTCTCCCCCTCTCTGTCTCTCTCCCCCCTCTCTGTCTCTCCCTCTCTGCCTCTCCCCACCCTCTGCCTCTACACCTCTCTGTCTCTTCCCTCTCTTTGCTCTCGCCTCTCTGTCTCTCCCCCCTCTCTGTCTCTCCACACTCTCTGTCTCTCCCTCTCTCTGTCTCTCCCCCTCTCCGTCTCACGCCCTCTCTTTCTCTCCCCCTCTCTGTCCCTCCCCCTCTCTGTCTCTCCCTCTCTCTGTCTCTCCTCCTCTCTGTCTCCCCCTCTCTTTCTCTCCCCCTCTCTGTCTCTCCCTCTCTCTGTCTCTGCCCCTTTCTGCCTCTCCCCCCTCTGTCTCTCCCCCCTCTCTGCCTGCCCCCTCTCTATCTCTCCCCCTCTCTGTCTCTCCCCCCTCTCTGTCTCTCTCCCTCTCCCCCTCTCCCCCTCTCTGTCTCTCCCCTCTCCGTCTCTCCCCCTCTCCATCTCTCCCCCCTCTCTATCTCTCCCTCTCTCTGTCTCTCCCCCTCTCTGACTCTCTCCACCTCTCTGTCTCTCCCCCTCTCTGTCTCTCCCCTCTCTGTCATTCCCCTCTCTCTGTCTCTCCCTCTCTCTGTCTCTCCCCTCTCTGTCTCTGCCCCTCTCTGTCTCTTCCCCCTCTCTGTATTTTCCCCTCTCTATTCAATTCAATTCAAATGGCTTCATTGGCATGACAAGGCACATCTTATGTTGCCAAAGCACTGAAAAAAACATTTATGGTTGAACACATAAACGCAGATCTATCCATACAGTGTATAAACAGTTATATCCCTGTGTGTATAAATATACACTCATATAATATGCATATAATCTTTTCTTAGGTTTAATGGTTGTCCCTCTGCTTATGGCAAGCTGTAACATAGTTTGCCGCTAAAGTTACGCAATTTCTCTGTTCCCCTAATAGGTATGGGAGTTTTTGGTCGTCATTCAAATTTTTCAATTCGGGGCATAATTTATGAATTTTGGGTAGAAATTCCCCCTTATGCCCTGATAGTTTCCACAAGCTGTGAGGAAGTGCATCTCTGTCTCCACCATCCCCTGACTGCAGTGAGAGCATATCCTGTCCTCTCTTGGCAGCCAGGTCTGCCTGTGTCTGCCTTTTTCGATGGCCAGGCTATGCTCACTAAGTCTGTACATAGTCAAGGTTTCTCTCAATTTGCTATCTTTTACCGTGGTCAGGTATTCAGCCATGGTGTATTGTCTTTTTAGGGCCAAGTAGCAATCAAGTTTGTTTTGGGTATTTGTTGTTTCTGTCCAATAGGTCAGATATTTTTCCTTTTGTTTAGTGCCAATTGTGTTGGGTCGAATTCTCTGTGCTACGATGTCACTGTCCTGGAGCTGGTTATTATTAGTAGTGTTAGTAGTTTCTTCACTGAGTCCCAGGACGAGTTGACTGAGGGGACTCTTCTTTATGATCCTCTCTTGGCATTTCAGGGCTTCGTAATAATAGCAGTGGGGGTTGCTCATTTTCAGATATTTCCAAAATTTGGTGGCTCTTTTCTGGATATTAATTAGTAGTGGATATTGGTCTAGTTCTGCCCTGCATGCATTGTTTGCAGTTTTCCTCTGAGTCCGGAGGATACTTTTACAGAATTCTGCATGTAGGATCTGTATCTGCCCCTCTCTGTCTCGCCCACTCTCTGTCTTGCCCCCTCTCTGTCTCTCCCCCTCTCTGTCTCTCCCTCCTCTCTGCCTCTCCCCCTCTCTGTCTCTCCCCCTCTCTGTCTCTCCCCCTCTCTCTCTCTCTCCCCCTCTCTGTCTCTCCCCCTCTCCGTCTCTCCCCCTCTCTGTCTCTCCCCGCTCTCTGTCTCTCCCACTCTCTGTCTCTCCCCCTCTCTGTCTATCTCCCTCTCTGTCCCGCCCCCTCTCTGTCTCCCCCCTTTCTGTCTCTCCCCCTGTGTTTCTCCCCCTCTCTGCCTCCCCCTCTCTGTCTCTCCCCCCTCTCTGTCTCTCCCTCTCTCTGTCTCTCAATACAATAATACAATACAAATCGCTTTATTGGCATGATAAGGTACATCTTATGTTGCCAAAGCATCAAAATACATTCATGGTTGAACACATAAACGCGGTTCCATTCATACAGTGTATAAACAGGTATATCCCTGAGTTTATAAATATACATTCGCCTTGTTTATATATACTCTTGTCTTAGTTTACTGGTTGTCCCTCTGTTCATGGCAAGCTGTAATATAGTGTGCCGCCAGTGTTACACAGCTTCTCTCCTCCCCCAGTAGGAATGGGAGTTTTTGGTTGTCAGTCAGATTTCTGAATTCAGGGCATATTTGTGAGAATTTTTGGTAGAAATTCTCTCTGATGCCCTGATATTTTCCACAGGCTGTGAGGAAGTGCATCTCTGTCTCAACTACTCCCTGACTGCAGTGAGAGCATATCCTGTCTTCTCTTGGCAGCCTGGTCTGCCTGTGTCTGCCTTTTTCGATCGCTAGGCTATGTTCGCTAAGTCTGTACCTTGCCAAGGTTCTTCTCAGTTTGTTATCCTTTACCATGGTCAGGTAATCAGCTATGTTGTATTGTCTGTTTAGGGCCAAGTAGCAATTGAGTTTGCTTTGGGTTTTTGTTGTTTCTGCCCAATATGACAGATATTTTTCCTTTTGCTTAGTGACGATTGTGTTGGGTCGAATTCTTTGTCTCTCACCCCTCTGTCTCTCCCCCCTCTCTGCCTCTCCCCCTCTCTGTCTCTCCCCCCTCTGTCTCTCCCCCTCTCTGTCTCTCTCCCACCCTATCTGTTTCTCCCCCCTTTCTGTCTCTCCCCCTCTCTGTCTCTCCCCCTCTCTATCTCTTCCCCTCTCTGTCCCTCCCCCCTCTCTGTCTCTCCCCCTCTGTCTCTCCCCCTCTCTGTCTTCCACCCTCTCTGTCTCTCCCCCGCTCTGCCTCTCCCCCCTCTGTCTCTCCCCCTCTTTTTCTCTCTGCCACTCCATCTGTCTATCCCCTCTCTCTGTCTCTCCCCCCTCTCTGTCCCTCCCCCTCTCTGTCTCTCCCCCTCTCTGTCTCCCCCCTCTCTGTCTGTCTCCCCCTCTCTTTCTCTCCCCCTCTCTGTCTCCCCCCTCTCTGTCTCACCCCCTCTCTGTCTCTCCCCCTCCCTGTCTCTCCCCTCTCTGTCTCCCCACCCCTCTCTGTCTCTCCCTCTCCCCCCTCTCTGTCCCTCCCCTCTTTGTCCCTCTCTTTCTCTCCCCCTCTCTGTCTCTCCCCCCTCTCTGTCTCTTCCCCTCTCTGTCTCTCCCCCCTCTCTGTCTCTCCCCCATCTCTGTCTCTCCCCATGTCTGTATCTCCCCCCTCTCTGTCTCTCCCCCCTCTCTTTCTCTCTCCCCTCTCTCCCTCTCCCTCTCTCTTTCTCGACCCCCTGTCTGTCTCTCCCCTCTGTGTCTCTCCCTCTCACTGTCTCTCCCCCTATCAGTCCCTTCCCTTCTCTACCTCTCCCCCTCTCTGTCTCTTCCCCTCTCTGTTTCTCCCTCTCTCTGTCTCACCCCCTCTCTGTCTTTCCCCCCTCGCTGTCTTTACCCCCTCTTTATCTCTCCCCCTCTCTGTCTCTCCCCCCTCTCTGTCTCTCTCCCCCTCTCTGTCTCCCCCTCTCTGTCTCTCCCCCCTCTCTGTCTCTCCCCCCTCTCTGTCTCTCCCCCTCTCTGTCTCTCCCCCCTCATTATCTCTCTCCCCCTCTGTGTCTCTCCCCCCTCACCGTCTCTCCACACTCTGCTTCTCCCCCCACACTGTCTCTCCCCCTTCTCTATCTCTCCCCCTCTCTGTTTCCCCCCTCTCTGTCTCAGCCCCTATCTGTCTCTCCCCTCTCTGTCTCTCCCCTTCTCTGTCTCTCCCCCCTCTCTGTCTCTCCCCACTCTCTGTCTCCCCTCCTCTCTGTCTCCCCCCTCTCTGTCTCTCTCCCCTCTCTGTCGCTCCCACTCTCTCTCTCTCCCCCCTCTCTGTCTCTCCCCACTCTCTGTCTCTCCCCTCTCTGGCTCTCCCTCTCTCTGTCTCTCCCTCTCTGTCTCTCTCCCCCTCTCTCTCTCTCCCCCGCTCTGGCTCTCCCCCTCTCTGTTTCTCCCCCTCTCTGTCTCTCCCCCTCTCTATCTCTCCCCCCTCTTTCTCTCCCCCTCCCTGTCTCTCCCCCTCTCTGTCTCTCCCCCTCTCTGTCTCTCTCCCCCCTCTCTGTCTCTCCCTCTCTGTCTCTCCCCACCCTCAGTCTCTATCCCTCTATGTCTCTCCCCTCACTTTCTCTCCCCCTCTCTGTCTCTCCCCCTCTCTGTCTCTCCCCCCTCTGTCTCTCCCCCCTCTCTGTCTCTCCCCCTCTCTGTCTCTCCCCCTCTCTGTCTCTCTCCCCCTCTCTGTCTCTCCCTCTCTGCCTCTCCCCACCCTCTGCCTCTACCCCTCTCTGTCTCTCCCCCCTCTCTGTCTCACGCCCTCTCTTTCTCTCCCCCTCTCTGTCCCTCCCCCTCTCTGTCTCTCCCTCTCTCTGTCTCTCCTCCTCTCTGTCTCTCCCCCTCTCTTTCTCTCCCCCTCTCTGTCTCTCCCTCTCTCTGTCTCTGCCCCTTTCTGCCTCTCCCCCCTCTGTCTCTCCCCCCTCTCTGCCTGCCCCCTCTCTGTCTCTCCCCCTCTCTGTCTCTCCCCCCTCTCTGTCTCTCTCCCTCTCCCCCTCTCCCCCTCTCTGTCTCTCCCCCTCTCCGTCTCTCCCCCTCTCCATCTCTCCCCCCTCTCTATCTCTCTCTCTCTCTGCCTCTCCCCCTCTCTGACTCTCTCCACCTCTCTGTCTCTCCCCCTCTCTGTCTCTCACCCCTCTCTGTCATTCCCCTCTCTCTGTCTCTCCCTCTCTCTGTCTCTCCCCCTCTCTGTCTCTGCCCCTCTCTGTCTCTTCCCCCTCTCTGTATTTTCCCCTCTCTATTCAATTCAATTCAAATGGCTTCATTGGCATGACAAGGCACCTCTTATGTTGCCAAAGCACTGAAAAAACATTTATGGTTGAACACATAAACGCAGATCTATCCATACAGTGTATAAACAGATATATCCCTGTGTGTATAAATATACACTCATATAATATGCATATAATCTTTTCTTAGGTTTAATGGTTGTCCCTCTGCTTATGGCAAGCTGTAACATAGTTTGCCGCTAAAGTTACGCAATTTCTCTGTTCCCCTAATAGGTATGGGAGTTTTTGGTCGTCATTCAAATTTTTCAATTCGGGGCATAATTTATGAATTTTGGGTAGAAATTCCCCCTTATGCCCTGATAGTTTCCACAAGCTGTGAGGAAGTGCATCTCTGTCTCCACCACTCCCTGACTGCAGTGAGAGCATATCCTGTCCTCTCTTGGCAGCCAGGTCTGCCTGTGTCTGCCTTTTTCGATGGCCAGGCTATGCTCACTAAGTCTGTACATAGTCAAGGTTTCTCTCAATTTGCTATCTTTTACCGTGGTCAGGTATTCAGCCATGGTGTATTGTCTTTTTAGGGCCAAGTAGCAATCAAGTTTGTTTTGGGTATTTGTTGTTTCTGTCCAATAGGTCAGATATTTTTCCTTTTGTTTAGTGCCAATTGTGTTGGGTCGAATTCTCTGTGCTACGATGTCACTGTCCTGGAGCTGGTTATTATTAGTAGTGTTAGTAGTTTCTTCACTGAGTCCCAGGACGAGTTGACTGAGGGGACTCTTCTTTATGATCCTCTCTTGGCATTTCAGGGCTTCGTAATGATAGCAGTGGGGGTTGCTCATTTTCAGATATTTCCAAAATTTGGTAGCTCTTTTCTGGATATTAATTAGTAGTGGATATTGGTCTAGTTCTGCCCTGCATGCATTGTTTGCAGTTTTCCTCTGAGTCCGGAGGATACTTTTACAGAATTCTGCATGTAGGATCTCTATCTCCCCCTCTCTGTCTCGTCCACTCTCTGTCTTGCCCCCTCTCTGTCTCTCCCCCTCTCTGTCTCTCCCTCCTCTCTGCCTCTCCCCCTCTCTGTCTCTCCCCCTCTCTGTCTCTCCCCCTCTCTCTCTCTCTCCCCCTCTCTGTCTCTCCCCCTCTCCGTCTCTCCCCCTCTCTGTCTCTCCCCGCTCTCTGACTCTCCCACTCTCTGTCTCTCCCCCTCTCTGTCTATCTCCCTGTCTGTCCCGCCCCCTCTCTGTCTCCCCCCTTTCTGTCTCTCCCCCTGTGTTTCTCCCCCTCTCTGCCTCCCCCTCTCTGTCTCTCCCCCCTCTCTGTCTCTCCCTCTCTCTGTCTCTCAATACAATAATACAATACAAATCGCTTTATTGGCATGATAAGGTACATCTTATGTTGCCAAAGCATCAAAATACATTCATGGTTGAACACATAAACGCGGTTCCATTCATACAGTGTATAAACAGGTATATCCCTGAGTTTATAAATATACATTCGCCTTGTTTATATATACTCTTGTCTTAGTTTACTGGTTGTCCCTCTGTTCATGGCAAGCTGTAATATAGTGTGCCGCCAGTGTTACACAGCTTCTCTCCTCCCCCAGTAGGAATGGGAGTTTTTGGTTGTCAGTCAGATTTCTGAATTCAGGGCATATTTGTGAGAATTTTTGGTAGAAATTCTCTCTGATGCACTGATATTTTCCACAGGCTGTGAGGAAGTGCATCTCTGTCTCAACTACTCCCTGACTGCAGTGAGAGCATATCCTGTCTTCTCTTGGCAGCCTGGTCTGCCTGTGTCTGCCTTTTTCGATCGCTAGGCTATGTTCGCTAAGTCTGTACCTTGTCAAGGTTCTTCTCAGTTTGTTATCCTTTACCATGGTCAGGTAATCAGCTATGTTGTATTGTCTGTTTAGGGCCAAGTAGCAATTGAGTTTGCTTTGGGTTTTTGTTGTTTCTGCCCAATATGACAGATATTTTTCCTTTTGCTTAGTGACGATTGTGCTGGGTCGAATTCTTTGTCTCTCACCCCTCTGTCTCTCCACCCTCTCTGCCTCTCCCCCTCTCTGTCTCTCCCCCCTCTGTCTCTCCCCCTCTCTGTCTCTCTCCCACCCTATCTGTTTCTCCCCCCTCTCTGTCTCTCCCCCTCTCTGTCTCTCCCCCTCTCTATCTCTTCCCCTCTCTGTCTCTCCCCCCTCTCTGTCTCTCCCCCTCTGTCTCTCCCCCTCTCTGTCTTCCACCCTCTCTGTCTCTCCCCCGCTCTGCCTCTCCCCCCTCTGTCTCTCCCCCTCTCTTTCTCTCTGCCACTCCATCTGTCTATCCCCCCTCTCTGCCTCTCCCCCTCTCTGTCTCTCCCCCTCTCTGTCTCTCCCCCCTCTCTCTCTCTCCCCCTCTCTGTCTCACCCCCTCGCTCTCTCTCCCCCTCTCTGTCTCTCCCCCTCTCCCTTTCTCCACCCTCTCTGTCAATTCAATTCAATTCAATTCAAATTGCTTTATTGGCATGACAAGGTACATCTTATATTGCTCTCTCCCTCTCTGTCTCTCCCTCTCTGCCTCACCCCTCTCTATCTCAACCACTCTCTGTCTCTCCCCCTCTCTGTCTCTCCCCCCTCTCTGTCTCTCCCCCTCTCTGTCTCTCCCGCCTCTCTATCTCTCCCCCCTCTGTCTCTCTCCCCCTCTGTCGATCCCCCTCTCTGTCTCTCCCTCTCTCTATCTCTCCCCCTCTCTGTCTCTCTGCCCCCTCTCTGTCTCTCCCCCCTCTCTTTCTCACCCCCTCTCTGTCTCTCCCTCTCTATCTCTCTCCCCCTCTCTGTCTCTCCCCCTCTCTGTCTCTCCCCCCTCTCTGTCTCTCCCCTCTTTCTGTCTCTCCCCCTCTCTGTCTCTCCCTCTCTGCCTCTCTCCACCTCTCTGTCTCTCCCCCTCTCTGTCAATTCAATTCAATTGAATTCAATTCAAATTGCTTTATTGGCATGACAAGGTACATCTTATGTTGCCAAAGCACCGAAAAAACATGTATGGTTGAACACATAAACGCAGATCTATCCATACAGTGTATAAACAGACATATCCCTGTGTGCATAAATATACACTCATATAATATGCATATAATCTTTTCTTCGGTTTAATGATTGTCCCTCTGCTTATGACAAGCTGTAACATAGTTTGCCACTAAAGTTATGCAATTTCTCTGTTCCCCTAATAGGTGTGGGGGTTTTTGGTCGTCATTCAAATTTTTGAATTCAGGGCATATTTTTATGAATTTTGGGTAGAAATTCCTCCTTATGCCCTGATAGTTTCCACAAGCTGTGAGTAAGTGCATCTCTCTCTCTACCACTCCCTGACTGCAGTGAGAGCATATCCTGTCCTCTCTTGGCAGCCAGGTCTGCCTATGTCTGCCTTTTTCGATGGCCAGGCTATGCTCACTGAGTCTGTACATAGTCAAGGTTTTTCTCAATTTGCTATCTCTTACCGTGGTCAGGTATTCAGCCATGGTGTATTTTCTGTTTAGGGCCAAATAGCAATCGAGTTTGTTTTGGGTTTTTGTTGTTTCTGTCCAATAGGTCAGATATTTTTCCTTTTGTTTAGTGACAATTGTGTTGGGTCGAATTCTCTGTAATAGGATGTCACTGTCCTGGATCTGGTTATTATTAGTAGTGTAAGTAGTTACTTCACTGTGTCCCAGGACTAGTTGACTGAGGGGACTCTTCTCTGTGATCCTCTCTTGGCATTTCAGGGCTTTGTAATGATAGCAGTGGGGTTGCTCATTTTTAGGTGTTTCCAAAATTTGGTGGCTCTTTTTTGGATATTAATTAATAGTGGATATTGGCCTAGTTCTGCCCTGCATGCATTGTTTGCGGTTTTCCTCTGTGTCTGAAGGATACTTTTACAGAATTCTGCATGTAGGATCTGAATTGCGTGTTTGTCACATTTTGCAAGTTCTTGTTGAGTTAGCGGACCCCACACCTCACTGCCATAGAGTGCAATTGGTTCAATTACTGATTTAAAAATTTTGAGCCAAATGCCAATTGGGATTTCTATTTGGATTGACTTTTTAATGGCATAGAAAGCCCTTTTTGCTTTCTCTTTCACTTCATTCACAGCCAGATGAAAATTTCTAGTAGAACTGATTTTTAAGCCTAATTATGTGTAGTTTGTAGTTTGTTCAATTTTAGTTGCTCCTAGTGTGAAATTTATTCTGGGTCCCTGATGTCTGGACCTTTGCTGGAGCACAAGAACTTTGTTTTTTTGGCGGTTTATTGTCAGGGCCCAGGTCTGACAGAACGACTCTACCAGATCCAGGTTCTGCTGTAGACCCTTCTCAGTTGGTGAGAGCAGAACCAGGTCATCTGCACAGAGGAGGAATTTAACATTAGATTCATATAGGGCGAGGCCAGGTGCTGTAGATTGTTCCAGCAGTTTTGCCAATTTATTTATTTAAATATTAAAGAGTGTCAGTGAGATGGGCGAGCCCTGCGCCATGCCACACCCCTGTGAGAAGTATTTTGTTTGTTTGTCTCCAATTTTAACTGCACATTTATTGTTTGTATACATTGATCTAATTTCATCATATGTTTTCCCCCCTACACCACTTTCAATAAGTTTTAAGAATAGACCGTCGTGCCAAATAGAATTGAAAGTCTTCTGCAAATCTATAAAGCAGGAAAAAATTTTGCTAATGTTTTGGTGAACATGTTTGTCAATTAGGGTGTGTAGGGTAAAGATATGATCCGATGTTCTATAATTTGGTAAGAATCCAATTTGGCTTTTACTCAAGACATTGTGCTCCTCAAGGAAGTTTATAAGTCTTTGGTTTATGATACTACAGAATACCTTCCCCAGGTTACTGTTCACACAGATGCCTCGATAGTTATTTGGGTCAACTTTGTCTCCACTTTTGTATATGAGCGTTATGAGTCCTTTGCTCCAGATATCAGGGAAGTAACCGACACTCAGAACCAAGTTGAAGAGTTTTAGGATAGCCAATTTCATTTTTTCGTCCGTGTGTTTGATCATCTCATTTAGGATGCCATCTGCACCACAAACTTTTCTTGGTCGCAGGTCCTTGAGTTTTTCAAATAGCTCTTTTTTAGTTATTAGGGAGTCTAACGGGTTTTGGTTATCTTTTATGGCCAGTTCGAGCTTTTCCAGTTTTTTTCATATTTGATCTTGCTCTGGGCTTTGTGTGTGTTTCTGGTATAATTTTTCAAAATGGCTTTCCCATATGTCTCGTATTGAATGGACAATTCGTCATGTTGCTTTTTGTGTAATGTATTCCAGTTGTCCCAGAAACAATTAGAATCAATAGGTTCCTCAATGGAGCTCAGTGTATTCTTAATATACTGTTCTTGCTTGGTTCTGAGTGTGTTTTTGTATTGTGTTAGTGCCTTACAATAAGTAAGGTGTAATTCCTCGTTTTCTGTTTGTCTGTGTTTTTGGTTTGATATTTTTCTAAGTTTTTTCCTCATGTTATGGCAGTCTGAATCAAACCATTTTTCGTGGTTTTTTGTTTTGGGGATATTCTTGCAAACTTTCAAGTTTGACATTGATGCCAAATTATCAAAAATATTATTTAGGTTATTCACTGCCCCCTCTCTGTCCCTTCCCCTCTCTGTCTCTCCCCCCTCTCTGTCTCTCCCCCCTCTCTGTCTCTCCCCCTGACTGTCTCTCTCCCCTCTCTGTCTCTCCCCATCTCTGTTTCTCCCCCTCTCTGTCTCTCCCCCTCTCTGTCTCTCCCCCATCTGTCCCTCCGCCTCTCTGTCCCTCCCCCCTCTCTCTCCCTCTCTCTGTCTCGCCCCCTTCTCTGTCTCTCCCCCCTCTTTGTCCCTCCCCCCACTCTGTCTCTCCCCCTCTCTGTCCCTCCCACCTCTCTGTCTCTCCCCTCTCTGTCTCTCCCCCCTCTGTCTCTCCCCCTCTCTGTCTCTCCCCCTCTCTGTCTTTCCCCCCTCTCTGTCTCTCCCCCTCTCTGTCTCACCCTCTCTCTGTCTCTCCCCCCTCTGTCTCTCCCCTCTCTGTCTCTCCGCCCTCTCTGTCTCTCCCCCCTCTCTGTCTCTCCCTCCTCTCTGTCAATTCAATTCAATTCAATTCAAATCGCTTTATTGGCATGACAAGGTACATCTTATGTTGCCAAAGCATCGAAAAACATTCATGGTTGTACACAAAAATACAGATCTATCCATACAGTGTATAAACAGATATGTCCCTGAGTGTATAAATATACATTCATGTAATTTGTATATACTCCTTTCTTATATTTAGTGGTTGTCCCTCTGTTTATGGCAAGCTGTAACATAGTGTGCCGCTAAGGTTACACAATTTCTCTCTTCCCCTAGTAGGTATGGGAGTTTTTGGTCGTCATTCAAATTTGTGAATTCCGGGCATATTTTTGTGAATTTTGGGTAGAAATTCTCCCTTATGCCCTGATATTTTCTACAAGCTGTGAGGAAGTGCATCTCTGTCTCCACCACTCCCTGACTGCAGTGAGAGCATATCCTGTCCTCTCTTGGTAGCCGGGTCTGCCTGTGTCTACCTTTTTCGATCGCCAGGCTATGTTCACTAAGTCTGTACATTGTCAAGGTTTTTCTCAGTTTGCTATCCTTTACCATGGTCAGGTAATCAGCCATGTTGTATTGTCTGTTTAGGGCCAATTAGCAATTGAGTTTGCTTTGGGTTTTTGTTGTTTCTGCCCAATATGACAGGTATTTTTCCTTTTGCTTAGCGACGATTGTGTTGGGTCAAATTCTTTGTGTTACACTGTCACTGTCCTGGGGCTGGTTATTGTTAGTAGTGTTAGTAGTTACTTCACTGAGTCACAGGACTAGTTGACTGAGGGCATTCTTCTTTATGGTCCTCTCTTGGCATTTCAGGGCTTCGTAATGATAGCATTGGGGGTTGCTCATTTCTGGGTGTTTCCAAAATTTGGTGGCTCTTTTTTGGATCGTGATTATTAATGGATATTGGCCTAGTTCTGCCCTGCATGCATTGTTTACAGTTTTCCTTTGAGTCTGGAGGATACTTTTACAGAATACTGCATGTAGGATCTCAATTGGGTGTTTGTCCCATTTTGCAAATTCTTGTTGTGTTAGCGGTCCCCACACCTGACTGCCATAGAGTGCAATTGGTTCAATTACTGATTTAAAAATTTTGAGCCAAATGCTAATTGGGA
Organism: Somniosus microcephalus; assembly: GCF_052327205.1. Taxonomy (NCBI): domain Eukaryota; kingdom Metazoa; phylum Chordata; class Chondrichthyes; order Squaliformes; family Somniosidae; genus Somniosus; species Somniosus microcephalus. The sequence continues at coordinate 133,053,094 of NW_028225179.1, read as the reverse complement.
TTTCTATTTGGATTGATTTTTTAATGGCATAGAAAGCCCTTCTTGCTTTCTCTTTCACTTCATTCACAGCCAGATGAAAATTTCCCATAGAACTGATTTTTAAGCCCAAGTATGTGTAGTTAGTGGTTTGTTCAATTTTGGTTGTTCCTAGTGTGAAATTTATTTTGGGTCCCTGATGTCTGGATCTTTGCTGGAACACAAGGACTTTGGTTTTTTGGGGATTTATTGTCAGGGCCCAGGTCTGGCAGAACGACTCCAGCAGATCCAGGTTCTGCTGTAGACCCTCCTTAGTTGGTGACAGCAGAACCAGGTCGTCTGCATAGAGGAGGAATTTAACCTTGGATTCATATAGGGTGAGGCCGGGTGCTGTAGATTGTTCAAGTAGTTTTTATTATGTCCGTGAATGATTGAGACACGGACAGCAGAGTTAAACAAAACATGCCTTTACTGGTGGAAGTCAATAGTGAAACTAAAACAACAGAGGCTCACTAGCGCCTTTTATACAGGGGTGGTCACTGCCGGTACTGCAGTCTGAGACCAGTTATTCTCTTAAAGGTACATACACAACAATTCCTCCCCTTTTAGATAAACAGTACATAACATTCATTTAACAACTAAATGATAACTAATTACAATCACAATTACTGTTGCAAGATACATTGGTTAAGTTTAAGCAATTATAAGTTCAGTCTTTGAGGAGGCTTCCTGATTCTGTCTGGATACGCCTCTTTGGGGTATCAGGTTCTTCTGGCAATGTTGAGTCGGGATCAATGTCGTTGTTTGGTTCATCTGCTTCCAATATTACCGGTTCTGCGGTAGTTGCAATTGGAACGTCGATTTCATTACCAGGTGTATCAGATCGTGGTGTGGAGTTGACGTTTTCCAGTGACTCTAGAATCTGGTCAGCATGGCGTCTTACAATGCTCTCCCCAACGTCCACGGTATACATGAGAGGTTCTTGTCGTGTACAAATCGTTCCTAGCTGCCATTTCTCAGTGCGGTAGTCCCGGACCAAAACTGGTTGACCGATCTTAAAACTCCTGGTCGGCCTTTCATTCATATTCTGAAACTGCCTGTTCTCCACATCTCTTCAGAGGCTTGGCTTAACCAAATCCAAGCGGCATCGTAGTCTTCGATTGAAGAACATCATGGCTGGAGTTTGGTTGGTAACCGCATGTGTCGCATTCCGGTAGGCAAACAAGAAGTTGTCCACCTTGTGTTGTAGGGGTATATCTTCATTACACATTGCCTTGATAGCCTTCTTGAATGTTTGGACAAACCTCTCGGCCAATCCATTAGTGGCTGGATGATATGGGGCAGATGTGTAATGCTTAACACCATTGTTCTTTAAGAACCTCCGGAACTCTTCAGACACAAACTGTGGTCCATTGTCAGAGCAAATCTGTTCAGGCAGCCCATTTCTGGCGAATATGGTTCGTAAAACTGTGGTGGTTGAGGACATTTTTATTACCTCTGGCCACTTTGAATGTGCATCCACCGCAATTAAAAACATCGAGTCCATGACGGGACCAGCAAAATCAATGTGCACCCCTTGCCATGGAGATGAGGGCCACTCCCATGGATGCAGAGGAGCTTGTGGTGGGGCGTTTTGGACCTTCTGGCATCCTGCACAGCTCTTGGTCATCTCTTCGATTTTTCTATCGATTCCCGGCCACCACACAAACGCTCTGGCTAAGTTCTTCATTTTTACCCCACCCAGATGACCCTCATGAAGCTCATTGAGCACTCTATCCATCAACTTAGGTGGAATTACCACTCTGGATCCACACATCAAGGTTCCTCTGCACACTGACAGCTGTTCTCTTCTCGGCGAGAATGCTGGCAGCAGTGGTTCACCATGTGCTGGCCATCCCTTCACCGTTAAATCATAGACCCGTGATAGTGTTGGGTCATTCCGTGTTTCCTTTTCTATGTTTGCATTCATCACAGGGAGACATTCGACTATGGTCGAGTGGAATAACTCCATTGGATCCACTGCAAGGTCTTCTTCTTCCACCATCGGCAACGGTAGGCATGACAATCCATCAGCATTTCCATGCTGTTTAGTTCCTTTGTACTCGATGTCATATTGGTGTGCCCCTAGGAAAAGAGACCATCTCTGCAGCCATTGTGCTGTCATTATCGGTACGCCCTTCTGAGGGTTGAAAATGGAGACAAGAGGTTGATGATCGGTTAGTAGAGTAAATTTTTGACCGTGCAGGTAGTGATTGAACTTCTTCACCCCCCACACTAGGCTGAGGGCCTCTCTGTCAATCTGGGCGTAGTTACGCTCGGCAGAAGTTAATGAGCGTGACGCAAAAGCTATCGGCCTCTCTAAACCATCAAGGAATTTATGTGACAGTACCGCCCCAATGCCGTAGGGAGACGCATCACACGCCAGTCTGATCAGCAGTGCTGGGTTGTAGTGAGCCAATACTTCCTTTGAAGTGATTAAGTCCTTACTCTTCTGAAAAGCACGCTTACTATCATCGCTCCATTTCCATGCTACCCTCGTTCGTAGCAGGGCGTTCAGTGGGTGCAGAATTGTCGACAAATTCGGCAAAAACTTATGATAGTAATTCACCAATCTGAGGAATGACCTCAGTTGTGACACATTTTCAGGCGCTGGGGCCTTAACAACCGCTTCAATTTTGTCAGGGGACTTATGTAACCCCTCTTCATCAATCACGTGGCCACAATACGATATCTGTTTCTTAAAAAATTCGCACCTGGGGCGGTTGGCTCGCAGCCCATGTTCCCGTAGTCTAGTGAGCACCTGTTCTAGGTTGTTAAGGTGTTCACTGTCATCTTCACCCGTCGCAAGGATGTCGTCCAAGTAACACTGAGTCCCCGGAATCCCTTGCAGGACTTGTTCCATCGCTCTTTGCCATATCGCCGGAGCCGATGCTACTCCGAATACCAATCGATGATACTGGTAAAGACCTTTGTGAGTGTTTATCGTGAGGTACTTCCTAGGGGACTCTTCAACCTCCATCTGCAAATATGCTTGTGCTAGGTCAATTTTTGTAAAACGCTTCCCTCCAGACAGTGAGGCGAAGATGTCTTCTATCCTTGGAAGAGGATATTGTACTGTGTGAAGGACTGGGTTCACCGTCACCTTGAAATCCCCATAGATGCGAATCTTCCTTGGCTCCCCGGACTTATTGCTTAACATTTTCTTCATGACAGGAACGATGGGTCTCCTGTTCCCAGATTCACTATCGCTCATCTGGTCTTCGGAACTACTGTCCGTCATCTTTTGTACTTTCTTGTACGGTTCCTTAGTAGCCTTTTTGTTGTCGCTGGTCTTCTTCCCAGACCTGCAAACTCGTGCAATGTGTCCCATCTTCCCGCATTGCCTGCATATTTTGTCTTTGGACCAGCAGTCCTTCTGGTCATGGTTAGTTCTGCCGCAGCGATAACATTTTGCAAATCCCCGTGTCATTTCGTGGGTGCCGTATTCCTGTGGTTTTTGTTGAATTTCTGCTACTCCCCTGGCTGCTGCTTCATACGATACTGCCACGCTGAAAGCCTTATCTAGCGTCAGCTCTTTCTCTGAGAGTAACTTCTTCTGTGTTCATTCACTCAGGAGTCCACAGACAAATTTGTCCCGTAGGGTATCTGCCAGTCCTGCTCTGAACTGGCAGTGCTTTGATAGCTTGCGTAGTTCCGTAAGATACTCAGCATTGCTCTCATCTTTGTGCTGAGTTCTCCTGTGGAATTGAAATCTTTCTGCTATCAACAGCGGTGCAGGGTTTAGGTGTTCCTGTAGGACAGCAACAATTTCGTTAAAACTCTTCGCCTTCGGTTTGGCTGGAGTAATCAGGTCCTGCAATAGGCCATACAGTCTAGCGCCCATTAAGTTTAACAATATCGATGCCTTTTTCTCCTCCGCTATTTCGTTTGCCTCGAAATATACCTTGACTCTTTCCACATACGTATTATCAAAAGCAGTGATACAGCCAGTCTTCGGCATCTTGCAAATCTAAAATGGTGCCTCCCATGCTTTGCCTTCTTCCCCGATTTAACAAAATGGCGCCTCCCGCGCTTTGCCTTCTTCCCCGCTGTTGTTAGCGCTGCTTTCCACGGTTTCTTGCGCGTTTAATATTTTTTTTTTTAAATTATTTTCCCATCGTGGAACAACCCTGTGGGACTCTTGCCTCCCTCTTCACAGGTCTATATGCAGCCCGGCTTCGTAGCACCGGCCGCGCCCTGTGTCCTCCACCCTCTCTCTCTCTTCTTCCCGACAACGCTGCTCGGCCCCGTTGCAAACCACCCGCTCGAGTTCGCGACCGCCGCAGCCCAGGAAGGATCAGTGCACTACCTGCCACCAGCCCGATTAGCTGAAGCACCATCGACAGGAACCAGGCCCCGCATCCGACAGCTTCTCCAGCAATCTTCAACTCTGCAACACAGGGCGGATGCCCACGGTCGACGCCCGTTTTTACTGCCTCTTTCTTTCTTTCTGGCCTCGACCTCTGCTTACTTCACTGTAGGAATGGATCCCAGGAGGTGGTGCAGACTGTAGGTAGGTTCGTATCTGCTCGTCGCCAGTATTATGTCCGTGAATGATTGAGACACGGACAGCAGAGTTAAACAAAACACGTCTTTACTGGTGGAAGTCAATTGTGAAACTAAAACAACAGAGGCTCACTAGCACCTTTTATACAGGGGTGGTCACTGCCGGTACTGCAGTCTGAGACCAGTTATTCTCTTGAAGGTACATACACAACAGTTTTGCCAATTCATTTATGTAAATATTAAAGAGTGTCGGTGAGATGGGCGAGCCCTGTGTCACCCCCTGCCCCTGTGGGAAGTATTTTGTTTGTTTGTCTCCAATTTTAACTGCACATTTGTTGTTTGTATACATTGATTTAATTACATCATATGTTTTTCCCCCTACCCCGCTTTCGATAAGTTCCAGGAATAAACCGTCGTGCCAGATGGAATCAAAAGCCTTCTGGAAATCTATAAAGCATGCGTAGATTTTGCTTTTGTTTTGATGAACGTGTTTGTCAATTAGAGTCTGTAGGGTGAAGATATGATCTGATGTTCTATAGTTTGGCAGGAATCCAATTTGGCTTTTACTCAAGACATTGTGCTCCTCAAGGAAGTTTATAAGTCTTTTGTTTATGATTGAAATAAAGAATAGATTTGCCTTCCAAAACTAGGCTTTATTAACTTTAAAATCTGCAGCACATCTTCCCACATCCAGTCCCAACCAAAGCTGGAAAAGAACTGAATTTAAGGTGGCCACAACACATCATGTGATCATCAACTACCAATGAGATTACAACATATATCCCAAGGCAGTTAACAAACAGCCAATCACAATACTTTTACTAAACAAGGAATAATCACCACAATGATACTGCAGAATAGCTTCCCCAGGTTACTGTTTACACAGATGCCTCGATAGTTATTTGGGTCGACTTTGTCCCCACTTTTGTATATGGGCGTTATGAGTCCTTTGTTCCAGATATCAGGGAAGTAACCAACACTCAGAACCAAGTTGAAGAGTTTTAGGATAGCCAGTTTCATTTTATCGTCTGTGTGTTTAATCATCTCGCTTAGTATGCCGTCTGCACCGCAAGCTTTTCCTGGTCGCAGGTCCTTGAGTTTTTAAAATAGTTCTTTTTCTGTTATTATGGAGTCGACCGGGTTTTGGTTATCTTTTATGGCCATTTCGAACTTTTCCAGTTTTTTGCATATTTGGTGTTGCTCTGGCCTTAGTGTGTTTTTCTGGTATAATTTTTCAAATGTGGTTTTCCCATGTGTCTCCATTTTGAATGGCCAATTCGTCGTGTTGTTTTTTGTGTAATGTATTCCAGTTGTCCCAGAAACAATCCCCCTCTCTGTCTCTCCGCCTACTCTGTCTCTCCCCCTCTCTGTCTCTCCCCCCTCTCTGTCTCTCACCCCTCTCTGTCTCTCCCCCCTCTCTGTCTCTCCCCCCTCTCTGTCTCTCCCCCTCTCTGTCTCTCCCCCCTCTGTGTCTCTCCCCCTCTCTGTCACTCCCCCTCTCTGTCTCTCCCCCTCTCTGTCTCTCCCCCCTCTCTGTCTCTCTCCCTCTCTATCTCTCCCCTCTCTGTCTCTCTCCCTCTCTATCTCTCCCCTCTCTATCTCTCCCCTCTCTGTCTCGCTCCCTCTCTGTCTCTCTCCCTCTCTGTCCCTGTCTCTGTCTCTGTCACTCCCCCTCTCTGTCTCTCCCCCTCTCTGTCTCTCCCCCCTCTCTGTCTCTCCCCCTCTCTGTCTCTCCCCCTCTCTGTCTCTCCCCCCTCTCTGTCTCTCTCCCCCTCTCTGTCTCTCCCCCTCTCTGTCTTTCCCCCCTCTCTGTCTCTCCCCCTCTCTGTCTCTCTCCCTCTCTGTCTCTCCCCCTTTCTGTCTCTCTCCCTCTCTATCTCTCCCCTCTCTGTCTCTCTCCCTCTCTATCTCTCCCCTCCCTATCTCTCCCCTCTCTGTCTCACTCCCTCTCTGTCTCTCTCCCTCTCTGTCCCTGTCTCTGTCTCTGTCACTCCCTTGCACTGTCTCTCCCCCTCCTTATGTCTCCCGCACCCTGTCCCACCCCCTCCCTGTCTCTCCCCCTTCCTGTCTCTCCCCCTCACTGTCTCTCCCCCTCCCTGTCTCTCCCCTCCCTGTCTCTCTGCCCCTCTCTCTCTGTTCTTCTCTCACTCCCCCCTCTTTCTCCCACTCTCTCTCTCCTCTCTCTCTCCCCTGTCACTTTATCCCCATCTCTCTCACTTCCTCTCTCTCCCCCTCTCTCTGCCCTTCCTCTCCCCACTCGCTCCCTCTCTCTGTCTCTCCCTCTCTCTCACTCTTTCTCCCCCTCTCGCTCTCTCCCCCCTCGCTCTCCCCCTCCATCTCTGTCTCTCCCTCTCTATCTCTCTCGCCCCCTCTCTCCCCCTCTCTCTCTTGCCTCTCTCTCTCCCCCTCTCTCTCTTCCCTCTCTCTCTTCCCCCTCTCTTCTCTCTCTCTCCCTCTCTCTCTCCCTCTCTCTCTCCCTCGCTCTCTCCCCCTCTCTCTCCCCCTCTGTCTTTTCCCTCTCTCTCTCTTCCTCTCTGTTTCTCACTCTCTTTTCCCACTGTCTCACTTTCTCTTTTTTCACTTTCTCCCTCTCTCTGTCTCTCCATCACGCTCTCTCTCCCTCTCTCTGTCTCTCCCTCTGTCCACCTCTGCCTCTCCATCTCTCCCTCTTTTCGTCTCTCCCTCCCTCTCTGCCTCTCCCTTTCTCTCTCCCTCCCTCTCTGTCTCTCAATCTCTCCCTCTCTCTCTCCCTCTCTCTCTGTTTCTCCCTTTCTCTCCCTCTCTCTTTTTCTCTCTTTCTCCTTCCTCTGCTGTTTCTCCCTCTCTCAGTTTCTTCCTCTCTCTCTCTGTCACTCCCTCTCTACCTCTTTCTGGCTCCTTGGACCCCAGCTATTCACAATATACATTAGTGATCTGGACGAGGGAACTAGATGTAATATCTCCAAGTTTGCAGATGACACAAAGGGGGGTGGGCGTGTGTGCTGTGAGGAGGATGCCGAGAAATTCCAGTATGATTTGGACGGGTTGGGTGATTGGGCAGAAGCATGGGAGATGCAATATAACGTGGATAAATGCGAGGTTATCCACTTTGGTGTCAAAAACAGGAAGACAAATTATTATCTGAATGGCAATAGACTGGGAGAAGGGGAAGTGCAACGAGACCTGGGCATCCTTGTGCACAAGTCGCTGAAAGTAAGCATGCAGGTGCAACAGGCGGTTATGAAGGCAATTGGTATTTTGGCCTTCGTAGCGAGAGGGTTTGAGTACAGGAATAAGGATGTCTTGCTGCAGTTGTACAAGGCCTTGGTGAGACCACATCTTGAGTATTGTGTGCCGTTTTGGTCGCCTTATCTGAGGAAGGATGTTCTTGCCATGGAAGGAGTGCAGCGAAGATTCACCAGGCTTGTTAAGTCTGTGTGTTATATTGAGAATTACGACACAGACCACAAGAGTAAACTTTAACAGGTCTTTACTAGTTGAAGGTCAGGGCGGAACTGCCCAATAAATCATTACACAGCACTTATATACCGGTGTGGTCACCGCCAGTATTACAGTATACAGCAGCCAAGATAAAGTAGTGCAACTCTTAAAATAGTTCTCTTAAAGGTGGAACGGTTACTAAAATAGTTCTCTTAAAGGTGGAATGGTTACATACACTACAATGCTCCCTTTTTAGCTTAACAATATATATATTTCCCATTAGACATAACATCATAACATATATACACAACTTCATGTAAAAACAGTTCACAGATTCAGTCTCTGCGGAGGCGCCTCCTGCGCTTCCTGACTCGGTCCGGATAACGCCTCGGTGGTGTAGTAGTTCTCTGTGGTGTAGTAGGTTCTCGTTGCTGGGGTGACTCATCTAATAGTCCTTCACTGGACTTAACAGCTTGAACTTTTGTAACTTCAGAACCAGCATTGCTGACTTCCAAAGGCTCGAGTACCTTGGGAAGTTTTTCTACTTCCAGACTGATTTGGCTCAGTTCGGAGGGACCACGTGCGTGACCTGGTCGGGGTGATAATGGTTCAGATGAGTCATCATCTTCATCATCATGGGACAACTCACATGAATATACTAGATTGCTGTCCTCCTCAGTATCTACGTCCTCCAAATGTTTTATTATTTCTATTTTTGGAGCTTCAACTGTGAGTGTGGCTGTGGTCTGTGCCTTACTTGATTTGCAGCTACATTCACCAGAGTCTTTGGGTGTGAGATTTGTAATGGTAAGTTCTATCACATTCTTACTTTGTTTAAATTTGTATCGGTCAGAAGATTCAATTAAGCTCTGGTCTTTGTACCATCTGACCATCTTGGAAGTAGGTGTAAACTCACAGCTCAAAGTAGCAGAATGCTTCTCTTCCACTGTAATGTTCTGTAGTTCTTTGACTACCTTTGACGGAGGCTCTTTAATAGTCAGCCTCGCCTCAGATTTTGATTTCCCTGCGATAAACTGCAGCAAGCCGGTCATCTTACAAGTTGTTTGCTTCAGAGTGAGACGATGAATAGTGCCACGATGCTCAATGTCCACATCTTCAGAAGCATGAAGAATTTCACCATTTAGTATCCATTTTGGAGGCTTCACGTCTGCAACTGAAAGCTCACACTCAAGAATGGCGTCACTTGGCTCTGTCACTTCCACATCACATATGGGTTTAATGATGGCAATTGATTGCTCTTCTACATATAACTTTGCTGTGCTTTGGTCATCTATGGCATCGCACATGTAGTTGCCTTCATCTTCAAAAGCGACATTATTAATAACGAGCTTCCTGTACACATCTTCACTCACAATCTCATATTTATTACTGGGATGAATCTCTTTGTCTTTGTAATACCACTTGACAGCAGCATTTGGCCTGGAAACCTTGCATTCGAAAATGACACGATGTTTCTCCATGCCAATCTTCTCTCTTAAGGGTTTCACAATTTTAACTGGCAATTCTTTAATTCGAAGCAAAGCTCTGGAAGTAGCGCTTTCAGCAACAAACTTGATCTCTGCAGCATCTTCAGGTTTTGCCTCTGCCACCAATTCCCTGAGTGGCTTATTACCGCTGGCACTGCTCACAAAAGGGTGCTCTTTCTTCTTAGCTTCCAACTGATCGATGAATTTGACATATTCCCTTTCTTGCTCAGCTTTGATTCGTTTGGCCTCATCGTGCAGACGGTTTGTGTGTTCCTGTTCCATTTTCTCAATCAGCTGCTTCTGCTGTCTTTCCAGATTCTCCCACTCTGTGTCAAAGAACATTTTCTTTGCATTCATCTCTTGCTCAAAACGGCGAATCGTTTGTTCTAATTGCTGTGGTAGTTTGAAATTGAGTTGAGTTCGAGCCCGGTGTTCCTCAGAAATGTGCATGTCTGTAGACTGGACAGACTCAGAATTCTCTGTCAAACTATGTTGTTGTTGTTCAGTGGAATTCTGTTCTGATACTTTGTTCTCTCCTGAAGCATTTATACACTCCTTCGTTTTTCCATCATTAGTCTGCAAGTCCATTTTAGACTTGTCTTTTGCACATGGGCTGGTCTTACCATCATCAGTTCCAGGGTCTGAGCTGATTGTTTTCACCAAGTTCTCACTCTCTGCTTTGTCACTGTCACTGCTGCATATGCCCTCATCCAATATTCTGGACAATCGTGCAGGTTTGACATCTTTTCTTTTTCCGGAATCTCCCGTTATTGCATTTAGGGGGTGCCAGTCCATATTTATTTTCCTGATCCACTCCCGTCCCAGAAGTGGTGGACCTCCCTCAGGTAGTACATATATGTCCATTCCTTGGTGTTCTTTGCCCTTGTGTGCCACCTTGACTTTTATCTTTCCGATGGGGTATACTCTTTGCCCCATGTATGTCTTTAATTCTATCTCCATATCCCGTAGGGGAATATGTGTGAATAGCCTTTTGTAATCTTGCTTATTCATGACCGTCAACGCCGATCCGGTGTCCAATTCCATCTTCACTTGGACTCCTGCTATCTGCAGGGTGACCCAGATAGTTTGTCGGTCAGCTTCCTTACTCACATTGTGAATTCTCAGACTACCCAGTTCCTTGCTGTTGGAGTCTGAATCCGAATTCTGTTCATCCGAACTCTTCTCAGCCACCTTGTGTACCTTGCTGCACTTTTCCTGCGGTAGCTTTTTGTTGCTGGTCTTCTTTCCTGACCGACATACTTTAGCTATGTGACCAAGCTTGCCACATTTTCTACATTCCTGGTTTTTAAACCAGCATTGGTTCTGATCGTGTGTTGTCTTCCCACAACGATAACATTTCGTTGTACCCAAAGCCATTTGATCTACGCTGAGTACCGCTGCCTTCAGTTGCATTTCTGCAGTGCCTCTCGCTGCGGCTTCGTGCGATGCTGCAATAGAGACAGCCTTATCAAGTGTAAGATCATTCTCTTCAAGTAGCCGCTTTTGTGTTCCTTCTTTCGACAATCCGCACACGAATTTGTCTCTCAGTGCCTCTGTCAGTCCTTCCCGAAACTGACAGTATTTTGCTAGCTTACGCAGTTCAATTAAGCACTCCGCATTGCTTTCTTCTTTCAGTTGCGTTCTCGCATAAAATTTAAATCGGTCCGCTAACATCAGCGGTGTGGGGTTCAAATGATCCTTCAGGACAGCAACAATATTAGCGAAAGTCTGATCCGCTGGTTTAGCTGGTGATAGAAGATGCTTCAATAGCCCGTATGTCTTCGCACCCATTGAGTTTAGTAAGGTTAATGCTTTATCTTCATTTGATATTTTATTTGCCTTACAATATATCTCTATGCGTTCTACATACGTGGCCCAATCTTCAACATCGGAATCGAAATCATTGATGTTACCATGCTTAGGCATCTTCGCAACCTTCTTGAGAAGCACAAAGAAATTTTTCTTTTCTTTTATTTATTTTTTTCAAAATGGCGGTTTCCCGCGCTTGTCTTCTTCCCCCGCCTACTAAAATGGCGGCTTCCCGCGTTTGCTACCACGCTTGTCTTCTTCCCCGCCTACTACAATAGCAGCTTCCCACGTTTGCCTTTCTCCCCCGCTGGCTGTAATGGCGATTGCCGTATTGCTGCGTTCGCCCTCCCCAGTGGTTTTTCAAATCGTGCCTCCCAGCCCCTCTTGCAGTCCGGTCCTTTCCCCCCCGGCTGCGGCTGAGTTCTCCGCGGTTTCTTTTTTATTTTCTCCGGCGCCTTACGCTGACCCGGTCGCTGCGCCTCGTGGCCTCGGTAGCTGCCCGGCCTTTTTCACCGGTCGCGGTCGAGCTCTCTCTCAACGCTGTTGCATCTCCCAGCCCACTTGTAGCCCAGTCTCTCACACCGGCTGCATTTGCATTCACCGTGGCTTCCATGCCTTACGCTGCCCCAGTCTCAGCGCCTCTGGCCCCGACTTCGGTCCGGCTCTTTTCCCCGGCCGTGGTCGAGTTCTCCGCCCTTATATCCTCCGTTTTTTTTTTTTTTTTTCTCCCCTACTCACAGTCAACGTGGCCGACTTGCTGCTCGTCGCTGATCGGCTTACCCACCACCGTGATAGAAGGGATGATCACTGCCTGTTGCTGATGGAAGGCTTCGTGTCAGAATTCTTCCTTTGCTCTGCAGACTCGAGTCTTCTCTCAGCAGAATGATGAGGGCGGATGCCTCTTCTCAACGCCCGTTAAACTGCCTTGGATGTATCTCTGCCGCAGGGTAAGATCGAACTCGTCGCCACTGTTAAGTCTGTGTGTTATATTGAGAATTATTACACAGACCACAAGAGTAAACTTTAACAGGTCTTTACAAGTTGAAGGTCAGGGCGGAACTGCCCAATAAATCATTACACAGCACTTATATACCGGTGTGGTCACCACCGGTATTACAGTATACAGCAGCCAAGATAAAGTAGTGCAACTCTTAAAATAGTTCTCTTAAAGGTGGAACGGTTACTAAAATAGTGCTCTTAAAGGTGGAACGGTTACATACACTACAAGGCTGATACCTGGGTTGGCAGGAATGACGTATGAGGAGAGAGTGGGTCAATTGGGCTTGTACTCACTGGAGTTTAGAAGAATGAGAGGGGATTTCATTGAAACTTATAAAATTCTAACAGGACTAGACAGACTAGATGCTGGAAGGATGTTCCCGATGGTCGGGGAGTCCAGAACCAGGGGTCACAGTCTAAGGATAAGGGGTAAGCCATTTAGGACAGAAAAGAGGAGGAATTTCTTCACCCAGAGAGTGGTGAACCTGTGGAATTCTCTGCCAAAGAAGGCAGTAGAGGCCAATTCATTAAATATATTCAAGAAGGAGTTGGATATATTTCTTAAGGCTAAAGGGATCAAGGGATATGTAGAGAAGGCAGGAACAGGGTACTGAAGTTGGATGATCAGCCATGATCTTAGTGAATGGCGGAGCAGGCTCGAGGGGCCGAATGGCCTACTCCTGCTCCTATCTTCTATGTTTCTATGTTTCTATGTTTCTCACTCCCTCCCCATCTCTCTCTACCCCCTCGCTCTCTCCTGCTCTCAATACCCCCTCTCTCTCTCTCCCTCTTTCTCCCTCTCTCCCTCCCCTCTCTCTCTCTTCCCCTCTCTCTCTCCCCTCTCTCTCTTCCCCTCTCTCTCCCTCTCTCTCCCTCTCTCTCTCTCCCTCTCCCTCTCTCTCCCTCTCTCTCTCCCTCTCTCTCTCTCCCCTCTCTCTCTTCCCCTCTCTCTCTCCCCTCTCTCTCTTCCCCTCTCTCTCCCTCTCTCTCTCTCCCCCTCTCTCTCTTCCCCCTCTCTCTCACCCCCTCTCTCTCCCCCCCTCTCACTCTCTTCCTCTGTTTCTCACTCTCTTTTCTCCCTTTCTGTCTCTCCCTCTCCCCTCTCTCTGGCAACCCCCTTCTCTCCATCTCTCTCTCTCTCCCCCTCCCCTCTCTGTCTCTCCCCCATCTGTCTCTCCCCCTCTCTGTCTCTCTCACTTGCTCTCTCCCCCTCTTTCCTGCTCTCCCCCTCTTTCTCTCCACCTCTCTCTCCCCTCTCTCTCTCCCCCTCTGTTTTTTCCCTTTCTTTCTCTTCCTCTCTGTCTCTCACTCTCTTTTCCCACTGTCTCTCACTGTCTCTTTTCTCCCTTTCTCCCTCTCTCTGTCTCTCCATCTCACTGTTGTAAAGTCTGTAGGTGTTATGGCGAATTAATACACAGACTACAAGAGTAACTTTAACAGGACTTTACTATTCGAAGGTCAGGGCGAATCTGCCCAATAAATCCTGACACAGCACTTATATACCGGTGTGGTCACCGTCAGTATTACAGTATACAGCAGCCAAGATAAAGTAGTGCCACACCTAAAATAGTTCTCTTAAAAGTGAACGGTTACATACAATAGTTCTCTTAAAGGTAGAACAGTTACATACACTACAATCCTCCCTTTTTAGCTTACAACATACTTATTCCCCATTAAACATAACATCATAACATATATCCAACTTCATGTTAAAACAGTTCACAGATGTAGTCTCTGCGGAAACAGTTCACAGATTCAGTCTCTGCGGGAAACAGTTCATAGATTCAGTCTCTGCGGAAAACAGTTCACAGATTCAATCTCGGTGGATGCGCCTTCTGTGCTTCTTGACTCGGTCCTGACAACACCTCAGTGGTGTAGCAGTTCCCTGTGGTGTAGTCGGTTCACATTGCTGGAGTGACTCATCCAATAGTCCTTCACTGGACTTAACAACTTGAACTCCGTCCTTCTGAACCAGCATTGTTGGCTTGTAAAAACTTGAGTACCTTGGGAAGTTTTTCTACTTCCAAACTGATTTGGCTCCGTTCGAAGGGACCCCGTGCGTGATCTAGTAGTGATGATGATGGTCCAGATGATCATCATCTTCTGCTTCGTCTTTTCCTTTTCTGCTTCTTGGAGACTCTCTGGGCTCCACTGTCAGCTGCCAGCTGCATGCACAGTTCCTCCTTCTCATCCTCCTTTTTCCGTAGTACCCCACCATCTCCCGATGTTCCTTAGACTTTTTGTGATTCTTCATGGTTTCTGCACTTTGGGAGTTTTCATCACAAGCTGGGCAGAACAGGTCATCGTAATATTCGATGTCGTCCAACAGGTCATGGTAATATTCGGTGTCACCTTGAGCTAGGCCAGTGAGAGGGTCTTCTATTTCCTCCATACCCAGCTGGTCATTAGCCAGCTTTTGTTCCAAATCCAGACATCTTTCCTGAAGAGACTTCTTCAGGCGTTCAGCTTCATCCAGCTTTTTCTGGGCTTCCTGCAAGTCTTTTACTAATGACGTCATTTGTGATTTCAATACTTCAACTTCATTCGGAGATTGGTTGATCGGACTATTCAATCCCTCTACTGCAGCAGCTGTTTCAACCTTCTGTTGTTCAACATTGACGTGAGTCAGCGTACTTTTGGCATCCAAGGGTTGCTCTGCTGCCATCTTCTCAGTCTGTGTTGCAACCTCAGCTATTTCAATAACTTTTGGGAGCTCCAAACCCCTCTCCTTTGAAGATTTAAACTCCTGTTCTATTTGTTCCCATTTCAGAGTCTTGCCCTTCAGCATATGAAAGAGTTGGCTGACCATTAACTCTTCTGACCTCATACGTTTCCCAGTAGCTGCAGGGCTGTTTATAACCTTGCCCTGGGGCTCCTTTGCTGTTTCTACTTCGCCATCATCCGCAGCCTCCACCATTCGAATTTCCCCACTTGAATCGTCCGGTGATGCTGCACCCAACTTCAGTAGGAGCTCGGAGTTCATGGCGACCAAATCAGTCTTTTCTGCCTGCAATCCGCTAACAAGCGCTTTCAGTTGCTGAACCTCTTGCTCCACCAGATTAAAGCACGCACCTTCTGAAACCGAATCAGCTTTGATTCGTTTGGCCTCCTTGCCCTGACGGTTTGGGTGCTCCTGCTCCTTTTTCTCCATCAGCTGTCTCTGTTGTCTTTCCAGGTTCTCCCACTCTGTGTCACAGAACTTTTTCATTGCTTTCATCTCTTGTTCGAGACGGCAACTCAATTGTTCTAACTGCTGTTGTAATTTGAAATGGAGTTGAGTTCGAGCCCGGTGTTCCTCAGAATTGTGCATATCTGTAAACTGGACAGACTCAGAATTCTCTGTCAAACTATGTTGTTGTTGTTCAGTGGAATTCTGTTCTGAAACTTTGTTCTCCTCTGAAGCATAAGCATTTATGCACTCCTTCGTTTTTCCAACCTTAGTCAGCAAGTCCATTTTAAACTTGTCTTTCGCACCTGGGCTGGTCTTATCGTCATCCGTTTCAGAGTCTGAGCTGATTGTCTTCACCGAGTTCTCACTCATTATTGCTTTTAAATAGTGCCATTCCATGTTTATTTCCCAGATCCACTCCCGTCCCAGAAGTGGTGGACCTCCCTCAGGTAGTACATATAAATACATTCCTTGGTGCTCTTTGCCCCGTCTCTCACCTTGACTTTTATCTTTCCCATGGGGTATACTTTCTGCCCCGTGTATGTCTGCAATACGATCTTGGTATCTCTCAAGGGTATGTGTGAGAATAGCCGGTTGTAATCCCTTCGATTTATGACTGATAGGGCTGATCCTGTGTCCAATTCCATTTTCACTTGGACTCCGGCTATTTTTAGCATGACCCAGATAGTTTGCAGGTCAGCTTCCTTACTCACATTGTGAATTTTCAGACTACCCAGTTCCTGAACGGTTGGGTCTGAATCCGAATTCTGTTCATCTGAACTCTTCTCAGCCACCTTGTGTACCTTATTGTACTTTTCCTGCGGTGACTTTTCTTTGTTGTTGTTGGTCTTCTTTCCTGACCGGCATACCTTAGCTATGTGACCAAGTTTGCCACATTTTCTACATTCCTGGCTTTTAAACCAGCATTGGTTCTGGTCGTGTGTTGTCTTCCCACAATGATAACATTTTGATGTACCCGAAGTTATTTGATCCACACTGAGTACCGTTGCCTTCAGCTGCATTTCCGCTGTGCCTCTCGCTGCGGCTTCGTGCGATGCTCCAATAAGGACAGCCTTATCAAGTGTGAGATCGTTCTCTTCTAGCAGACGCTTTTGTGTTCCTTCCTTCGACAACCCGCACACGAACTTGTCTCTCAATGCCTCTGTCAGATTTTCCCCAAACTGGCAGTATTTCGCTAGTCTACGCAGTTCGACCAAGTATTCCGCGTTGCTTTCCTCTTTCCGTTGCGTTCTCGCATAGAATTTGAATCGTTCCGCCAACATCAGTGGTGTGGGGTTCAAATGATCCTTCAGGACAGCAACAATATTAGCGAAAGTCTGATCCACCGGTTTAGCTGGTGATAGAAGATGCTTCAATAGCCCGTATGTCTTTGCCCCCATTGCGTTTAATAAGGTGAGAGCTTTATCATCATCTGCTATCTTATTGGCCTCACAATATATCTCGATACGTTCTACGTACGTGGCCCAATCTTCCACCTCGGAATCGAAGTTGTTGATGTTACCATGCTTAGGCATCTTCACTATCTCTCACTATCTTTCTGCGAAACAAACACGAAATTTTTCTTTAACTTTTTTTTTTTCAAAATGGCGGTTTCCCGCGCTTGTCTTCTTCCCCCGCCCACTTTCAAAATGGCGGTTTCCCGCTTCTGTCATCTTCCCCGCCTACTGGCGGCTTCCCGCGTTTCTTCCCCTGGTGGGAGGGGTAAGCTTTTCCCTCAGGCGACGACCGCTGGCTTTCGGGGTTCGCAGCCTGCGCATCAGCTTCAGTGCGTTCCTTGTTCCCTTTTCTCGGCAGGGCAACCGGCGCTGGGTACAACCCGTTGACGGCGAACAGTTTCAGCCGCTGGGCTGGATCTCGCTCAGTCTCCCTCGCTCGGGCTCTGTTGTTCCCTTTTCTCGGCAGGGCAACCGGCGCTGGGTATAACCCGTTGACGGCGAACAGTTTCATCTGCTGGCTGGATCTCGCTCAGTCTCCCTCGCTCGGGCTCTGTCTCTCCCACTCGCTCGGGCTCTGTCTCTCCCTCAGCGGCTTCCAATCGCGCCTCCCAGCCCTCTCGCAGTCCGGTGCTTTCCTCCCCGGCTGCGGCTGAGTTCTCCGTGATTGATTTATTTTTATATCTTCCCACGCCTTACGATCCCGGTCGCAGCGCTTCGTGGCCTCGGTCGCTGCCCTGCCTTTTTCACTCCAATCGCGCCTCCCAGCCCTCTCGCAGTCCGGTGCTTTCCTCCCCGGCTGCGGCTGAGTTCCCCACGGTTTATTTATTTTTATATCTTCCCGTGCCTTACGATCCCGGTCGCAGCACCTCGTGGCCTCGGTAGCTGCCCGGCCTTTTTCGCCGGTCGCGGTCTAGCTGTCTCACGACGCCGTTGCATCTCCCAGCCCGCTTGTACCATGGCTTCCGTGCTCCACGCTGCCCCAGTCTCAGCGCCTCTGGGCCCGACTTCTGTCCGGCTCCTTTCCCCCGACCGTGGTCGAGTTCACCGCCCTTTTCCTCCGTTTATTTTTTTATTTTCCCTTTACTCACAGTCACTGTGGCTGACTTGCTTCTCGTGCTGATCGGCTCACTCACCACCGTGGCAGAAGGGACAATCAGTGCCTATTACTGATGGAAGGCTTCGTGTCTGAATTCTTCCTTCTTCCTTACTCTGCAGACTCGAGTTTTCTCTCAGCAGAACGACGAGGGCGGGTGCCTCTTCTCAACGCTCGTTAACTGCTTCGGAAGTATTGTTGCCGCAGGGTAAGATCGAACTCGTCGCCACTGTAAAGTCTGTAGGTATTATGGTGAATTAATACACAGACTACAAGAGTAACTTTAACAGGACCTTACTATTCGAAGGTCAGGGCGAATCTGCCCAATAAATCCTGACACAGCACTTATATACCGGTGTGGTCACCGTCGGTATTACAGTATACAGCAGCCAAGATAAAGTAGTGCCACACCTAAAATAGTTCTCTTAAAGGTGAACGGTTACATACAATGGTTCTCTTAAAGGTAAAACAGTTACATACACTACAACTGTCTCTCCCTCTCTGTCTCTCCCACTCTCTGTCTCTCCCTCTCTCCGCTTCTCCCTTTCCATCTCTCCCTCTCTCTCCCTCTCTGTCTCTCCCTCTCTGCCTCTCCCGCTCTGTCTCTCCCTCTCTGTCTCTCCCTCTCTGTCTCTCCCTCTCTCTCTCTCTCCCTTTCTCTCTCCCTTTCTCTCTCCCTTTCTCTCTCCCTCTCTCTCCCTCTCTCTTTTTCTCTCTTTCTCCTTCGTCTTCTGTTTATCCCTCTCTGTATCTTCCTCTCTCTCTCTGTCACTCCCTCTCTGCCTCTTTCTCGCTCTCCCTCCCTCCCTCTCTGTGTGTGTGTCTCTATCCCCCCCTCCCTCTCTGTGTGTGTGTCTCTCTCTCTCCCTCTCTCTCCCTCTCTCCCTCTCTCTGTGTTTCACCCTCTCTCTGTCTGTCTCTGTCTTGCCCTCCCTCCCTCTCTCTCTGTCTCTCCCTCTCTCTGTCTCGCCCTCCCTCCCTCTCTCTCTGTCTCTCCCTCTCTCGGACTCTGAGCTCTGTTCACACACTATTCAGGTTGGCAGTCAGAGGGTTAATCCCCAGTTCACCCAGACACTACCATCCTCCCATTTTACAAAACCATTTGTACAAAATGGAGCTGATTAAAGAGCAGTTAGTTGGGATTGGGAATCCAGACTGAAAATGTATTGCTTGTCGAAATTTATTCGCTGTGCAGAATAACATTGTGGCGTTGGTAGATCAGTAAAGCAATGACAGATCACTGTGCGATATCTGGTAATGACTCATTTCTAAGATGCTCTCAGCCATATACTTGAATCCTCAGGGACACCCTGGCCTTATTTCACACAGTTCTGTGTTATCATCCTCCCTGCATTTAGGGGGAATATTAATCACTGTCCTGGCTAAAAAAAAACATAATCCCTTCAGATGTGGAATTCTCTGGAAGTCTAAGTAACTGAATGAAAGGTTAAGATGGGGTTTGGGTGATAGTGTGTGCACAAGCTGTTAGAGCTGGGTGACAGTGTGTGTCGGACTGACAGTGTGACAGTGTGTGTACAGGCTGTTAGAGCTGGGTGACAGTGTGTGTCGGACTGACAGTGTGTCAGTGTGTGTACAAGCTGTTAGAGCTGGATGTCAGTGTGTGTTGGACTGACAGTGTGACAGTGTGTGTACAAGCTGTTAGAGCTGGGTGTCAGTGTGTGTCGGACTGACAGTGTGACAGTGTGTGTACAGGCTGTTAGAGCTGGGTGTCAGTGTGTGTCGGACTGACAGTGTGACAGTGTGTGTACAGGCTGTTAGAGCTGGGTGTCAGTGTGTGTCTGACTGACAGTGTGACAGTGTGTGTACAGGCTGTTAGAGCTGAGTGTCAGTCTGTCAGATTGACAGTGTGACAGTGTGTGTACAGGCTGTTAGATTTGGGTGTCAGTGTGTGTCCGACTGACAGTGTGACAGTGTGTGTACAGGCTGTTAGAGCTGGGTGTCAGTGTGTGTCTGACTGACAGTGTGACAGTGTGTGTACAGGCTGTTAGAGCTGGGTGTCAGTGTGTGTTGGACTGACAGTGTGACAGTGTGTGTACAGGCTGTTAGAGCTGGGTGTCAGTGGGTGCCTGACTGACAGTGTCACAGTGTGTGTACAGGCTGTTAGAGCTGGGTGTCAGTCTGTCGGACTGACAGTGTGACAGTGTGTGTACAGGCTGTTAGAGCTGGGTGCCAGTGTGTCGGACTGACGGTGTGACAGCGTGTGTACAGGCTGTTAGAGCTGGGTGTCAGTGTGTCAGGCTTACAGAGTGACAGCGTGTGTGCAGGCTGTTAAATCTGGGTGTCAGTATGTCCGACTGTTGGTATGGTTAGGAAATTTTCTTGCCCTGGGTGTGTTTGATGGGACAGTGTAGTTTATGGGATGTGGGCATCGCTGGCAAGGACAGCCTTTATTGCCCATCCCTAATTGCCCTTGAGAAGGTGGTGGTGAGCCGCCTTCTTGAACTGCTGCAGTCCGTGTGGTGAAGGTACTCCCACAGTGCTGTCAGGGATGGAGTTCCTGGATTTTGACCCGGCGACGAAGAAGCATCGGTGATATACCTCTAAGTCAGGATGGTATGTGACTTGGAGGGGAACTTGGAGGTGCTGGTGTTCCCATGCGCCTGCTGCCCTTGTCCTTCTAGGTGGAAGAGGTCACGGGTTTGGGAGGTGCTGCCGAAGAAGCCTTGGCAAGTTGCTGCAGTGCATCTTGTAGATGCGCCAGTGGTGGAGGCAGTGAATGTTTAAGGTGGTGGATGGGGTGCCAATCAAGCAGGCTGCTTTGTCCTGGATGGTGTCGAGCTTCTTGAGTGTTGTTGGAGCTGCACTCATCCAGGCAAGTGCAGAGTATTCCATCACACTCCTTACATGTGCCTTGTAGATGGTGGAAAGGCTTTGGGAAGACAGGAGGTGAGAAACTCGCCACAGAATACCTAGCCTCTGACCTGCTCTTGTTGCCACAGTATTTATGTGGCTGGTCCAGTTAAGTTTCTGGTCAATGGTGACCCCAAGATGTTGATGGTGGGGGATTCGGTGATGGTAATACCGTTGGATGTCAAGGGGAGGTGGTTAGACTCTAGTTTGTTGGAGATACTCATTGCCTGGCACTTCCGTGGCGTGAATGTTACCTGCCACTTATCAGCCCAAGCCTGAATGCATCCCAGTCTTGTTGCATGCGGGCATGGACTGCTTCATTATCTGAGGAGTTATGAATGGCACTGAACACTGCAGTCATCAGCGAACATCCCCATTTCTGACCTTATGTTGGAGGGAAGTGTAGTGTATGTAACCGTCCCACCTTTAAGAGAACTATTTTAAGGGTTGCACTACTTTATCTTGGCTGCTGTATACTGTAATACCGGTGGTGACCACACCGGTATATAAGTGCTGTGTAAGGATTTATTGGGCAGTTCCGCCCTGACCTTCAACTAGTAAAGACCTGTTAAAGTTTACTCTTGTGGTCTGTGTAGTAATTCGCAATATAACACACAGACTTAACAGTGGCGACGAGTACGATCTTACCCTGTGGCAGAGATGCATCCAAGGCAGTTTAATGGGCGTCGAGAGGAGGCATCCGCCCTCATCATTCTGCTGAGAAAAGACTCGGGTCTGCAGAGCAAAGGAAGAATTCTGACACGAAGCCTTCCATCAGCAACAGGCAGTGATCATCCCTTCTATCACGGTGGTGGGTAAGCCGATCAGCGACGAGCAGCAAGTCGGCCACGTTGACTGTGAGTAGGGGAGAAAATAACAAAAAAAAAACGGAGGATATAAGGGTGGAGAACTCGACCACAGCCGGGGAAAAGAGCTGGACAGAAGTCGGGGCCAGAGGCGCTGAGACTGGGGCAGCGTAAGGCATGGAAGCCGCGGTGAATGCAAACACAGCTGGTGCGAAAGACCGGGCTGCAAGCGGGCTGGGAGATGCAACAGCATCGAGAGAGAGCTCGACCGCGACCGGTGAAAAAGGCCGGGCAGCTACTGAGGCCGCGAGGTGCAGCGACCGGGTCAGCGTAAGGCGTGGGAGAATTTTTTTTTTAGAAAACCGCGGAGAACTCAGCCGCAGCCGGGGGGAAAGGACCGGACTGCAAGAGGGGCTGGGAGGCACGATTTGAAAACCGCTGGGGGAGGGCGAATGCAGCAATATGGCAATCGCCATTACAGCCAGCGGGGGAGAAAGTCAAACGCGGGAAGCCGCCATTTTCGGAGGCGGGGGAAGAAGACAAGCGCGGGAAACCGCCATTATGTAAAAGAAAAAATAATAAATAATTCTTTTGTTTCTAAAGAAGTTCGCGAGGATGCCTAAGCATGGTAACATCAACGATTTTGATCCCGATGTTGAAGGTTGGGCCACGTATGTAGAACGCATGGAGATATATTGTAAGGCAAATAAAATATCAGATGAAGATAAAGCACTAACCTTACTAAACTCAATGGGTGCGAAGACATACGGGCTATTGAAGCATCCTCTATCACCAGCTAAACCGGCGGATCAGACTTTCGCTAAAATTGTTGCTGTCCTGAAGAATCATTTGAACCCCACACCGCTGATGTTAGCGGAACGATTTAAATTTTATGTGAGAACGCAACTGAAAGAGGAAAGCAACGCGGAGTAATTGAACTGTGTAAGCTAGCGAAATACTGCCAGTTTAGGGAAAGCCTGACAGAGGCACTGAGAGACAAATTCGTGTGTGGGTTGTCGAAAGAAGGAACACAAAAGCGGCTACTTGAAGAGAATGATTTTACACTTGATAAGGCTGTCTCTATTGCAGCATCGCACGAAGCCGCAGCGAGAGGCACTGCGGAAATGCAGCTGAAGGCAGCGGTACTCAGCGTAGATCAAATGGCTTTGGGTACAACGAAATGTTATCGTTGTGGAAAGACAACACACGATCAGATCCAATGCTGGTTTAAAAACCAGGAATGTAGAAAATGTGGCAAGCTTGATCACATAGCTAAAGTATGCCGGTCAGGAAAGAAGACCAGCAACAAAAAGTCACCGCAGGAAAAGTGCAGAAAGGTACATAAGGTGGCTGAGAAGAGTTCGGATGAACAGAATTCGGATTCAGACTCCAACAGCAAGGAACTGGGTAGTCTGAGAATTCACAACGTGAGTAAGGAAGCTGACCGACAAACTATCTGGGTCACACTGCAGATAGCAGGAGTCCAAGTGAAGATGGAATTGGACACCGGATCGGTGTTGACGGTCATGAATAAGCAAGATTACAAAAAGTTATTCAAACATATTCCCCTACGGGATACGGAGATAGTATTGCAGACATACACGGGGCAAAAAGTATACCCCATCGGAAAGATAAAAGTCAAGGTGATACACAAGGGCAAAGTACACCAAGGAATGGACTTATATGTACTACCTAAGGGAGGTCCACCACTTCTGGGACGGGAGTGGATCAGAAAAATAAATATGGACTGGCACTCCCTAAACGCAATAACGGTAGATTCCGGAAAAAAAGATGTCAAACCTGAACGATTGTCCAGAATATTGGATGAGGCTAAAGAGGTGTTCCAACAGGGACTGGGAACACTGAGAGGAATTAAGGCAAAAACCAAGATTGCAGAACATGCAAACCCAAAATTTTTCAAAGCCAGACCGGTACCGTATGCAATACGACCTGCTGTGGAAGCTGAGCTGGAAGGGCTGGAACGTTCAGGAGTACTGTCTAAGGTGGACTGGAGTGAGTGGGCCACGCCCATTGTTCCCGTCATGAAGCGTTCATCGAGTAACAAGCCAGGGGAACTGGGGAAGGTCCGCATCTGTGGAGACTTCAAGATCACAGTTAATCCGGTGCTTCACACGGTGCAATATCCGCTTCCGCAGATTGAGGATATCTTTGCTTCATTGTCTGGCGGGAAACGCTTCACCAAGATAGACCTGGTGCAAGCGTACTTACAGATGGAAGTTGAGGAAGAGTCGCGCCAGTATCTCACAATCAGCACGCACAGAGGCTTTTATCGATATAATAGACTGGTTTTTGGAGTGGCTTCGGCTCCGGCAATTTGGCAGAGGGCCATGGAGCAGGTATTACAGGGAATTCCAAGCACTCAATGTTACTTGGACGATATCCTGATTACAGGAGATGATGATGAGGAACACCTTGCAAATTTGAAACTGGTGCTCACGAGGTTGAAGGAATATGGCCTTCGAGTTAATCGCCAGAAATGTGAGTTCTTTCAGAAACGGATCTCGTACTGTGGTCATGTCATTGACCAGGAGGGGCTGCACAAGTCACCTGACAAGATCGAAGCTGTTGTGAAGGCTCCCGCTCCGGAAAATGTATCCCAGTTGAGATCGTTCCTCGGGTTGATTAACTATTACCATAAGTTTCTGCCAAATCTATCCACGGTGCTGCACCCGCTGAATGCTCTTTTGCAGAAAGAAGTACCATGGAAGTGGAGCGAGGACTGTAAGAAGTCCTTTCGCAAAAGCAAGACATTGATCACCTCAGAGGAAGTGTTGGCTCACTTCAACCCAACGCTACCTATTCGTTTAGCTGGTGATGCTTCTCCTTATGGTATTGGAGCAGTACTCTCACACAAGTTGCCAAATGGCTCGGAAAGGCCAGTCGCATTTGCATCCAGATCATTGACCTCCGCTGAGCGCAACTATGCTCAGATAGATAGGGAGGCTCTCAGCCTGATGTGGGGAGTAAAGAAGTTTAATCATTACCTGCAGGGCCAGAAGTTTACACTGCTGACAGACCACCAGCCGTTGGTATCCATATTCAACCCTAAAAAGGGCGTTTCCATTATGACAGCGCAAAGGCTACAGAGGTGGTCCCTTTTCCTAGGGGCACACCAATATGACATAGAATACAAAGGATCAAAACAGCATGGGAATGCTGATGGGTTATCACACCTACCGTTGCCAATGGTAGAAGAGGTGCCTACAGTGGACCCCGTGGAGATGTTCCACTCAACCACAGTGGAATGTCTACCAGTAACAAATTCTACGATCGAAAAGGAAACAAGAAATGACCCGACTCTCTCACGAGTCTACGATTTAACGGTGAAGGGATGGCCAGCACATGGCGAACCACTGTTGCCAGCATTTTCGCAAAGAAGAGAGCAGCTGTCAGTGTGCCGAGGAACTTTGATGTGTGGATCCAGAGTGGTGATTCCACCCAAACTCCAGCATAAAGTGCTAAAGGAGCTTCACGAGGGGCATCTGGGTGGAGTGAAAATGAAGAACCTAGCCAGAGCGTTCGTGTGGTGGCCAGGTATCGATTGAGACATCGAAGAAATGACCAAGAGCTGTCTAGGATGCCAGAAGGTCCAAAACGCCCCACCACAAGCTCCTCTGCATCCATGGGAGTGGCCCTCATCTCCATGGCAAAGGGTACATATCGACTTTGCTGGTCCATTTATGGACTCAATGTTCTTAATCGCGGTGGATGCCCACTCCAAGTGGCCGGAGGTAATAAAGATGTCCTCCACCACCATGGAAAAAACCATCACAGTATTAAGGACCATATTTGCCAGGAATGGGCTGCCGGAACAGATCTGTTCTGATAATGGACCGCAATTTGTGTCCGAAGAATTCAGGAAGTTCTTAAAAAACAATGGGGTTAAGCACTACACGTCCGCCCCATACCATCCCGCCACCAATGGATTAGCTGAAAGGTTTGTCCAGACCTTCAAGAAGGCCATAAAGGCCATGGATAATGAAGACATAAATCTACAACATAAGGTAGATAACTTCTTGTTGGCGTACAGGAATGCAACACATGCGGTCACAAACCAAACTCCCGCCATGATGTTTTTCAATAGAAGACTAAGATGCCGGCTGGATTTGATCAAGCCAAACATCAGAAGGGACGTAGAGAACCGGCAATTTCAAGGCATGAATGAAAGGCCAACTAGAACCTTCCAGATAGGTCAACAAGTTTTGGCCCGGGACTACCGTACCGAGAAATGGCAGCCTGGAACTATTTGCACACGACTAGGACTGCTGATGTACACCGTGGACATTGGTGAAAGCATAATAAGGCGCCATGCTGACCAGATCATAGCGTCATCCGAAAAGGGACAACCTACACCACAACTCTGTACGCCTAATGATGAAGCAGAGATACCCATAGTATCTACCTCCGATCTGGTGATACTGGAACCAGATGAACCCGACACTGACATTCAAGCCGAATCGATCTTGCCAAAAGAACCTACTACACCACCGAAAACTACTACACCACAGAGGCGTTATCCGGACCGAGTCAGGAAGCCTCCAGAGAGACTGAATCTGTGAACTGTTTTTACATTAAGTTGTGTATATATGTTATGATGTTATGTTTAATGGGAATATATACTGTTAACCTAAAAAGGGAGGATTGTAGTGTATGTAACCGTTCCACCTTTAAGAGAACTATTTTAAGGGTTGCACTACTTTATCTTGGCTGCTGTATACTGTAATACCGGTGTGACCACACCGGTATATAAGTGCTGTGTAAGGATTTATTGGGCAGTTCCGCCCTGACCTTCAACTAGTAAAGACCTGTTAAAGTTTACTCTTGTGGTCTGTGTAGTAATTCGCAATATAACACACAGACTTAACAGGAAGGTCATTGATGGAGCAGCTGAAGATAGTTGGGCCTAGGACACTGCCCTGAGGAACTCCTGCAGCAATGTCCTGGGGCTGTGATGGTTGACCTTCAACCACCACAACCATCTTCCTTTGTGCTAAGTATGGCTCCAGCCAGTGGAGAATTTCCCCCCCAATTCCCATTGACTTCAGTTTTACTAGGGCTCCTTGATGTCACACTTGGTCAAATGCTGCCTTGATGTCAAGGGCAGGCACTCTCACCTCACCTCTGGAATTCAGCTCCTTTGTCCATGTTTGGACCAAGGCTGTAATGAGGTCGGGAGCCGAGTGCACTTGGCGGAAACCAACTGGGCATCTGTGAACAGGTTATTGGTGAGTAAGTGCCGCTTGATAGCACTGTCGATGACACCTTCCATCACTTTGCTGATGATTGAGAGTAGACTGATGGGGCGGGAGTTGGCCGGGTTGGATATATTACGTCCGTGAATGATTGAGACACGGACAGCAGGAGTTGAACAAAACAAGTCTTTACTGATGGAAGTCAATAGTGAAACTGAAAACAACAGAGGCTCACTAGCGCCTTTTATACAGGGGTGGTCACTGCCAGTACTGCAGTCTGAGACCAGTTATTCTCTTAAAGGTACATACACAACAATTCCTCCCCTTTTAGATAAACTGTATATAACATTCATTTAACAACTAAATGAAACTAATTACAATCATAATTACGGTTGCTAGATACATTGGTTAAGTTTAAGCAATTATAAGTTCAGTCTTTGAGGAGGCTTCCTGATTCTGTCTGGATAACGCCTCTTTGGGGTATCAGGTTCTTCTGGCAATGTGGAGTCGGGATCAATGTCGTTGTTTGGTTCATCTGCTTCCAATATTACCGGTTCTGCGGTAGGTGCAATTGGAACGTGGATTTCATTACCAGGTGTATCAGATCGTAGTGTGGAGTTGACTCTAGAATCTGGTCAGCATGGCATCTTACAATGCTCTCCCCAACGTCCACAGTATACATGAGAGGTCCTTGTCGTGTACAAATCCTTCCTGGCTGCCATTTCTCAGTGCGGTAGTCCCGGGCCAAAACTGGTTGACCTATCTTAAAACTCCTGGTCGGCCTTTCATTCATATTCTGAAACTGCCTGTTCTCCACATCTCTTCGGACGTTTGGCTTAACCAAACCCAAGCGGCATCGTAGTCTTCAATTGAAGAACATCATGGCTGGAGTTTGGTTGGTAACCGCATGTGTCGCATTCTGGTAGGCAAACAAGAAGTTGTCCACCTTGTGTTGTAGGGGTATATCTTCATTACACATTGCCTTGATAGCCTTCTTGAATGTTTGCACAAACCTCTCAGCCAATCCATTAGTGGCTGGATGATATGGGGCAGATGTGTAATGCTTAACACCATTGTTCTTTAAGAACCTCCGGAACTCTTCAGACACAAACTGTGGTCCATTGTCAGAGCAAATCTGTTCAGGCAGCCCATTCCTGGTGAATATGGTTCGTAAAACTGTGATAGTTTTTTCCGTGGTGGTTGAGGACATTTTTATTACCTCTGACCACTTTGAATGTGCATCCACCACAATTAAAAACATCGAGTCCATGAAGGGACCAGCAAAATCAATGTGCACCCCTTGCCATGGAGATGAGGGCCACTCCCATGGATGCAGAGGAGCTTGTGGTGGGGCGTTTTGGACCTTCTGGCATCCTGCACAGCTCTTGGTCATCTCTTCGATTTCTCTATCGATTCCCGGCCACCACACAAAAGCTCTGGCTAAGTTCTGCATTTTTACCCCACCCAGATGACCCTCATGAAGCTCATTGAGCACTCTATCCGTCAACTTAGGTGGATTTACTACTCTGGATCCACACATCAAGGTTCCTCTGCACACTAACAGCTGTTCTCTTCTCGGCGAGAATGCTGGCAGCAGTGGTTCGCCATGTGCTGGCCATCCCTTCACCGTTAAATCATAGACCCGTGATAGTGTCGGGTCGTTCCGTGTTTCCTTTTCTATGTTTGCATTCGTCACAGGGAGACATTCGACTATGGTCGAGTGGAATAGCTCCATTGGATCCACTGCAAGGTCTTCTTCTTCCACCGTCGGCAACAGTAGGCGTGACAATCCATCAGCATTTCCATGCTGTTTAGTTCCTTTGTACTCGATGTCATATTGGTGTGCCCCTAGGAAAAAGGACCACCTCTGCAGCCGTTGTGCTGTCATTATCGGTACGCCCTTCTGAGGGTTGAAAATGGAGACAAGAGGTTGATGATCGGTTAGTAGAGTAAATTTTTGACCGTGCAGGTAGTGATTGAACTTCTTCACCCCCCACACTAGGCTGAGGGCCTCTCTGTCAATCTGGGCATAGTTACGCTCGGCAGACGTTAATGAGCGTGACGCAAAAGCTATCGGCCTCTCTAAACCATCAAGGAATTTATGTGACAGTACCGCCCCAATGCCGTAGGGAGACGCATCACACGCCAGTCTGCTCGGCAGTGCTGGGTTGTAGTGAGCCAATACTTCCCTTGAAGTGATTAAGTCCTTACTCTTCTGAAAGGCCCGCTTACAATCATCGCTCCATTTCCATGCTACCCCCATTCGTAGCAGGGCGTTCAGTGGGTGCAGAATTGTCGACAAATTCGGCAAAAACTTATGGTAGTAATTCACCAATCCGAGGAATGACCTCAGTTGCGACACATTTTCAGGCGCTGGGGCCTTAACAACTGCTTCAATTTTGTCAGGGGACTTATGTAACCCCTCTTCATCAATCACGTGGCCACAATACGATATCTGTTTCTTTAAAAATTCGCACTTGGGGCGGTTGGCTCGCAGCCCATGTTCCCTTAGTCTAGTGAGCACCTGTTCTAGGTTGTTAAGGTGTTCACTGTCATCTTCACCTGTCACAAGGATGTCGTCCAAGTAACACTGAGTCCCCGGGATCCCTTGCAGGACTTGTTCCATCGCTCTTTGCCATATTGCCGGAGCCGATGCTACTCCGAATACCAATCGATGATACTGGTAAAGACCTTTGTGAGTGTTTATCGTGAGATACTTCCTAGAGGACTCTTCAACCTCCATCTGCATATATGCTTGTGCTAGGTCAATTTTTGTAAAACACTTCCCTCCAGACAGTGAGGCGAAGATGTCTTCTATCCTTGGAAGAGGATATTGTACTGTGTGAAGGACTGGGTTCACCGTCACCTTGAAATCCCCACAGATGCGAATCTTCCTTGGCTTCCCGGACTTATTGCTTAACGTTTTCTTCATGACAGGAACGATGGGTGTCGCCCACTCGCTCCAGTCGACCTTAGACACCACGCCTGCCTTCTCCAGATTCTCCAGCTCTGCCTCGATGGCTGGGCGAATTGCATATGGTACCGGTCTTGCTTTGAAAAACTTGGGAACTGCATTCTCTTCTATTTTTATCGAGGCGGTTACGCCTTTAAGCATGCCCAGTTCTTGTTGAAATACCTCTTTGGCGTTAGCTAAGATTGTTGACAATCGTCCAGGAGTGACGTCTTCATCTTTTTTACCATCCACCGCCGTTGCATGAATGGAGTGCCAATCTAAGTTTATCTTCCTGATCCATTCCCGTCCCAATAACGATGGTCCACCATTTGGCAGTATGTAGAGATACAATTTCCATATTTCTTTGCCGTTGTATTCGACAGGCACCCTTATTTATCCTCTGGGGTATACATTTTGCCCCGTATACGTTGTCAAGACGATGGATGTCTCTCTCAAGGGTATGTGTGAAAATAGCCGCTCGTAGTCTCATCGATTCATGACGGTTAGCGCTGATCCTGTATCCAATTCCATTTTAACTTGAGACCCTGCTATCGTGAGGGTGACCCAAATGGTTCGGTGATCCTCTTTTGCGATTACATTGTGAAGTTTAAGACAGCTTAGTCTCCTGTTCCCGGATTCACTATCGCTCATCTGGTCTTCGGAACTACTGTCCATCATCTTTTGTACTTTCTTGTATGGTTCCTTAGTAGCCTTTTTGTTGTTGCTGGTCTTCTTCCCAGACCTGCAAACTCGTGCAATGTGTCCCATCTTCCCACATTCCCTGCATATTTTGTCTTTGGACCAGCAGTCCTTCTGGTCATGGTTAGTTCTGCCGCAGCGATAAGATTTTGCAAATCCCCGTGTCATTTCGTGGGTGCCGTATTCCTGTGGTTTTTGTTGAATTTCTGCAGCTCCCCTGGCTGCTGCTTCATATGATACTGCCATGCTGAAAGCCTTATCTAGCGTCAGCTCTTTCCCTGAGAGTAACTTATTCTGTGTTCCTTCACTCCGGAGTCCACAGACAAATTTGTCCCGTAGGGTATCTGCCAGTCCTGCTCCGAACTGGCAGTGCTTTGATAGCTTGCATAGTTCCGTAAGGTACTCAGCATTGCTCTCATCTTTATGCTGAGTTCTCCTGTGGAATTTAAATCTTTCTGCTATCAACAGCGGTGCAGGGTTTAGGTGTTCCTGTAGGACAGCAACAATTTTGTAAAAACTCTTCGCCTTCGGTTTGGCTGGAGTAATCAGGTCCCGCAATAGGCCGTACGTTCTAGCGCCCATTAAGTTTAGCAATATCGATGCCTTTTTCTCCTCCGCTATTTCGTTTGCCTCAAAATATACCTCGACTCTTTCCACATACGTGGTCCAGTCCTCTATTGTATTATCAAAAGCAGTGATACAGCCAGTCTTCGGCATCTTGCAAATCTAAAATGGCACCTCCCGTGCTTTGCCTTCTTCCCCGCTGATTAAGATGGCGCCCCCCGCGCTTTGCCTTCTTCCCCGCAGTTGTTAGCGCTGCTTTCCGCGGTTCCCGTTGCAACTTGCAGCTCCTCGCGGTTTCTTGCGCGTTTAATATTTTTTTTTTTTTAATTATTTTCCCATCGTGGAACAACCCTGTGGGAATCTTGCCTCCCTCTTCGCGGGTCTATACGCAGCCCGGCTTCGTAGCACCGGCCGCGCCCTGTGTGCTCCACCCTCTCTCTCTCTTCTTCCCGACAACGCTGCTCGGCCCCGTTGCAAACCACCCGCTCGAGTTCGCGACCGCCGCAGCCCAAGGAAAGATCAGTGCACTACCTGCCACCAGCCCGGTTAGCTGAAGCACCGTCGACAGGAACCAGGCCCCGCTTCCGACAGCTTCTCCAGCAATCTTCAACTCTGCAAACACAGGGGCGGATGCCCACGGTCGACGCCCGTTTCTACTGCCTCTTGCTTTCTTTTCTTTCTGGCCTCGACCTCTGCTCACTTCGCTGTAGGAATGGATCCCAGGAGGTGGTGCAGACTGTAGGTAGGTTCATATCTGCTCGTCTCCAGTATTACGTCCGTGAATGATTGAGACACGGACAGCAGGAGTTGAACAAAAGAAGTCTTTACTGATGGAAGTCAATAGTGAAACTGAAAACAACAGAGGCTCACTAGCGCCTTTTATACAGGGGTGGTCACTGCCGGTACTGCAGTCTGAGACCAGTTATTCTCTTAAAGGTACATACACAACAGGATATGTCCTGCTTTTTGTGGACAGGACATACCTGGGCAGTTTTCCACAGTGTAGTGTGTGCTTTACTCTGTATCTAACCCGTACTGTACCTGCCCTGGGTGTGTTTGATGGGACAGTGTAGAGGGAGCTTTACACTGTATCTAACCCATGCTGTACCTGCCCTGGAAGTGTTTGATGGGACAGTGTAGAGGGAGCTTTACTCTGTATCTAACCTGTGCTGTACCTGCCCTGGGAGTGTTTGATGGGACAGTGTAGAGGGCGCTTTAAACTATATCTAACCTGCGCTGTACCTGCCCTGGGAGTGTTTGATGTGGCAGTGTAGAGGGAGCTTTACTCTGTATCTAACCCGTGCTGTACCTGCTCTGGAAGTGTTTGATGGGACAGTGTAGAGGGAGCTTTACTCTGTATCTAACCCGTGCTGTACCCGCCCTGGGAGTGTTTGATGAGACAATAGCTTTACTCTGTGTGGTAAACCACTGTTATCGTTCACAACCGTTCACTATTGTTACACTGTTGTTATCACTGTTTACACTGTTGTTATCACTACACAAGGTTACCTCTTGCCATGCACGCTGTTATACCTAGGCATACCTCAGCTGACTCCACCCATGGCTCCGCCTGCTTGCCCAGGTATAAAGGTGACCGCTTGGCTAGTATTCTTCCTTGTTGGAACCGATCACCCACGAGGGTGGGCTCTGTTATTTAGCCAATAAAAATCTATAGTTACTATCTTAACTCGTCGCTTTTCATGGAATGAATTGATAGGTATATCAATCTGTATCTAACCCGTGCTGTACCTGCCCTGGGAGCGTTTGCTGGGACAGTGTAAAAAGAGCTTTACTCTGTATCTAACCCGTGCTGTACCTGCCCTGGGAGTGTTTGATGGGACAGTGTAGAGGGAGCTTTACTCTGTATCTAACCCATGCTGTACCTGCTCTGGGAGTGTTTGATGGGACAGTGTAGAAGGAGCTTTACTCTGTATCTAACCCATGCTGTACCTGCCCTGGGAGTGTTTGATGGGACAGTGTAGAAGGAGCTTTACTCTGTATCTAAACCATGCTGTACCTGCTCTGGGAGTGTTTGATGGGACAGTGTAGAGGGAGCTTTACTCTGTATCTAAACCATGCTGTACCTGCTCTGGGAGTGTTTGATGGGACAGTGTAGAGGGAGCTTTACTCTGTATCTAACCCGTGCTGTACCTGCCCTGGGAGTGTTTGATGGGACAGTGTAGAGGGAGCTTTACTCTGTCTCTAACCCATGCTATACCTGCCCTGGGAGTGTTTGATGGGACAGTGTAGAAGGAGCTTTACTCTGTATCTAACCCATGCTGTACCTGCTCTGGGAGTGTTTGATGGGACAGTGTAGAGGGAGCTTTACTCTGTATCTAACCCATGCTGTACCTGCTCTGGGAGTGTTTGATGGGACAGTGTAGAGGGAGCTTTACTCTGTATCTAACCCATGCTGTACCTGCTCTGGGAGTGTTTGATGGGGCAGTGTAGAGGGAGCTTTACTCTGTATCTAACCCATGCTGTACCTGCCCTGGGAGTGTTTGATGGGACAGTGTAGAGAGAGCTTTACTCTGTATCTAACCCGTACTGTACCTGCCCTGGGAGTGTTTGATGGGACAGTGTAGAGGGAGCTTTACTCGGTATCTAAACCGTGCTATACCTGCCCTGGGAGTGTTTGATGGGACAGTGTAGAGGGAGCTTTACTCTGTATCTAACCCATGCTGTACCTGCTCTGGGAGTGTTTGATGGGACAGTGTAGAGGGAGCTTTACTCTGTATCTAACCCATGCTGTACCTGCTCTGGGAGTGTTTGATGGGGCAGTGTAGAGGGAGCTTTACTCTGTATCTAACCCGTGCTGTACCTGCCCCGGGAGTGTTTGATGGGGCAGTGTAGAGGGAGCTTTACTCGGTATCTAACCCGTGCTATACCTGCCCTGGGAGTGTTTGATGGGACAGTGTAGAGGGAGCTTTACTCTGTATCTAACCCGTGATGTACCTGCTCTGGGAGTGTTTGATGGGACAGTGTAGAGGGAGCTTTACTCTGTATCTAACCCATGCTGTACCTGCTCTGGGAGTGTTTGATGGGGCAGTGTAGAGGGAGCTTTACTCTGTATCTAACCCGTGCTGTACCTGCCCCGGGAGTGTTTGATGGGGCAGTGTAGTGGGAGCTTTACTCGGTATCTAACCCGTGCTGAACCTGCCCTGGGAGTGTTTGATGGGACAGTGTAGAGGGAGCTTTACTCTGTATCTAACCCGTACTGTACCTGCCCTGGGAGTGTTTGATGGGACAGTGTAGAGGGAGCTTTACTCGGTATCTAAACCGTGCTGTACCTGCCCTGGGAGTGTTTGATGGGACAGTGTAGAAGGAGCTTTACTCTGTATCTAACGCATGCTGTACCTGCTCTGGGAGTGTTTGATGGGACAGTGTAGAGGGAGCTTTACTCTGTATCTAACCCATGCTGTACCTGCTCTGGGAGTGTTTGATGGGGCAGTGTAGAGGGAGCTTTACTCTGTATCTAACCCATGCTGTACCTGCTCTGGGAGTGTTTGATGGGGCAGTGTAGAGGGAGCTTTACTCTGTATCTAACCCGTGCTGTACCTGCCCTGGGAGTGTTTGATGGGACAGTGTAGAGGGAGCTTTACTCTGTATCTAACCTGTGCTGTACCTGCCCTGGGAGTGTTTGATGGGACTGTGTAGAGGGAGCTTTACTCTGTATCTAACCTGTGCTGTACCTGCCCTGGGAGTGTTTGATGGGACAGTGTAGAGGGAGCTTTACTCTGTATCTAACCCATGCTGTACCTGCTCTGGGAGTGTTTGATGGGACAGTGTAGAGGGAGCTTTACTCTGTATCTAACCCGTGCTGTACCTGCCCTGGGAGTCTTTGATGGGACAGTGTAGAGGGAGCTTTACTCTGTATCTAACCCATGCTGTACCTGCTCTGGAAGTGCTTCATGCTGACAATCTATTGCCTGGAATGGAAATTGTTGCTTGCCCACGTTTTTTGAGTAAACAATGATTGATTTTTTGATTGGCTGTCCTGTGTCATTATTGGAGTGTAGAATCGCAGTGTGCAGTTTAAGTTGGCCAGCCCATCGCTGGCAATAAGCCGTAATTTGTGATACCCACGCTGCGACTCTCTGCTGTTTGATTACAGTGACTGATGGCTGGTGTATTCACGCACCTGTCGGTGTGTGTTCACAAGCTCTTGGAGCAGGTGTGACTGGGCTATCCTCCTCGACTCATTCTCAGCCTCTCTCTCTCTCTCCCTACCATCTGTTGCTGTGTATAAAACAACAGAGAATGGACGAGGGCATTGCCTGCCCGTCTGTGAGCAGTGGGCAGAGGAGAGGCTGGGCACAAGAGCCTGAACTGGAACTGGGTTGATCGGAGTCTCCCGCTTCCGTGGAATCAGTGGCATGAGTAAAAGTT
The DNA here is from genome assembly GCF_052327205.1 of Somniosus microcephalus. Classification (NCBI taxonomy): domain Eukaryota; kingdom Metazoa; phylum Chordata; class Chondrichthyes; order Squaliformes; family Somniosidae; genus Somniosus; species Somniosus microcephalus. The sequence continues at coordinate 133,017,644 of NW_028225179.1, read as the reverse complement.
CAGGAAGGCGACTGGGCTTTTTACCCAAGGTCTCATCTGCCATTGGGCTCGTAACCACCTGACTCACAGGCCACGGTGCCCTCTCACCTCTGAGTCTGAGGGTCATGGGTTCAGGTCCCACTCCAGAGACTTGAGCACACAATCTAGGCTGACACACCCCACTGCAGTACTGAGGGAGTGTTGCAATGTCGGAGGTGCTGTCTTTCGGATGAGACGTTAACCGAGGCCCCGTCTGCCCTCTCAGGTGGACATAAAAGATTCCATGGCACTATTTCGAAGAAGAGCAGGGGGAGTTATCCCCGGTGTCCTGGCCAATGTTTATTCTTCAATCAACATCATTAAAGCAGATTATCTGGTCATTATCACATTGCTGGTTGTGGGAGCTTGCTGTGCGCAAATTGGCTGCCGCATTTCTTACATTACAACACTTCAAAATAACTTAATTGGCTGTAAAGCACTTTGGGATGTCCTGAGGTCATGAAAGGCGCTATATAAATGCAAGTTCTTTCTTTCCTTCTGTCTTTCTTTCCTTCTTTCTGTCTTTCCTCCTTTCCCTCCTCACAGGGCCCTGCAGGCTGTAAGCCAATACGTCACATATGGAGTACCAGGCCTCAGGCTTCCGTATTACCAGGGGATAGATCTTCTTTTAAAGCAGGTTTAAGCTGTCATTGTGCGCAGAACTGTCGTGTGGGGCTACAGCTTTAATGTGTTTGTGTTTTGCTTCACATTCATAAGCGTGGGTGGGATTTTACTGAATAATTAAAACGACTGCATGAGATTGCTTTCCCGGGGAACCAGGAGCCCAATGTCATTGTGAGTGAGCGGGAGGGACAGCTGGGGGCTCGGCGGGAGGGAGTGCCTGGGTTAGAATAGCAGACTGTGGAAACAGCCTGGCAACGTGTGGTGTATGCACCACGCAGCTCCTGATCAACCCACACACACGGACAGTTCACAACGAGCATCTCTCTCCAACGCTTCACCCTCCCTCTCTCTCTATCACTTCACCCTCCCTCTCTCTCCATCTCTTCACCCTCCCTCTCTCTCCATCTCTTCACCCTCCCTCTCTCTCCATCTCTTCACCCTCACTCTCTCTCCAACTCTTCACCCTTCCTCTCTCTCCATCGTTTCAACCTCCCTCTCACTAAATTGCTTCACCCTCCCTCTCTCTCCTTTGCATCACCCTCTCTCTCTCTCCATCTCTTACTCCCTCTCCCTCCATCGCTTCACCCTCCCTCTCTCTCCATCTATTCAACCTCTCTCTCTCTCTCTCTATCTCTTCACACTCCCTCTCTCTCTCTCCATCTCTTCACCCTCCCTCTCTCTCTCCATCTCTTCACCCTCCCTCTCTCTCCATCTCTTCACCCTCCCTCTCTCTTCATCTCTTCACCCTCCCTCCCTCTCCATCGCTTCACCTTCCCTCTCTCTCCATCTCTTCACACTCTCTCTCTCTCCATCTCTTCACCCTCCATCTCTCTCCATCTCTTCACCCTCCTTCTCTCTCCATCTCTTCACCCTATGGCTCTCTCTCCATCTCTTCACACGCCCTCTCTCACCATCTCATCACCCTCTCTCCCCATCTCCCAACCTCTCCCTCTCTCTGTATCTCTTCAGCCTCTCCCTCTGTATATATTCACTCTCCCTCTCTCCCTCCATCTCTTCACACTCCCACTCTCTCTCTCACTTCACCCTCTCCATCACCATCACTTCTCCCTCCCTCTCTCTTCGTCTCTTCACCCTCCCTCTCTCTCCATCTCTTTACCCTCTCTTTCTCCATCTCTTCACCCTCCCTCTCTCTCTCCATCTCTTCACACTCTCTCTATCTCCATCTCTTCACACTCTCTCTCTCTCTCCATCTCTTCACACTCCCTCTCTCTCTCCATCTCTTCACCCTCTCTCTCTCTCTCCATCTCTTCACCCTCTCTCTCTCTCCATCTCTTCACCCTCTCTCTCTCCATCTCTTCACCCTCTCTCTCTCTCCATCTCTTCACCCTCCCTCTCTCTCCATCTCTTCACTCTCCCTCTCTCTCTATCTCTTCACTCTCTCTCTCTCTCTCTCTATCTCTTCACCCACCCTCTCTCTCTCCATCTGTTTACACTCCCTCTCTCTCCCTCTCCTCACCCTCTCTCTCTCCATTGCTTCATCCTCTCCCTCTATCTCCATCGCTTTACCCTCCCTCTCCCTCCATCTCTTTACCCTCTCTCTCTCCATCTCTTCACCCGCCCTCTCCCCCACCATCTCTTCACCCTCTCTCTCTCTCCATCTCTTCACACTCTCTCTCTCTCTCCATCTCTTCACACTCTCTCTCGCTCTCCATCTCTCCACACTCCCTCTCTCTCTCCATCTCTTCACCCTCCCTCTCTCTCCATCTCTTCACCCTCTCCCTCTCTCCCACCATCTCTTCACCCTCCATCTCTCTTCATCTCTTCACCCTCCCTCTCTCTCCATCTCTTCACCCTCTCCCTCTCTCTCTCTCCATCTCTTCACCCTCCCTCTCTCTCCATCTCTTCACCCTCCCTCTCTCTCCATCTCTTCACCCTCTCTCTCTGCATCTCTTCACCCTCTCTCTTCATCTCTTCACCCTCCCTCTATCTCCATCGCCTCATTTTCCCTCTCTCTCCATTTCTTCAACCCCCCTCTCTCTCCATCTCTTCACCCTCTCTCTCTCTATCTCTTCACTCTCTCTCTCCATTGCTTCACCCTCTCTCTCTCTCCATCTCTTCACTCTCTCTCTCTCTCCATCTCTTCACCCTCCCGCTCTCTTCATCTCTTCACCCTCTCTATCTCTCCATCTCTTCACCCTCTCCCTCTCTCCCACCATCTCTTCACCCTCTCCCTCTCTCCCACCATCTCTTCACCCTCTCTCTCTCTCCATCTCTTCACCCTCCCTCTCTCTCCATTGCTTCACCCTCCCTCTCTCTCCATCTCTTCACCCTCTCCCTCTCTCCCACCATCTCTTCACCCTCTCTCTCTCTCCATCTCTTCACCCTTCCTCTCTCCCCATCGCTTCACCCTCCCTCTCTCTCCATCTCTTCCCCAATTCTCTCTCCATTGCTTCACCCTCCCTCTCTCTCCATCTCTTCACCCTCTCTCACTTCATCTCTTCACCCTCTCTTTCTCCAGCTCTGCACCCTCTCTCCCTCCATCTCTTCACACTCTCTCTCTCCATCTCTTCACCCAATCTCTCTCTCCATCTCGTCACTCTATCTCTCTCCATCTCTTCACCATCTCTCTCTCTATCTCTTCACCCTCCCACTCTCACCCATCTCTTCACCCTCCCTCTCTCTTTCCATCACTTCACCCGCTCGCTCTCTCTATCTTCACCCTCCCTCTTGCTTTCCATCTCTTCACCGTCCCTCTCCCTCCATCTCTTAACACTCCCTCTCCCTCCATCTCTTCACCCTCCCTCTCTCCATCTCTTCACCCTCCCTCTCTCTCTCTCTATCTCCACTCTCCCTCTTGATTTCCATCTCTTCACCCTCCCTCTCCCTCCATCTCTTCATCCTCCCTCTCTCTCCATTTCTTCACGCTCCCTCTCTCTCTCTATCTCCACCCTCCCTCTTGCTTTCCATCTCTTCACCCTCTCTCTATCCATCTCTTCACCCTCCCTCTCTCTCTCTATCTCCACCCTCCCTCTTTCTTTCCATCTCTTCACCCTCTCTCTCTCCACCTCTTCACCCTCCCTCTCTCTCCATCTCTTCACCCTCTCTCACTCTCCATCACCCTCCCTCTCTCTGCATCTCTTCACCCTCTCTCTCTATCTCCATCTCTTCACCCTCTCTCCATCTCTTCACCCTCTCTCTCTGCATCTCTTCACCCTCTCTCTCTCTCCATCTCCTCACTCTCTCTCTATCTCTTCACCCGCCCTCTCTCTCTCCATCTCTTCACCCTATCCCTCTCTCTGCATCTCTTCAACTTCTCCCTCCCTCTCCATCTCTTCACACTCCTTCTTCCCACATCTCTTCACCCAACCTCTATTTCTCCATCTCTTCACACTCCCTCTCTCTCTCCATCTTTTCACCCTCTCCCTCTCTCCATCTCTTCACCCTCTCTCTCTCCATCTCGTCACCCTCCCACTCTCTCTCTCCATCTCTTCGCCCTCCCTCTCTCTGCATCTCTTCACCCTCTCTCTCTTTCTCTCCATCTTTTCACCCTCTCAATTCAATTCAATTCAAATTGCTTTATTGGCATGACAAGATACATCTTATGTTGCCAAAGCACAGAAATACATGTATGATTGACCACATAAACACCGATCTAGACATACAGTGTATAGACAAGTATACCCATGTATACAGAGATATATGCACTTATATTATGCATATAATCTTTTCTTAGATGTAATGTGTCACTGGTTGTCCCTCTGCTTGTGACAAGCTGTAACATTGTTTGCAGCTATAGTTACACATTTTCTCTGTTCCCCCAATAGATATGGGAGGTTTTGGAGGTCATTCAAATTTTTGACTTCAGGGCGTATTTTTGTGAATTTTGGCTACAAATTCTCCCTCATGTCCTGATAGTTTCCGTAGGTTATGAGGAAGTGCATCTCTGTCTCCACCACTCCCTGACTGCAGTGAGAGCATATCCTGTCCTCTCTTGGCAGCCGGGTCTGCCTGTGTCTGCCTTTTTCAATGGCCAGGCTACGTTCACTAAGTCCGTACATTGTCAAGATTTTTCTCAGTTTGCTATCCTTTACCATGGTCAGGTACTCAGCCATGGTGTATTGTCTGTTTAGGGACAAATAGCAATCGAGTTTGTTTTGGGTTTTTGTCGTTTCTGTCCAATAGGTCAAGTATTTTTCCTTTTGCTTAGTGATAATTGTGTTGTGTTGAATTCTCTGTGCTAGGGTGTCACTGTCCTGGGGCTGGTTATTATTATTAGTGTTGGTAGTTACTTCACTGAGTCCCAGGACTAGTTGACTGAGGGGACTCTTCTCTGTGATCATCTCTTGGCATTTCAAGGCATCGTAATGATAGCAGTGGGGGTTGCTCATTTTTAGATGTTTCCAAAATTTGATGGCTCTTTTTTGGATATTAATTAGTAGTGGATATTGGCCTAGTTCTGCCCTGCATGCATTGTTTGTGGTTTTCCTCTGAGTCCGGAGGATACTGTTACAGAATTCTGCATGCAGGAATTGAATTGGGTGTTTGTCCCATTTTGCAAATTCTTGTTGTGTTAGCGGACCCCACACCTCACTGCCATAGAGTACAATTGGTTCAATTACTGATTTAAAATTTTTGAGCCAAATGACAATTGGAATTTCTATTTGGGTTGACTTCTTAATGGCATAGAAAGCCCTTCTTGCTTTCTCTTTCAGTTCATTCACAGCCAAATGAAAGTTTCCCGTAGAACTGATTTTTAGGCCTAGGTATGTGTAATTTGTAGTTTGTTCAATTTTAGTTGCTCCTAGTGTGAAGTTTATTCTGGGTCCCTGATGTCTGGATCTTTGCTGGAACACCAGAACTTTGTTTTTTGGGGGGTTTATTGTCAGGGCCCAGGTCTGACAGAACGACTCTAGCAGATCCAGGTTCTGCTGTAGACCCTCCTCAGTTGGTGAGAGCAGAACCAGGTCATCTGCATAGAGGAGGAATTTAACCTTGGAGTCATATAGGGCGAGGCCAGGTGCTGTAGATTGTTCAAGTAGTTTTGCCAATTCATTTATGTAAATATTAAAGCATGTCGGTGAGATAGGCGAGCCCTGTGCCACTCCACGCCCCTGTGCAAAATATTTTGTTTGTTTATCTCCAATTTTAACTGCACATTTATTGTTTGTACACATTGATTTAATTTCATCATATGTTTTTCCCCCTACCCCACTTTCAATAAGTTTCAAGAATAGACCGTCATGCCAAATAGAATCAAAAGCCTTCTGGAAATCTATAAAGCAGGCAAAAATGTTGCTTTTGTTTTGGTGAACATGTTTGTCAATTAGGGTGTGTAGGGTGAAAATATGGTCCGATGTTCTATAATTTGGTAAGAATCCTATATGGCTTTTACTCAAGACATCGTGCTCCTCAAGGAAATTTATAAGTCTTTGGTTTATGATACTACAGAATATCTTCCCCAGGTTACTGTTCACACAGATGCCTCGAAAGTTATTTGGGTCAACTTTGTCTCCACTTTTGTGTATGGGCGTTATGAGTCTTTTGTTCCAGATATCAGGGAAGTAACCGACACTCAGAGCCAAGTTGAAGAGTTTTAGGATAGCCAATTTCATTTTATCGTCAGTGTGTTTAATCATCTCATTTAGGATGCCATCTGCACTGCAAGCTTTTCTTGGTCGCAGGTCCTTGAGTTTTTCAAGTAGCTCTTTTTCAATTATTGGGTGGTCGAATGGGTTTTGTTGGTCTTTTATGGCCAGTTCGAGCTTTTCCAATTCTTTGCATATTAGATCTTGCTCTGGGCTTAGTGTGTTTTTCGGGTATAATTTTTCAAAATGGTTTTCCCATATGTCTCCATTTTGAATGGGAAATTCTTCGCGTTGCTTTTTGTGTAATGTATTCCAGTTGTCCCAGAAACAATTAGAATCGATAGATTCCTCAATGGAGCTGAGTTTATTCTTAATATACTGTTCTTTCTTGGCTCTGAGTGTGTTTTTATATTGTGTTAGTGCCTGACAATAATCAAGGCGTAGTTCCTCGTTTTCTGGTTGTCTGTGTTTTTGGTTTGATATTTTTCTGAGTTTTTTCCTCATGTTATGACAGTCTGAATCAAACCATTTTTCGTGGTTTTGGGTTTTGGGTTTACTCTTGCAAGATATCAAGTTCAACATTGTTGCCAAATTATCAAAAATATAATTTAGGTTATTCACTGCCTGGTTTACGCCTTCTTCATTGTGAGTGTATGTGTTTTCCAGGAAGTTGTCCAAGAGGGATTGAGTTGATTGGCTGCTAATTGCTTTCTGGTAGTTTTCCATACTGTTTTGGCCCCATCTGTAGGATTTTTTAATGTTGTACAGCTTACTGGGCTGTGTTTCTGTGTTGGTTGTTTCTGTCCTTTTAAGATACGCAGTAATTTGGCTGTGATCTGACAGTGGTGTTAGTGGTTTGACTGTGAATGCTCTGAAAGAGGATGGGTCCACATCTGTAATCATATAGTCTACGGTGCTGATGCCAAGAGGTGAAGAATAGGTCGGTTTTCCTAGGAAGTCTCCTATTAACCTACCATTGACGATGTACAGACCCAGGCTTCGACAGAGCTGCAGGAGCTGCTTTCCATTTGCATTTATCTGTTTGTCGTAGTTACACCTGTGTGAATGCAAAGGGAGATCAAACTGGTTATTTGCAAATATGTAATTATTCCCCTGAGTACTGATAAAGTCTGGTTCTTCACCAGTTCTTGAGTTGAGGTCACCACAGATCAACACGTTCCCATGGGCCTGGTAATGGTTAATCTCCCTCTCAATGTTGGAGAAGTTGTCCTCTTTGAAGTACGGGGATTCTATAGGGGGGATGTAGATTGCGCAAATGAAAACATTTTGCATGCTAGAAATTATGTCTTTCTTAATCTTGAGCCATAAGTGGTTTTCGCCCTTTTTTATAAATTCGATGTAATTCCTAAGCTCTGCATTAAACCAAATCATTATGCCTCCAGAGTCTCTGCCCTGGGTTACTCCTGATAGTTTATTGGAGGGGACCACTAGCTCTGTGTACCCAGGGGGACAACCAGTGGGCCCTTCTCCTCTACACCATGTCTCTTGCAAAATGATAATGTCCAGATCTTTGATTTCATCTCGGAACTTTGGGGAACTGCTCTTTAGGACACGCACAGAAGAGTGTAGGCCTTGCATATTCCAGGTTGAGATGCACAAGGATTTCATGTTTAGCTTGGTCTTTTACTGTGATAGGTGTGTGTGTCTTTGTCGTATTAAATGGGGGAAAAAAGAACAGCTCAAGCATCTATAAATACTGACAATATATATCTGCAACTCTTTCCAACAGTCATACCCCTTTTTTTTTTCCAGGTGAGAAAAAGTGAAAAGGGCTCGTCATTATGCTTCCTGATCCATAAGGCGGGAGCAGATGATGCTGAGCATCTGCTTTATGTCTCTCAATGGATTGTCTCTGCCTGTTTTATTGCTTACATCCTGCGCCCATCTCACTCTGTCGGGCTGGGGTTCTTGCTGCTGTGGTGGTCCTGCTCTCCTGAGGGGCAGGAGTGGTGCAGGTCTCACCCTCACAGTCTCTCTCCATCTCTTCACCCACCCTCTCTCTCCATCTCTTCACACTCCCTCTCTCTCCAGCTCATCACCCTCTCTCTCCCCATCTCCTCACCCTCTCCCTCTCTCTGTATCTCTTCACCCTCTCCCTCTGTATATCTTCACTCTCCCTCTCTCCCTCCATCTCTTCACACTCCCTCTCTCTCCATCTCTTCACACGCCCACTCTCTCTCTCACTTCACTCTCTCCATCGCCATCACTTCTCCCTCTCTCTCTCCGTCTCTTCACCCTCTCTCTCTACATCTCTTCACCCTCTCTCTCTCCATCACTTCACCCTCTCTATCTCTCCATCTCCTCACCCTCTCCCTCTCTCTCTCCATCTCTTCACCATCCCGCACTCTCCATCTCTTCACACTCCCTCTCTCTCTCCATCTCTTCACCATCTCTCTCTCTCCATCTCTTCACCCTCTCTCTCTCTACCTCTCTTCTCCCTCCCTCCCTCTCCATCCCATCAACCTCCCTCTCTCTTCGTCACTTCACCCTCCCTCTCTCTCCATCTCGTCACCCTCCCTCTCTCTCCATCTCTTCACACACGCACTCTCTCTCTCTCACTTCACCCTCTCCATTGCCATCACTTCTCCCTCTCTCTCTCCATCTCTTCACCCTCTGTCTCTCCATCTCTTCACCCTCCCTCACTCTCCATCTCTTCACCCTCTCTCTCCCACTCCATCTCTTCACCCTCTCTCTCTCTCCATCTCTTCACCCTCCCTCGCTCTATCGCTTCACTCTCCCTCTCTCTCTTCACCCACGCTCTCTCTCTCCAACACTTCACCCTCACCTCTCTCTCCATTTCTTCACACTTACCCTCTCTCTCCATCTCTTTATCCTCTCGCTCTCTCCATCTCTTCACTCTCTCTATCTATCTCTTCAACCGCCCTCTCTCTCTTCATCTCTTCACCCTCCCTCTCTCTGCATCTCTTCACCATCTCTCTCCCTCTCCATACCTTCACCCTCTCTCTCCATCTATTCACCCTCTCTCTCTCTCCATCTCTTCACCCTCCCACTCTCTCTCCATCTTTTCACCATTTCCCTCTCCATCTCTGCAATCTCCCTCTCTCTATCTCTTCATTCTCTCTCTCTCTCTATCTCTTCACCCACCCTCTCTCCCTCCATCTCTTCACACTTCCTCTCTCTCCATCGCTTCATTCTCCCTCTCTCTCTATCTCTGCCCCCTCCCTCTCTTACCATCTCTTCACCCTCCCTCACTCAACATCTTTTCAACCTCTCTCTCTTCATCTCTTCACCATCCCTCTCTCTCCATCTCTTCACCCTCTCTCTCTCTTCATCTCTTCACCATCCCTCTCTCTCCATCTCTTCACCCTCTCTCTCTCTCTCCATCACTTCACCCTCTCTCTCTCTTCATCTCTTCACCATCCCTCTCTCTCCATCTCTTCACCCTCTCTCTCTCTCTCCATCTCTTCACCCTCTCCCTCTTCATCTCTTCACCCTCTCTCCCTCTCCATCTCTTCACCCTCCCTCTCTCTCTCCATCTTTACACCCTCTCTCTCTCCATCTCTTCACCATCCCTCTCTCTATCTCTTCACTCTCCCTCTCTCTCTTCACCCTCTCTCTCCCTCTCCATATCTTCACCCTCTCTCTCCATCTGTTCACCCTCCCTCTCTCTCCATCTCTTCACCCTCCCTCACTCTGCACCTCTTCACCCTCTCTCTCTCTCTCCATCTCTTCACCATCCCTCTCTCTATCTCTTCACTCTCCCTCTCTCTCTCTCTCTCTCGTCACTCTCCCTCTCTCTATCTCTTCACTCTCCCTCTCTCTCTTCACCCTCCCTCTTTCTCCATCTTTTCACCCTCCCTCTCTCTCCATCTCTTCACACTCCCTCTCTCTCTCTCTCTCTTCACGCTCCCTCTCTCTATCTCTTCAATCTCTCTCTCTCTCCCTCCATCTCTTCAGCCACTCTCTCTCTCTCCATCGCTTCACCCTCTTTCTCTCTCCATCTCTTCACCCTCCCTCTCTCTTCATCTCTTCACCATCCCTCTCTCTCCATCTCTTCACCCTCCCTCTCTCTTCATCTCTTCACCATCCCTCACTCTCCATCTCTTCACCCTCCCTCTCTTTCCATCTCTTCACCCTCCCTCTCTCTCCATCTCTTCACCCTCCCTCTCTCTCCATCTCTTCACACTCCCTCTCTCTCTCCATCTCTTCACTCTCCCTCTCTCTATCTCTTCACTCTCTCTCTCTCTCTCCATCTCTTCACCATCCCTCTCTCTCTCCATCTCTTCACTCTCCCTCTCTCTATCTCTTCACTCTCTCTCTCTCTCTCCATCTCTTCACCATCCCTCTCTCTCTCCATCTCTTCCCCCTCACTCTCTCTCCATCTCATCACCCTCTCCCTCTCTCTTTCAATCTCTTCACCCTCTCTCTCTCCACCACTGCACACTCTCTCTCTCCATCTCTTCACCCTCCCTCACTCTCCATCTCTTCACCCTCCCTCTCTCTGCATCTCTTCACCCTCTGTCTCCCACTCCATCTCTTCACCCTTTCTCACTCTCCATCCCTTCACACTCCCTCTCTCTCTCCATTTTTACACCCTCTCTCTCTCCAGCTCTTCACCGTCCCTCTCACTATCTCTTCACTCTCCCTCTCTCTTCACCCACTCTCTCTCTCTCCAACTCTTCACCCTCACCTCTCTCTCCATTTCTTCACACTCACCCTCTCTCTCCACCTCTTCATCCTCTCTCTATCTCCATCTCTTCACTCTCTCTCTATCTCTTCACCCACCCTCTCTCTCTTCATCTCTTCACTCCCTCTCTCTCCCTCTTTTCACACCCTCTCTCTCTCTCTCTTCACCCACTCCCTCGCCATCACTTCTCCCTCTCTCTCTTCATCTCTTCACCATTCCTCTCCATCTCTTCACCCTCCCTCTCTCTCCATCTCATCACCCTCTCCCTCTCTCTCCATCTCTTCACCCTCTCTCTCTCTCCATCTCTTCACCCTCCCTCTCTCTCTATCACTTCACCTTCCCTCTCTCTCCATCTCATCACCCTCTCCCTCTCTCTCCATCTCTTCACCCTCTCTCTCTCTCCATCTCTTCACCCTCCCTCTCTCTCCATCTCTTCACACACACTCTCTCTCTCTCTCTTCACTCTCCCTCTCTCTATCTCTTCACACTCTCTCTCTCTCCATCTATTCACCCTCCCTCTCTCTCTCCATCTCTTCACCCTCTCTCTCTTCATCTCTTCACCATCCCTCTCTCTCCATTTCTTCACACTCACCCTCTCTCTCCACCTCACTCACCCTCTCTCTCCACTCTCTCTCTCTATCTCTTCACCCGCCCTCTTTCTCTTCATCTCTTCACCCTCCCTCTCTCTGTATCTCTTCACCCTCTCCCTCTCTCTCTTCATCTCTTCAGCCACCCTCTCTCTCTCCATCTCTTCACTCCCTCTCTCTCCATCTCTTCACACTCCCTCTCTCTCTCTCTCTTCACCCACTCCCTCACCATCACTTCTCCCTCTCTCTGTCCATCTATTCACCCTCTCTCTCTCCATCTCTTCACCCTCTCCCTCTCTCTGTCCATCTCTTCACCATCCCTCTCTCTCCATCTCTTCACCGTCCCTCTCTCTCCATCTCTTCACCCTCTCTCTCTCTCCATCTCTTCACCCTCTCCCTCTCTCTCTCCATCTCTTCACCCTCCCTCTCTCTCCATCTCTTCACCCTCTCTCTCTCTCCATCTCATCACCCTCCCTCTCTCTCCATCTATTCACCCTCCCTCTCTCTCTCCATCTCGTCACCTACTCCATCTCTCTCTCCATCCCTTCACCCTCCCTCTCTCTCCATCTCTTCACCCTCCCTCTCTCTCCGTCTCTTCACCCTCCCTCCCTCTCCATCTCTTCACCCTCCCTCCCTCTCCATCTCTTCACCCTCTCTCTCTCTCCATCTCTTCACCCTCTCTCTCTCTCCATCTCTTCACACTCCATCTCTCTCCAACTCATCACCCTCTCTCTCCCCATCTCCTCCCCCTCCCCCTCTCTCTGTATCTCTTCACCCTATCCCTCTCTCTGTATATCTTCACTCTCGCTCTCTCTCTCCATCTCTTCACACTCCCTCTCTCTACAACTCTTCGCACTCCCTATCTCTCTCACTTCACCCTCTCCATCGCCATAACTTCTCCCTCTCTCTCTCCATCTCTTCACCCTCTCCCTCTCTCTCTCCATCTCTTCACCCTCCCTCAATCGCCATCTCTTCACACTCCCTCTCTCTCCATCTCTTCACCCTCTCCCTCTCTCTCTCCATCTCTTCACCCTCTCTCTCCATCACATCACCCTCCCTCTCTCTCTCCATCTCTTCACTCTCTCTCTCTCTATCTCTTCACCCACCCTCTCTCTCTCCATCTCTTCACACTCCATCTCTCTCCATCTCATCACCCTCTCTCTACCCATCTCCTCCCCTCCCCCTCTCTCTGTATCTCTGCACCCTCTCCCTCTCTCTGTATATCTTCACTCTCCCTCTCTCTCTCCATCTCTTCACACTCCCTCTCTTTCTCCATCTCTTCACACTCCCTCTTTCTCTCTCACTCTCTTCACCCACTCCCTCACCATAATTTCTCCCTCTCTCTCTCCATCTCTTCACCCTCTCTCTCTCCATCGCTTCACCCACTCTCTCTCTCTCCATCGCTTCACCCTCTCTCGCTCTCCATCTCGTCACCCTCTCCCTCTGTCTCTGCATCTCTTCACCATCCCTCTCCCTCCATCTCTTCACCCTCCCTCTCGCTCCATCTCTTCACCCTCCCGCTCTCTCCATCTCTTCACCCTCCCTCTCTCTCTCCATCTCTTCACCGTCTCCCTCTCTCTCCATTGCTTCTCCCTCCCTCTCTCTCCATCTCTTCACTCTCCCTCTCTCTCCATCTCTTCATCCTCTCCCTCTCTCCATCTCTTCGCTCTCTCTCTTCATCTCTTCACCCTCTCTCTCTCTCCATCTCTTCACCCTCTCTCTCTCTCCATCGCTTCACCCTCCCTCTCTCTCTCCATCTGTTCACCCTCCTTCACTATCCATCTCTTACCCCTCTCTCTATCCATCTCTTCACACTCTCTCTATCCCTCCTTCTCTTCTCCCTCTATCTCAATCCCTTCATCCTCCCTCTCTCTTTCCATCTCTTCACCCTCTCTCTCTGCATCCCTTCACCCTCTCTCTCCCTCTCCATCTCTTCGCCCTCTCTCCATCTCTTCACCCTCCCTCTCTCTGCATCTCCTCACCCTGTCTCTCCCTCCATCTCTTCACCCTCTCTCTCTCTCCATCCTCTCTCTCTCTCCATCTCTTCACACTCCCTCTCCCTCCATCGCTTCACCGTCCCTCTCTCTCCATCTCTTCATCCTCCGTCTCTCTCCATCTCTTCACCCTCCCTCTCTCTCCATCTCTTCACCCACTCTCTCCATCTCATCCCCCTCTCTCCCCATCTCTTCACCCTCCCTTGCTCTCCATCTCTTCACCCTCCCTCTCGCTCCATCACTTCACCCTCCCCCTCTCTCCATCTCTTCACCCTCTCCCTCTCTCCATCTCTTTGCTCACTGTCTTCATCTCTTCACCCTCTCTCTCTCTCCATCTCTGCACCCTCCCTCTCTCCATTGCTTCACTGTCCGTCTCTCTCCATCTCTTCACCCTCTCTCTCTCCATCTCGTCACCCTCTCCCTCTCTCTCTCCATCTCTTCACCCTCTCTCTCTCTCCATCTCTTCACCCTCTCCCTCTCTCTCTCCATCTCTTCACCCTTCCTCTCTCTCCAGCTTTTCACCCTCCCTCGCTCTCCATCTCTTCACCCTCCCTCTCGCTCCATCTCGTCACCGTCCGTCTCTCTCCATCTCTTCACCCTCCCCCTCTCTCCATCTCTTCACCCTCTCCCTCTCTCCATCTCTTCGTTCTCTCTCTTCATCTCTTCACCCTCTTTCTCTCTCCATCTCTTCACCCTCACTCTCTCTCCATCGCGTCACCCTCCCTCTCTCTCTATCTCTTCACTCTCCCTCACTCTTCATCTCATCTCCCTCCCTCCCTCTCTCTATCTCTTCACTCTCTCTCTCTCTCTATCTCTTCACCCACCCTCTCTCAATTCAATTCAATTCAATTCAAATCGCTTTATTGGCATGACAAGTTACATCTTATGTTGCCAAAGCATCGGAAAACATTCATGTTTGTTCACAAAAATACAGATCTATCCATACAGTGTATAAACAGATATACCCCTGAGTGTATAAATATACTTTCATATAATTTATATGTACTCTTTTCTTATATTTAGTGGTGGTCCCTCTGTTTATGGCAAGCTGTAACATAGTGTGCCGCAATTGTTACGCAATTTCTCTCTTCCCCTAGTAGGTATGGGAGTTTTTGGTCGTCATTCAAATTTCTGAATTCCGGGCATATTTTTGTGAATTTTGGGTAGAAATTCTCCCTTATGCCCTGATATTTTCTACAAGCTGTGAGGAACTGCATCTCTGTCTCCACCACTCCCTGACTGCAGTGAGAGCATATCCTGTCTTCTCTTGGCAGCCGGGTCTGTCTGTGTCTACCTTTTTCGATCGCCAGGTTATGTTCACGAAGTCTGTCCTTTACCATGGTCAGGTAATCAGCCATGTTGTATTATCTGTTTAGGGCCAAGTAGCAACTGAGTTTGCTTTGGGTTTTTGTTGTTTCTGCCCAATATGACAGATATTTTTCCTTTTGCTTAGCGACGATTGTGTTGGGTCGAATTCTTTGTGTTACGATGTCACTGTCCTGGGGCTGGTTATTGTTCGTAGTGTTAGTAGTTACTTCACTGAGTCCCAGGACTAGTTGACTGAGGGTATTCTTCTTTATGGTCCTCTCTTGGCATTTCAGGGCTTTGTAATGATAGCATTGGGGGTTGCTCATTTCTAGTTGTTTCCAAAATCTGGTGGCTCTTTTTTGGATAGTGATTATTAATGGATATTGGCCTAGTTCCGCCCTGCATGCATTGTTTACGGTTTTCCTTTGAGTCCGGAGGATACTTTTACAGAATTCTGCATGTAGGATCTCAATTGGGTGTTTGTCTCATTTTGCAAATTCTTGTTGTGTTAGCGGTCCACACACCTCACTGCCACAGAGTGCAATTGGTTCAATTACTGATTTGAAAATTTTGAGCCAAATGCTAATTGGGATTTCTATTTGGATTGATTTTTTAATGGCATAGAAAGCCCTTCTTGCTTTCCCTTTCAGTTCATTCACAGCCAGTTTGAAATTTCCTGTAGAACTGATTTATAAGCCCAAGTATGTGTAGTTAGTGGTTTGTTCAATTTTGGTTGTTCCTAGTGTGAAATTTATTTTGGGTCCCTGATGTCTGGATCTTTGCTGGAACACAAGGACTTTGGTTTTTTGGGGAATTATTGTCAGGGCCCAAGTCTGGCAGTACGACTCCAGCAGATCCAGGTTCTGCTGTAGACCCTCCTTAGTTGGTGACAGCAGAACCAGGTCGTCTGCATAGAGGAGGAATTTAACCTTGGATTCATATAGGGTGAGGCCGGGTGCTGTAGATTGTTCAAGTAGTTTTGCCAATTCATTTATGTAAATATTAAAGAGTGTCGGTGAGATTGGCGAGCCCTGCATCACCCCCCGCCCCTGTGGGAAGCATTTTGTTTGTTTGTCTCCAATTTTAACTGCACATTTGTTGTTTGTATACATTGATTTAATTACATCATATGTTTTTCCCCCTACCCCGCTTTCGATAAGTTTCAGGAATAAACCGTCATGCCAGATGGAGTCGAAAGCCTTCTGGAAATCTATAAAGCATGCGTAGATTTTGCTTTTGTTTTGATGAACGTGTTTGTCAATTAGGGTCTGTAGGGTGAAGATATGATCTGATGTTCTATAGTTTGGCAGGAATCCAATTTGGCCTTTACTCAAGACATTGTGCTCCTCAAGGAAGTTTATAAGTCTTTTGTTTATGATGCTACAGAATACCTTCCCCAGGTTACTGTTTACACAGATGCCTCGATAGTTATTTGGGTCGACTTTGTCCCCACTTTTGTATATGGGAGTTATGAGTCCTTTGTTCCAGATGTCAGGGAAGTAACCGACACTCAGAACCAAGTTGAAGAGTTTTAGGATAGCCAGTTTCATTTTATTGTCTGTGTGTTTAATCAACTCGCTTAGTATGCCGTCTGCCCCGCAAGCTTTTCCTGGTCGCAGGTCCTTGAGCTTTTCAAAAAGTTCTTTTTCTTTTATTATGGAGTCTAGCGGGTTTTGGTTATCTTTTATGGCCATTTCGAGCTTTTCCAGTTTTTTCTCTCCATCTCTTCACACTCTCTCTCTCTCCATCTCATCACCCTCTCTCTCCCCATCTCTTCACCCTCTCCCTCTCTCTGTATATCTTCACTCTCCCTCTCTATCTCCATCTCTTCACTCTCCCTCTCTCTCCATCTCTTCAGCATCCCTCACTCTCCATCTCTTCACACTCCCTCTCTCTCTCCATCTCTACTCCCTCCCGCCCTCTCTCTGCCTCTTCACTCTATCTCTCTCTATCTCTTCACCCACCCTCTCCCTCCACCTCATCACCCTCCCTCTCTCTCCCTCCATCTCTTCACTCTGTCTAAATATCTCTTCACCCACCCTCTCTCTCTTCCACTCTTCACCCTCTCCCTCTCTCTGTCTCTCTTCACCCTCTCCCTCTTTCTGTATATCTTCACTCGCCCTCTCTCTCTCCATCTCTTCACCCACCCTCTCTCTCTCTATCTCTTCACACTCCCTCTCTCTATACATCTCTTCACACTCCCTCTCTCTCATCATCTCATCACCCTCTCTCTCTCCATCTCTTCACCCTCTCTCTCTCCATCTCTTCACCCACTCACTCTCTCTCCATGGCTTCACCCACTCTCTCTCTCTCCGTCTCTTCACCCTCTCCCTCTGTCTCTCCATCTCTTCACCATCCCTCACTCTCCATCCCTTCACCCTCTCTCTCCACCTCTTCACCATCCATCTCTCTCCATCTCGTCACCCTCCCGCTCTTTCCATCTCTTCACCCTCCCTCTCTCGCTCCATCTCTTCACCCTCTCCCTCTCTCCATTTCATCACCCTCTCCCTCTCTCCACCTCTCCACCTCGTCACACTCTCCCTCTCTCTCTCCATCTCATCACCCTCCCTCTCTCTCCATCTCTTCACCCTCCCTCCCTCTCTCTCCATTGCTTCACCCTCCCTCTCTCTCTATCTCTTCACCCTCCCTCTCTCTCCATCTCTTCATCCTCCGTCTCTCTCCATCTCTTCACCTCCCTCTCTCTCCATCTCTTCACCCTCTCCCTCTCTCCATCTCTTCGCTCTCTCTCTTCATCTCTTCACCCTCTCTCTCTCCATCTCTTCACCCTCCCTCTGTCTCCATCGCTTCACCCCCTCCCTCTCTCTCTCCATCTCTTCACCCTCCCTCTCTCTCCATCTCTTCACCCTCCCTCTCTCTGCATCGCTTCACCCTCCCTCTCTCTCCATCTCTTCACCAACCCTCACTCTCCATCTCTTCACCCTCTCTCTCTCTGCATCTCTTCACCCTCTCTCTCCCTCCATCTCTTCACCCTCTCTCTCTCTCTCCATTTCTTCACACTTCCCCTCTCTCTCCATCTCTTAATCCTCTCTCTCTCTCCATCTCTTCACTCTCTCTCTCTAGCTCTTCACCCGCCCTCTCTCTCTCCATCTCTTCACACTCCCTCTCTCTTGCCATCTCTTCTCTATCTCTCACTCTCTCCATCTGTTCACCCTATCCCTCTCTCTGCATTTCTTCACCTTCTCCCTCTCTCTCTCCATCTCTTCACACACCCTCTCTCCATCGTTTCACCCTCTCCCTCTCTCCATCTCTTCACCCTCTCTCTCTCTCCATCTCTTCACCCTCCCTCCCTCTCTCTAGCTCATCACTCTCTCTCTCTCTCTATCTCTTCGCCCACCCTCTCTCTCTCCATCTCATCACCCTCCCTCTCCCTTCCATCTCTTCACCCTCTCTAAATATCTCTTCACCCACCCTTTCTCTCCATCTCTTCACCCTCCCACTCTCTCCACCTCTTTGCTCTCTCTCTTCATCTCTTCACCCTCTCTCTCTCTCCATCGCTTCACCCTCTCTCTCTCTCCATCTCTCCACCCTCCCTCTCTCTCCACTGCTTCACCCTCCCTCTCTCCCCATCTCTTCACACTCCCTCTCGCTCCATCTCTTCACCCTCTCTCTCTCCATCTCTTCACCCTCCCTCCCTCTCTCGAGCTCATCACTCTCTCTCTCTCTCTATCTCTTCACCCACCCTCTCTCTCTCCATCTCACCACCCTCCCTCTCCCTTCCATCTCTTCACCCTCTCTAAATATCTCTTCACCCACCCTCTCTCTCCATCTCTTCACCCTCCCACTCTCTCCACCTCTTTGCTCTCTCTCTTCATCTCTTCACCCTCTCTCTCTCTCCATCGCTTCACCATCTCTCTCTCTCTCCATCTCTCCACCCTCCCTCTCTCTCCACTGCTTCAACCTCCCTCTCTCCCCATCTCTTCACACTCCCTCTCTCTCCATCTCTTCACCCTCCCCCTCTCTCACAATCTCTTCACCCCCTCCCTCTCTCTATCTCTTCACTCTCCCTCTCTCTCTTCACCCACTCTCTCTCTCTCCAAATCTTCACACTCTCTCTCTATCTCTTCACCCGCCCTCTCACTCTCCATCTCATCACACTCCCTCTCTCTCGCCATCTCTTCTCCCCCTCTCTCTATTCATCTCTTCACCCTCTCCCTCTCTTTCTCCATCTCCTCACACTCTGTCTTTCCACAACACTTCACCCAGCCTCTCTTTCTCCATCTCTTCACACTCCCTCACTCTCTCCATCTTTTCACCCTCTCCCACTCTCCATCTCTTCCGTCTCTCTCTCTCTCTCCAACTCTTCACCCTTCCACTCTCTCTCCATCTTTTCACCCTCCCTCTCTGTCCATCTCTTCACCCCCTCTCTCTCTCTCCATCTCTTCACCCACCCTCCCTCTGTCTATCGCTTCACCCTCCCTCTCTTTCCATCTCTTCACCCTCTCTCTCTCCACCTCTTCACACTCCCTCTCTCTCCATCTCTTCACCCCCCTCTCTCTCCATCTCTTCACCCTCCCTCTCTCCCTCCATCTCTTCACTCTCTCTAAATAGCTCTTCACCCACCTTCTCTCTCTACATTTCTTCACACTCCCTCTCTCACCATCTCGTCACCTTCTCCCTCTCCATCTCCTCACCCTCTCCCTCTCTCTGTATATCTTCACTGTCCGTCTCTCTCTCCATCTCTTCACCCTCCCTCTCTCGCCATGTTTTCACCCTCGCTCTCTCTCTCAATCTCTTCACCCTCTCCCTCTCTCTCTCTCCATCTCTTCACCCTCTCTCTCTCTCCATCTCTTCACCCTCCCTCCCTCTCCATCGCTTCACCATCGCTCTCTCTCTCAATCTCTTCACCCTCTCCCTCTCTCTCTCAATCTCTTCACCCTCTCCCTCTCTCTCTCTCCATTTCTTCACCCTCTACCTTTCTCCATCTCTTCACCCTCCCTCTCTCTCCATCTCTTCACCCTCTCTCTCTCTATCTCTTCGCCCTCGCTCTCTCTCCATCTCTTCACCCTCTCCCTCTCCATCCCTTCGCTCTCTCTCTCTTTACTCTTCACCCTCTACCTCTCTCCATCTCTTCACCCTCCCTCTCTCTCCATCACTTCACCCTCTCCCTCTCTCTCTCCGTCTCTTCTCCCTCCCTCTCTCTCTATCCCTTCACCCTCCCTCTCTCTCCATCGCTTCACCCTCCCTCTCTATCTCCATCTCTTCACCCTCTCTCTCCATCTCTTCACCCTCTCTCTCTCTGCATCTCTTCGCCCTCGCTCTCTCTCCACCTCTTTGCTCTCTCTCTTTTCATCTCTTCACCCTCTCTCTCTCTCCATCGCTTCACCCTCTCTCTCTCTCTCCATCTCTCCACCCTCCCTCTCTCTCCACTGCTTCACCCTCCCTCTCTCCCCATCTCTTCACACTCCCTCTCTCTCCATCTCTTCACCCTCCCCCTCTCTCACAATCTCTTCACCCCCTCCCTCTCTCTATCTCTTCACTCTCCCTCTCTCTCTTCACCCACTCTCTCTCTCTCCAAATCTTCACACTCTCTCTCTATCTCTTCACTCGCCCTCTCACTCTCCATCTCATCACACTCCCTCTCTCTCGCCATCTTTTCACCCCCTCTCTCTATTCATCTCTTCACCCTCTCCCTCTCTTTCTCCATCTCCTCACACTCTGTCTTTCCACAACACTTCACCCAGCCTCTCTTTCTCCATCTCTTCACACTCCCTCACTCTCTCCATCTTTTCACCCTCTCCCACTCTCCATCTCTTCCGCCTCTCTCTCTCTCTCCAACTCTTCACCCTTCCACTCTCTCTCCATCTTTTCACCCTCCCTCTCTGTCCATCTCTTCACCCCCTCTCTCTCTCTCCATCTCTTCACCCACCCTCCCTCTGTATATCGCTTCACCCTCCCTCTCTTTCCATCTCTTCACCCTCTCTCTCTCCACCTCTTCACACTCCCTCTCTCTCCATCTCTTCACCCCCCTCTCTCTCCATCTCTTCACCCTCCCTCTCTCCCTCCATCTCTTCACTCTCTCTGAATTGCTCTTCACCCACCTTCTCTCTCTACATTTCTTCACACTCCCTCTCTCACCATCTCGTCACCTTCTCCCTCTCCATCTCCTCACTCTCTCCCTCTCTCTGTATATCTTCACTGTCCGTCTCTCTCTCCATCTCTTCACCCTCCCTCTCTCGCCATGTTTTCACCCTCGCTCTCTCTCTCAATCTCTTCACCCTCTCCCTCTCTCTCTCTCCATCTCTTCACCCTCTCTCTCTCTCCATCTCTTCACCCTCCCTCCCTCTCCATCGCTTCACCATCGCCCTCTCTCTCAATCTCTTCACCCTCTCCCTCTCTCTCTCAATCTCTTCACCCTCTCCCTCTCTCTCTCTCCATTTCTTCACCCTCTACCTTTCTCCATCTCTTCACCCTCCCTCTCTCTCCATCTCTTCACCCTCTCTCTCTCTATCTCTTCGCCCTCACTCTCTCTCCATCTCTTCACCCTCTCCCTCTCCATCCCTTCGCTCTCTCTCTCTTTACTCTTCACCCTCTACCTCTCTCCATCTCTTCACCCTCCCTCTCTCTCCATCACTTCACCCTCTCCCTCTCTCTCTCCGTCTCTTCTCCCTCTCTCTCTCTGCATCTCTTCGCCCTCGCTCTCTCTCCACCTCTTTGCTCTCTCTCTTTTCATCTCTTCACCCTCTCTCTCTCTCCATCGCTTCACCCTCTCTCTCTCTCTCCATCTCTCCACCCTCCCTCTCTCTCCACTGCTTCACCCTCCCTCTCTCCCCATTTCTTCACACTCCCTCTCTCTCCATCTCTTCACCCTCCCCCTCTCTCACAATCTCTTCACCCCCTCCCTCTCTCTATCTCTTCACTCTCCCTCTCTCTCTTCACCCACTCTCTCTCTCTCCAAATCTTCACACTCTCTCTCTATCTCTTCACTCGCCCTCTCACTCTCCATCTCATCACACTCCCTCTCTCTCGCCATCTTTTCACCCCCTCTCTCTATTCATCTCTTCACCCTCTCCCTCTCTTTCTCCATCTCCTCACACTCTGTCTTTCCACAACACTTCACCCAGCCTCTCTTTCTCCATCTCTTCACACTCCCTCACTCTCTCCATCTTTTCACCCTCTCCCACTCTCCATCTCTTCCGCCTCTCTCTCTCTCTCCAACTCTTCACCCTTCCACTCTCTCTCCATCTTTTCACCCTCCCTCTCTGTCCATCTCTTCACCCCCTCTCTCTCTCTCCATCTCTTCACCCACCCTCCCTCTGTATATCGCTTCACCCTCCCTCTCTTTCCATCTCTTCACCCTCTCTCTCTCCACCTCTTCACACTCCCTCTCTCTCCATCTCTTCACCCCCCTCTCTCTCCATCTCTTCACCCTCCCTCTCTCCCTCCATCTCTTCACTCTCTCTGAATTGCTCTTCACCCACCTTCTCTCTCTACATTTCTTCACACTCCCTCTCTCACCATCTCGTCACCTTCTCCCTCTCCATCTCCTCACTCTCTCCCTCTCTCTGTATATCTTCACTGTCCGTCTCTCTCTCCATCTCTTCACCCTCCCTCTCTCGCCATGTTTTCACCCTCGCTCTCTCTCTCAATCTCTTCACCCTCTCCCTCTCTCTCTCTCCATCTCTTCACCCTCTCTCTCTCTCCATCTCTTCACCCTCCCTCCCTCTCCATCGCTTCACCATCGCCCTCTCTCTCAATCTCTTCACCCTCTCCCTCTCTCTCTCAATCTCTTCACCCTCTCCCTCTCTCTCTCTCCATTTCTTCACCCTCTACCTTTCTCCATCTCTTCACCCTCCCTCTCTCTCCATCTCTTCACCCTCTCTCTCTCTATCTCTTCGCCCTCGCTCTCTCTCCATCTCTTCACCCTCTCCCTCTCCATCCCTTCGCTCTCTCTCTCTTTACTCTTCACCCTCTACCTCTCTCCATCTCTTCACCCTCCCTCTCTCTCCATCACTTCACCCTCTCCCTCTCTCTCTCCGTCTCTTCTCCCTCCCTCTCTCTCTATCTCTTCACCCTCCCTCTCTCTCCATCGCTTCACCCTCCCTCTCTATCTCAATCTCTTCACGCTCTCTCTCCCTCTCCATCTCTTCACCCTCTCTCTCCATCTCTTCACCCTCTCTCTCTCTGCATCTCTTTGCCCTCGCTCTCTCTCCATCTCTTCAACCTCCCTCTCTCTCCATCGCTTCAGGCTCTCTCTCTCCATCTCTTCACCCTCCCTCTCTCTATCTCTTCACTCCCCCTCTCTCTCTTCACCCACGCTCTCTCTCCAACTCTTCACCCTCACTCTCTCTCTCCATTTCTTCACACTCCCTCTCTCTCGCTTCTCTTCTCCCTCTCTCTCTCCATCTCTTCACCCTATCGCTCTCTCTGCATCTCTTCACCCTCTCCCTCCCTCTCTCCATCTCTTCACCCTCCCTCTCTCTCACCATCTCATCACCCCCTCCCTCTCCACATCTCTTCACTCTCCCTCTCTCTCTTCAGCCACCCTCTCTCTCTCCAACTCTTCACCCGCCCTCTCTCTATCCATCTCTTCGCACTCCCTCTCTCACACCATCTCTTCTCCCTCTCTCTCTCTCCATCTCTTCTCCCTCCCTCTCTCTCCATCTCTTCACCCACCCTCTCTCTCTCCATCTCGTCACCCTCCCTCTCTCCCTCCATCTCTTCAATCTCTCTAAATATCTCTTCACCCACCCTCTCTCTCTCCATCTCTTCACACTCCCTCTCTCCCTCCATCTCTTCAATCTCTCTAAATATCTCTTCACCGACCCTCTCTCTCGCCATCTCTTCACCCTCTCTCACTCCATCTCTTCACACACCCTCTCTCTCTCTTCACCCTCTCCCTCGCCATCACTTCTACCTATCTCTCTCCATCTCTTCACCATCTCTCACTCCATCTCTTCACCCTCTCTCTCTCTATCCATCTCTTCACACTCCCTCTCTCTCCATCTCTTCACCCTCCCACTCTCTCCATCTCTTCACCCTCTCCATCTCTTCACCCTCCCTCCCTCTCTCTATCTCTTCACTCTCTCTCTCTATCTCTTCACCCGCCCTCTCTCTCTCGCCATCTTGTCACCCACCTTCTCTCTCTCCATCTCTTCACACTCCCTCTCTCTCCATCTCTTCACCCTCCCTCTCTCTCTCCATCTCTTCACCCTTTCTCTCTCCAGCTTTTCAGCCACCCTCCCTCTCTCCATCTCTTCACTCTCCCACTATCACCTCACACTCTCTCTCTCTCTCCATCACTTTACCCTTGCTCCCTCTCCATCTCTTCACCCTACCACTCTCTCCATCTCTTCAGCCTCTCTCTGTTCATCTATTCACCCTCCCTCTCTCTCCATCTCCTCCCCCTCTCTCTCTCTCTCCGTCTCTTCACCCTCCCACTCGCTCTCCATCTTTTCACCCTCTCTCTCTCTCCATCTCTTCACCCTCCCTCTCTCTGCATCTCTTCACCCTCTCCCTCCCTTTCTCCATCTCCTCACACTCCGTCTTTCCACATCACTTTACCCAGCCGCTCTTACTCCATCTCTTCACACTCCCTCTCTCTCTCCATCTCTTCACCCTCCCACTCTCTCTCCATCTTTTCACCCTCTCTCTCTCCATCTGTTCACACTCCCTCTCTCTCTCCATCTCTTCACCCCCTCTCTCTCTCCATCTCTTCACCCACCCTCCCTCTCTCTATCGCTTCACCCTCCCTCTCTCTCTCCATCTCTTCACCCTCCTTCTCTCTCTCCATCTGTTCACCCTCCTTCTCTCTCCATCTCTACACCATCTCTATCCATCTCTTCACCCTCCCTCTCTCTTTCCATCTCTTCACCCTCTCTCTCTCTCCATCTCTTCACCCTCGCTCTCTCTCCATCTCTTCCCCCTCTCTCTCTCTCTCCATCTCTTCACCCTCCCACTCTCTCTCCATCTTTTCACCCGCTCTCTCTCCATCTGTTCACACTCCCTCGCTCTCTCCATCTCTTCACCCTCCCTCTCTCTCCATCTCTTCACCCCCTCTCTCTCTCCATCTCTTCACCCACCCTCCCTCTCTCAATCACTTCACCCTCCCTCTCTCTCCATCTCTTCACCCTCCCTCTCTCTCTCCATCTGTTCAAATTCAAATTCAAATTCAAATCGCTTTATTGGCATGATGAGGTACATCTTATGTTGCCAAAGCATCGAAAAACATTCATGGTTGAACACATAAATACAGATCTATCCATACAGTGTATAAACAGATATATCCCTGAGTGTATAAATATACATTCATATAATTTGTATATACTCCTTTCTTATATTTAGTGGTTGTCCCCCTGTTTATGGCAAGCTGTAACATAGTGTGCCGCTAAGGTTACACAATTTCTCTCTTCCCCTAGTAGGTATGGGAGCTTTTGGTCATCATTCAAATTTCTGAATTCCGGGCATATTTTTGTGAATTTCGGGTAGAAATTCTCCCTTATGCCCTGATATTTTCTATAAGCTGTGAGGAAGTGCATCTCTGTCTCCACCACTCCCTGACTGCAGTGAGAGCATACCCTGTCCTCTCTTGGTAGCCGGGTCTGCCTGTGTCTACCTTTTTCGATCGCCAGGCTATGTTCACTAAGTCTGTACATTGTCAAGGTTTTTCTCAGTTTGCTATCCTTTACCATGGTCAGGTAATCAGCCATGTTGTATTGTCTGTTTAGGGCCAAGTAGCAATTGAGTTTGTTTTGGGTTTTTGTTGCTTCTGCCCAATATGA
The DNA here is from genome assembly GCF_052327205.1 of Somniosus microcephalus. NCBI lineage: Eukaryota > Metazoa > Chordata > Chondrichthyes > Squaliformes > Somniosidae > Somniosus > Somniosus microcephalus. Next base: position 132,992,159 of record NW_028225179.1, on the reverse strand, counting down.
CAGATATTTTTCCTTTTGCTCAGTGACGATTGTGTTGGGTCGAATTCTTTGTGTTACGCTGTCACTGCCCTGGGGCTGGTTATTGTTAGTAGTGTTAGTAGTTACTTCACTGAGTCCCAGGACTAGATGACTGAGGGTATTCTTCTTTATGGGCCTCTCTTGGCATTCAGGGCTTCATAATGATAGCAGTGGGGGTTGCTCATTTTTAGGTGTTTCCATAATTTGGTGGCTCTTTTTTGGATAGTGATTATTAATGGATATTGGCCTAGTTCTGCCCTGCATGCATTGTTTACAGTTTTCCTTTGAGTCTGGAGGATACTTTTACAGAATTCTGCATGTAGGATCTCAATTGGGTGTTTGTACCATTTTGCAAATTCTTGTTGTGTTACCGATCCCCACACCTCACTGCCATCAATTACTGATTTAAAAATTTTGAGCCAAATGCTAATTGGGATTTCTATTTGGAATGATTTTTTAATGGCATAGAAAGCCCTTCTTGCTTTCTCTTTCAGTTCATTCACAGCGAGATGAAAATTTCCCGTAGAACCGATTTTTAAGCCCAAGTATGTGTAGTTAGTGGTTTGTTCAATTTTGCTTGTTCCAAGTGTGAAATTTATTTTGGGTCCCTGATGTCTGGATCTTTGCTGGAACACAAGGACTTTGTTTTTTTTGGGATTTATTGTCAGGGCCCAGGTCTGGCAGAACGACTCCAGCAGATCCAGGTTCTGCTGTAGACCCTCCTTAGTTGGTGACAGCAGTACCAGGTCATCTGCATAGAGGAGGAATTTAACCTTGGATTCATATAGGGTGAGGCCGGGTGCTGTAGATTGTTCAAGTAGTTTTGCCAATTCATTTATGTAAATATTAAAGAGTGTTGGTGAGATGGGCAAGCCCTGCATCACCCCCGCCCCTGTGGGAAGTATTTTGTTTGTTTGTCTCCAATTTTAACTGCACATTTATTGTTTGTATACATTGATTTAATTACATCATATGTTTTTCCCCCTACCCCGCTTTCGATAAGTTTCAGGAATAGACCGTCGTGCCAGATGGAATCGAAAGCCTTCTGGAAATCTATAAAGCATGCGTAGATTTTGCTTTTGTTTTGATGAACATGTTTGTCAATTAGGGTCTGTAGGGTGAAGATATGATCTGATGTTCTATAGTTTGGTAGGAATCCAATTTGGCTTTTACTCAAGACATTATGCTCCTCAAGGAAGTTTATAAGTCTTTTGTTTATGATACTACAGAATACCTTCCCCAGGTTACTGTTTACACAGATGCCTCGATAGTTATTTGGTATGACTTTGTCCCCACTTTTGTATATGGGCATTATGAGTCCTTTGTTCCAGATATCAGGGAAGTAACCAACACTCAGAACCAAGTTGAAGAGTTTTAGGAAAGCCCATTTCATTTTATCGTCTGTGTCTTTAATCATCTCGCTTAGTATGCCGTCTGCACCGCAAGCTTTTCCTGGTCGCAGGTCCTTGAGTTTTTCAAATAGTTCTTTTTCTGTTATTATGGAGTCTAGCGGGTTTTGGTTATCTTTTATGGCCATTTCGAGCTTTTCCAGTTTTTTGCATATTTGGTGTTGCTCTGGCCTTAGTGTGTTTCTCTGGTATAATTTTTCAAAGTGGTTTTCCCATGTGTCTCCATTTTGAATGGCCAATTCGTCGTGTTGTTTTTTGTGTAATGTATTCCAGTTGTCCCAGAAACAATTGGAATCAATGGATTCCTCAATGGAGCTGAGTGTATTCTTAATATACTGCTCTTTTTTGGTTCTGAGTGTGTTTCTGTATTGTGTTAGTGTCTGACAATAAGTAAGGCATAATTCCTCGTTTTCTGGCTGTCTGTGTTTTTGGTTTGATATTTTTCTAAGTTTTTTCCTCATGTTATGGCAATCTGGGTCAAACCATTTTTCATAGTTTTTTGTTTTGGGTTTGTTCTTGCGAGCTTTCAAGTTTGACCTTGTTGCCAAATTATCAAAAATATTATTTAGGTTATTCACTGCCCAGTTTACACCTTCTTTATTGTGAGTGTATATGTTTTCCAGAAAGGTGTCCAAGAGAGCTTGAGTTGATTGATTGCTAATTGCTTTCTGGTATTTTTCCATGCTGTTTTTGGCCCATCTGTACAATTTTTGGTGTTGTACAGCTTACTGGGTTGTGTTTCTGTGTTGGTTGTTTCTGTCTTTTTAAGATACATAGGCCTAGAAATTCACTGGCCTTAGCGCCGCTTTTGAGGCGCTAGAGGGCCTAGCGGCGAAGTTATGGCCAGTTTTGAAATTGACAGGGGCCCTAAATCGGCGTTAGGCCGGTAGCGCTGCGCCGGCACCGATGATGTCATCGGTGTGCGCAGCGTCCCGGTTGCCATGGTAACCCGCCCGAACTCGGAAATTGAGTTGCGGCCGCCTCGCCCGTGGCAGCCGCAAGCAACGTTCTGGCAGAGGTACCTTACAGAACGTTGCGCCGGCGCATTAAAGGCCCCGCGGCGGCCGGCCGCTTTCCCGCCGCCCGCCTGGCCGCAGCTCCCTCCCCGGACATCCCCCCACCCCCCCCCCGGAACAGAAGCAAGCCCGGCACTTGTCCGAGGTGCCGGGCTCATTTTTTAAAAGATTATCGCGGGCCGCGGCCGGGTGCAGGCAGCTCCTCCTTAAGGGAAGGAGGAGGCCTGCACTTCCCGAACCTGCCGCACCGCAGCGGGCGCCGCAGCGCCGGAATAGCACCGAAATTCAGCGCATAGCGCCAGTTTTCAGGCGCTAACAGCTTTCAGCAGCGCCGGCAGCCGTTTGGGCGCAGAAGTAGTGAATTTTTCTCTTCACCCTCTCTCTCCATCTCTTCACCCTCTCCTTCTCCATCTCTTCACCCTCCCTCTCTCTCCATCTCTTCACCCTCCCTCTCTCTCCATCTCTTCGCCCTCCCTCTCTCTCCATCTCTTCGCCCTCCCTCTCTCTCTATCTCTTCACTCTCACTCTCTCTCCATCTCTTCACTTTCCTCTCTCTTTATCTCTTCACCCTCCCACTCTCTCTCTTTATCACCTCACCCTCCCTCTCTCTCCATCGCTTCACTTTCCTCTCTCTTAATCTCTTCACCCTCCCTCTCTCTCTCCAACTCTTCACCCTCCCTCTCTCTTTATCTGTTCACCCTCCCTCTCTCTCTCCAACTCTTCACCCTCCCTCTCTCTTTATCTCTTCACCCTCTCTCTCTCTCCATCTCTTCACCGTCCCTCTCTCTCTCCATCTCTTCACCCTCTCTCTCTCTCCATCTGTTCACCCTCCCTCTCTCTCTCCATCCCTTCACCCTCCCTCTCTCTTTATCTCTTCACACTCTCTCTCTCTCCATCTCTTCACTTTCCCTTTCTCTCCATTGCTTCACCCTCTCTCTCTCTTTATCTCTTCACCCTCCCTCTCTCTCTCCAACTCTTCACCCTCTCTCTCTCCATCTCTTCACTCTCCCACTCTCTTTCTTTATCACCTCACACTCTCTCTCTATCTCCATCTCTTTACCCTCTCTCCCTCTCCATCGCTTCACTTTCCCTCTCTCTCCATCGCTTCACCCTTTCTCTCTCCATCTCTTCACCCTCCCTCTCTCTCCATCTCTTCACCCTCCCGCTCTCCATCTCTTCACCCTCCCTCTCTCTCTCTATCTCTTCACTCTCCCTCTCCTCCATCTCTTCGCCCTCTCTCTCTCCATCTCTTCACTCTCCCACTCTCTCTCTTTATCACCTCACACGCTCTCTCTCCATCTCTTTACCCTCTCTCCCTCCATCTCTTCACCCTCCCTCTCCCTCCATCTCTTCACCCTCCCTCTCTCTCCATCTCTTCACCCTCTCTCTCCATCTCTTCACCCTCTCCTTCTCCATCTCTTCGCCCTCCCTCTCTCTCCATCTCTTCACCCTCCCTCTCTCTCCATCTCTTCGCCCTCCCTCTCTCTCCATCTCTTCGCCCTCCCTCTCTCTCTATCTCTTCACTCTCACTCTCTCTCCATCTCTTCACCCTCCCTCTCTCTGCATCTCTTCACCTTCTCTCTCTCCATCTCTTTACCCTCTCTCCCTCTCCATCTCTTCACCCTCCCTCTCTCCACCCTCCCTCTCCATCTCTTCACTCTCTCTCTGCATCTCTTCACCCTCCCTCTCTCTCCATCTCTTCACCCTCTCTCTCTCCATTGCTTCATGCTCTCCCTCTCCCGCTCCATCTCTTCACCCTCTCTATCCATCGCTTCACCCTCTCCCTCTCTCTCTCCATCTCTGCACCCTCTCTCTCTCTCCACCTCTACACCCTCTCTCTCTTCATCTCTTCACCCTCTCTCTCTCTGTCTCTTCACTCTCTCTCTCCATCTCTTCACCCTCCCTCTCTCTGCATCTCTTCACCCTCTCTCTCTCCATCTCTTCAACCAATCTCTCTCTCCATCTCGTCACTCTATCTCTTTCCAGCTCTTCACCCTCTCTCACCATCTCTTCACCCTCTCTCTCTCTCCATCTCGTCACCGTCCGTCTCTCTCCATCTCTTCACCCTCCCCCTCTCTCCATCTCTTCACCCTCTCCCTCTCTCCATCTCTTCGTTCTCTCTCTTCATCTCTTCACCCTCTTTCTCTCTCCATCTCTTCACCCTCACTCTCTCTCCATCGCGTCACCCTCCCTCTCTCTCTATCTCTTCACTCTCCCTCACTCTTCATCTCATCTCCCTCCCTCCCTCTCTCTATCTCTTCACTCTCTCTCTCTCTCTATCTCTTCACCCACCCTCTCTCAATTCAATTCAATTCAATTCAAATCGCTTTATTGGCATGACAAGTTACATCTTATGTTGCCAAAGCATCGGAAAACATTCATGTTTGTTCACAAAAATACAGATCTATCCATACAGTGTATAAACAGATATACCCCTGAGTGTATAAATATACTTTCATATAATTTATATGTACTCTTTTCTTATATTTAGTGGTGGTCCCTCTGTTTATGGCAAGCTGTAACATAGTGTGCCGCAATTGTTACGCAATTTCTCTCTTCCCCTAGTAGGTATGGGAGTTTTTGGTCGTCATTCAAATTTCTGAATTCCGGGCATATTTTTGTGAATTTTGGGTAGAAATTCTCCCTTATGCCCTGATATTTTCTACAAGCTGTGAGGAACTGCATCTCTGTCTCCACCACTCCCTGACTGCAGTGAGAGCATATCCTGTCTTCTCTTGGCAGCCGGGTCTGTCTGTGTCTACCTTTTTCGATCGCCAGGTTATGTTCACGAAGTCTGTCCTTTACCATGGTCAGGTAATCAGCCATGTTGTATTATCTGTTTAGGGCCAAGTAGCAACTGAGTTTGCTTTGGGTTTTTGTTGTTTCTGCCCAATATGACAGATATTTTTCCTTTTGCTTAGCGACGATTGTGTTGGGTCGAATTCTTTGTGTTACGATGTCACTGTCCTGGGGCTGGTTATTGTTCGTAGTGTTAGTAGTTACTTCACTGAGTCCCAGGACTAGTTGACTGAGGGTATTCTTCTTTATGGTCCTCTCTTGGCATTTCAGGGCTTTGTAATGATAGCATTGGGGGTTGCTCATTTCTAGTTGTTTCCAAAATCTGGTGGCTCTTTTTTGGATAGTGATTATTAATGGATATTGGCCTAGTTCCGCCCTGCATGCATTGTTTACGGTTTTCCTTTGAGTCCGGAGGATACTTTTACAGAATTCTGCATGTAGGATCTCAATTGGGTGTTTGTCTCATTTTGCAAATTCTTGTTGTGTTAGCGGTCCACACACCTCACTGCCACAGAGTGCAATTGGTTCAATTACTGATTTGAAAATTTTGAGCCAAATGCTAATTGGGATTTCTATTTGGATTGATTTTTTAATGGCATAGAAAGCCCTTCTTGCTTTCCCTTTCAGTTCATTCACAGCCAGTTTGAAATTTCCTGTAGAACTGATTTATAAGCCCAAGTATGTGTAGTTAGTGGTTTGTTCAATTTTGGTTGTTCCTAGTGTGAAATTTATTTTGGGTCCCTGATGTCTGGATCTTTGCTGGAACACAAGGACTTTGGTTTTTTGGGGAATTATTGTCAGGGCCCAAGTCTGGCAGTACGACTCCAGCAGATCCAGGTTCTGCTGTAGACCCTCCTTAGTTGGTGACAGCAGAACCAGGTCGTCTGCATAGAGGAGGAATTTAACCTTGGATTCATATAGGGTGAGGCCGGGTGCTGTAGATTGTTCAAGTAGTTTTGCCAATTCATTTATGTAAATATTAAAGAGTGTCGGTGAGATTGGCGAGCCCTGCATCACCCCCCGCCCCTGTGGGAAGCATTTTGTTTGTTTGTCTCCAATTTTAACTGCACATTTGTTGTTTGTATACATTGATTTAATTACATCATATGTTTTTCCCCCTACCCCGCTTTCGATAAGTTTCAGGAATAAACCGTCATGCCAGATGGAGTCGAAAGCCTTCTGGAAATCTATAAAGCATGCGTAGATTTTGCTTTTGTTTTGATGAACGTGTTTGTCAATTAGGGTCTGTAGGGTGAAGATATGATCTGATGTTCTATAGTTTGGCAGGAATCCAATTTGGCCTTTACTCAAGACATTGTGCTCCTCAAGGAAGTTTATAAGTCTTTTGTTTATGATGCTACAGAATACCTTCCCCAGGTTACTGTTTACACAGATGCCTCGATAGTTATTTGGGTCGACTTTGTCCCCACTTTTGTATATGGGAGTTATGAGTCCTTTGTTCCAGATGTCAGGGAAGTAACCGACACTCAGAACCAAGTTGAAGAGTTTTAGGATAGCCAGTTTCATTTTATTGTCTGTGTGTTTAATCAACTCGCTTAGTATGCCGTCTGCCCCGCAAGCTTTTCCTGGTCGCAGGTCCTTGAGCTTTTCAAAAAGTTCTTTTTCTTTTATTATGGAGTCTAGCGGGTTTTGGTTATCTTTTATGGCCATTTCGAGCTTTTCCAGTTTTTTCTCTCCATCTCTTCACACTCTCTCTCTCTCCATCTCATCACCCTCTCTCTCCCCATCTCTTCACCCTCTCCCTCTCTCTGTATATCTTCACTCTCCCTCTCTATCTCCATCTCTTCACTCTCCCTCTCTCTCCATCTCTTCAGCATCCCTCACTCTCCATCTCTTCACACTCCCTCTCTCTCTCCATCTCTACTCCCTCCCGCCCTCTCTCTGCCTCTTCACTCTATCTCTCTCTATCTCTTCACCCACCCTCTCCCTCCACCTCATCACCCTCCCTCTCTCTCCCTCCATCTCTTCACTCTGTCTAAATATCTCTTCACCCACCCTCTCTCTCTTCCACTCTTCACCCTCTCCCTCTCTCTGTCTCTCTTCACCCTCTCCCTCTTTCTGTATATCTTCACTCGCCCTCTCTCTCTCCATCTCTTCACCCACCCTCTCTCTCTCTATCTCTTCACACTCCCTCTCTCTATACATCTCTTCACACTCCCTCTCTCTCATCATCTCATCACCCTCTCTCTCTCCATCTCTTCACCCTCTCTCTCTCCATCTCTTCACCCACTCACTCTCTCTCCATGGCTTCACCCACTCTCTCTCTCTCCGTCTCTTCACCCTCTCCCTCTGTCTCTCCATCTCTTCACCATCCCTCACTCTCCATCCCTTCACCCTCTCTCTCCACCTCTTCACCATCCATCTCTCTCCATCTCGTCACCCTCCCGCTCTTTCCATCTCTTCACCCTCCCTCTCTCGCTCCATCTCTTCACCCTCTCCCTCTCTCCATTTCATCACCCTCTCCCTCTCTCCACCTCTCCACCTCGTCACACTCTCCCTCTCTCTCTCCATCTCATCACCCTCCCTCTCTCTCCATCTCTTCACCCTCCCTCCCTCTCTCTCCATTGCTTCACCCTCCCTCTCTCTCTATCTCTTCACCCTCCCTCTCTCTCCATCTCTTCATCCTCCGTCTCTCTCCATCTCTTCACCTCCCTCTCTCTCCATCTCTTCACCCTCTCCCTCTCTCCATCTCTTCGCTCTCTCTCTTCATCTCTTCACCCTCTCTCTCTCCATCTCTTCACCCTCCCTCTGTCTCCATCGCTTCACCCCCTCCCTCTCTCTCTCCATCTCTTCACCCTCCCTCTCTCTCCATCTCTTCACCCTCCCTCTCTCTGCATCGCTTCACCCTCCCTCTCTCTCCATCTCTTCACCAACCCTCACTCTCCATCTCTTCACCCTCTCTCTCTCTGCATCTCTTCACCCTCTCTCTCCCTCCATCTCTTCACCCTCTCTCTCTCTCTCCATTTCTTCACACTTCCCCTCTCTCTCCATCTCTTAATCCTCTCTCTCTCTCCATCTCTTCACTCTCTCTCTCTAGCTCTTCACCCGCCCTCTCTCTCTCCATCTCTTCACACTCCCTCTCTCTTGCCATCTCTTCTCTATCTCTCACTCTCTCCATCTGTTCACCCTATCCCTCTCTCTGCATTTCTTCACCTTCTCCCTCTCTCTCTCCATCTCTTCACACACCCTCTCTCCATCGTTTCACCCTCTCCCTCTCTCCATCTCTTCACCCTCTCTCTCTCTCCATCTCTTCACCCTCCCTCCCTCTCTCTAGCTCATCACTCTCTCTCTCTCTCTATCTCTTCGCCCACCCTCTCTCTCTCCATCTCATCACCCTCCCTCTCCCTTCCATCTCTTCACCCTCTCTAAATATCTCTTCACCCACCCTTTCTCTCCATCTCTTCACCCTCCCACTCTCTCCACCTCTTTGCTCTCTCTCTTCATCTCTTCACCCTCTCTCTCTCTCCATCGCTTCACCCTCTCTCTCTCTCCATCTCTCCACCCTCCCTCTCTCTCCACTGCTTCACCCTCCCTCTCTCCCCATCTCTTCACACTCCCTCTCGCTCCATCTCTTCACCCTCTCTCTCTCCATCTCTTCACCCTCCCTCCCTCTCTCGAGCTCATCACTCTCTCTCTCTCTCTATCTCTTCACCCACCCTCTCTCTCTCCATCTCACCACCCTCCCTCTCCCTTCCATCTCTTCACCCTCTCTAAATATCTCTTCACCCACCCTCTCTCTCCATCTCTTCACCCTCCCACTCTCTCCACCTCTTTGCTCTCTCTCTTCATCTCTTCACCCTCTCTCTCTCTCCATCGCTTCACCATCTCTCTCTCTCTCCATCTCTCCACCCTCCCTCTCTCTCCACTGCTTCAACCTCCCTCTCTCCCCATCTCTTCACACTCCCTCTCTCTCCATCTCTTCACCCTCCCCCTCTCTCACAATCTCTTCACCCCCTCCCTCTCTCTATCTCTTCACTCTCCCTCTCTCTCTTCACCCACTCTCTCTCTCTCCAAATCTTCACACTCTCTCTCTATCTCTTCACCCGCCCTCTCACTCTCCATCTCATCACACTCCCTCTCTCTCGCCATCTCTTCTCCCCCTCTCTCTATTCATCTCTTCACCCTCTCCCTCTCTTTCTCCATCTCCTCACACTCTGTCTTTCCACAACACTTCACCCAGCCTCTCTTTCTCCATCTCTTCACACTCCCTCACTCTCTCCATCTTTTCACCCTCTCCCACTCTCCATCTCTTCCGTCTCTCTCTCTCTCTCCAACTCTTCACCCTTCCACTCTCTCTCCATCTTTTCACCCTCCCTCTCTGTCCATCTCTTCACCCCCTCTCTCTCTCTCCATCTCTTCACCCACCCTCCCTCTGTCTATCGCTTCACCCTCCCTCTCTTTCCATCTCTTCACCCTCTCTCTCTCCACCTCTTCACACTCCCTCTCTCTCCATCTCTTCACCCCCCTCTCTCTCCATCTCTTCACCCTCCCTCTCTCCCTCCATCTCTTCACTCTCTCTAAATAGCTCTTCACCCACCTTCTCTCTCTACATTTCTTCACACTCCCTCTCTCACCATCTCGTCACCTTCTCCCTCTCCATCTCCTCACCCTCTCCCTCTCTCTGTATATCTTCACTGTCCGTCTCTCTCTCCATCTCTTCACCCTCCCTCTCTCGCCATGTTTTCACCCTCGCTCTCTCTCTCAATCTCTTCACCCTCTCCCTCTCTCTCTCTCCATCTCTTCACCCTCTCTCTCTCTCCATCTCTTCACCCTCCCTCCCTCTCCATCGCTTCACCATCGCTCTCTCTCTCAATCTCTTCACCCTCTCCCTCTCTCTCTCAATCTCTTCACCCTCTCCCTCTCTCTCTCTCCATTTCTTCACCCTCTACCTTTCTCCATCTCTTCACCCTCCCTCTCTCTCCATCTCTTCACCCTCTCTCTCTCTATCTCTTCGCCCTCGCTCTCTCTCCATCTCTTCACCCTCTCCCTCTCCATCCCTTCGCTCTCTCTCTCTTTACTCTTCACCCTCTACCTCTCTCCATCTCTTCACCCTCCCTCTCTCTCCATCACTTCACCCTCTCCCTCTCTCTCTCCGTCTCTTCTCCCTCCCTCTCTCTCTATCCCTTCACCCTCCCTCTCTCTCCATCGCTTCACCCTCCCTCTCTATCTCCATCTCTTCACCCTCTCTCTCCATCTCTTCACCCTCTCTCTCTCTGCATCTCTTCGCCCTCGCTCTCTCTCCACCTCTTTGCTCTCTCTCTTTTCATCTCTTCACCCTCTCTCTCTCTCCATCGCTTCACCCTCTCTCTCTCTCTCCATCTCTCCACCCTCCCTCTCTCTCCACTGCTTCACCCTCCCTCTCTCCCCATCTCTTCACACTCCCTCTCTCTCCATCTCTTCACCCTCCCCCTCTCTCACAATCTCTTCACCCCCTCCCTCTCTCTATCTCTTCACTCTCCCTCTCTCTCTTCACCCACTCTCTCTCTCTCCAAATCTTCACACTCTCTCTCTATCTCTTCACTCGCCCTCTCACTCTCCATCTCATCACACTCCCTCTCTCTCGCCATCTTTTCACCCCCTCTCTCTATTCATCTCTTCACCCTCTCCCTCTCTTTCTCCATCTCCTCACACTCTGTCTTTCCACAACACTTCACCCAGCCTCTCTTTCTCCATCTCTTCACACTCCCTCACTCTCTCCATCTTTTCACCCTCTCCCACTCTCCATCTCTTCCGCCTCTCTCTCTCTCTCCAACTCTTCACCCTTCCACTCTCTCTCCATCTTTTCACCCTCCCTCTCTGTCCATCTCTTCACCCCCTCTCTCTCTCTCCATCTCTTCACCCACCCTCCCTCTGTATATCGCTTCACCCTCCCTCTCTTTCCATCTCTTCACCCTCTCTCTCTCCACCTCTTCACACTCCCTCTCTCTCCATCTCTTCACCCCCCTCTCTCTCCATCTCTTCACCCTCCCTCTCTCCCTCCATCTCTTCACTCTCTCTGAATTGCTCTTCACCCACCTTCTCTCTCTACATTTCTTCACACTCCCTCTCTCACCATCTCGTCACCTTCTCCCTCTCCATCTCCTCACTCTCTCCCTCTCTCTGTATATCTTCACTGTCCGTCTCTCTCTCCATCTCTTCACCCTCCCTCTCTCGCCATGTTTTCACCCTCGCTCTCTCTCTCAATCTCTTCACCCTCTCCCTCTCTCTCTCTCCATCTCTTCACCCTCTCTCTCTCTCCATCTCTTCACCCTCCCTCCCTCTCCATCGCTTCACCATCGCCCTCTCTCTCAATCTCTTCACCCTCTCCCTCTCTCTCTCAATCTCTTCACCCTCTCCCTCTCTCTCTCTCCATTTCTTCACCCTCTACCTTTCTCCATCTCTTCACCCTCCCTCTCTCTCCATCTCTTCACCCTCTCTCTCTCTATCTCTTCGCCCTCACTCTCTCTCCATCTCTTCACCCTCTCCCTCTCCATCCCTTCGCTCTCTCTCTCTTTACTCTTCACCCTCTACCTCTCTCCATCTCTTCACCCTCCCTCTCTCTCCATCACTTCACCCTCTCCCTCTCTCTCTCCGTCTCTTCTCCCTCTCTCTCTCTGCATCTCTTCGCCCTCGCTCTCTCTCCACCTCTTTGCTCTCTCTCTTTTCATCTCTTCACCCTCTCTCTCTCTCCATCGCTTCACCCTCTCTCTCTCTCTCCATCTCTCCACCCTCCCTCTCTCTCCACTGCTTCACCCTCCCTCTCTCCCCATCTCTTCACACTCCCTCTCTCTCCATCTCTTCACCCTCCCCCTCTCTCACAATCTCTTCACCCCCTCCCTCTCTCTATCTCTTCACTCTCCCTCTCTCTCTTCACCCACTCTCTCTCTCTCCAAATCTTCACACTCTCTCTCTATCTCTTCACTCGCCCTCTCACTCTCCATCTCATCACACTCCCTCTCTCTCGCCATCTTTTCACCCCCTCTCTCTATTCATCTCTTCACCCTCTCCCTCTCTTTCTCCATCTCCTCACACTCTGTCTTTCCACAACACTTCACCCAGCCTCTCTTTCTCCATCTCTTCACACTCCCTCACTCTCTCCATCTTTTCACCCTCTCCCACTCTCCATCTCTTCCGCCTCTCTCTCTCTCTCCAACTCTTCACCCTTCCACTCTCTCTCCATCTTTTCACCCTCCCTCTCTGTCCATCTCTTCACCCCCTCTCTCTCTCTCCATCTCTTCACCCACCCTCCCTCTGTATATCGCTTCACCCTCCCTCTCTTTCCATCTCTTCACCCTCTCTCTCTCCACCTCTTCACACTCCCTCTCTCTCCATCTCTTCACCCCCCTCTCTCTCCATCTCTTCACCCTCCCTCTCTCCCTCCATCTCTTCACTCTCTCTGAATTGCTCTTCACCCACCTTCTCTCTCTACATTTCTTCACACTCCCTCTCTCACCATCTCGTCACCTTCTCCCTCTCCATCTCCTCACTCTCTCCCTCTCTCTGTATATCTTCACTGTCCGTCTCTCTCTCCATCTCTTCACCCTCCCTCTCTCGCCATGTTTTCACCCTCGCTCTCTCTCTCAATCTCTTCACCCTCTCCCTCTCTCTCTCTCCATCTCTTCACCCTCTCTCTCTCTCCATCTCTTCACCCTCCCTCCCTCTCCATCGCTTCACCATCGCCCTCTCTCTCAATCTCTTCACCCTCTCCCTCTCTCTCTCAATCTCTTCACCCTCTCCCTCTCTCTCTCTCCATTTCTTCACCCTCTACCTTTCTCCATCTCTTCACCCTCCCTCTCTCTCCATCTCTTCACCCTCTCTCTCTCTATCTCTTCGCCCTCGCTCTCTCTCCATCTCTTCACCCTCTCCCTCTCCATCCCTTCGCTCTCTCTCTCTTTACTCTTCACCCTCTACCTCTCTCCATCTCTTCACCCTCCCTCTCTCTCCATCACTTCACCCTCTCCCTCTCTCTCTCCGTCTCTTCTCCCTCCCTCTCTCTCTATCTCTTCACCCTCCCTCTCTCTCCATCGCTTCACCCTCCCTCTCTATCTCAATCTCTTCACGCTCTCTCTCCCTCTCCATCTCTTCACCCTCTCTCTCCATCTCTTCACCCTCTCTCTCTCTGCATCTCTTTGCCCTCGCTCTCTCTCCATCTCTTCAACCTCCCTCTCTCTCCATCGCTTCAGGCTCTCTCTCTCCATCTCTTCACCCTCCCTCTCTCTATCTCTTCACTCCCCCTCTCTCTCTTCACCCACGCTCTCTCTCCAACTCTTCACCCTCACTCTCTCTCTCCATTTCTTCACACTCCCTCTCTCTCGCTTCTCTTCTCCCTCTCTCTCTCCATCTCTTCACCCTATCGCTCTCTCTGCATCTCTTCACCCTCTCCCTCCCTCTCTCCATCTCTTCACCCTCCCTCTCTCTCACCATCTCATCACCCCCTCCCTCTCCACATCTCTTCACTCTCCCTCTCTCTCTTCAGCCACCCTCTCTCTCTCCAACTCTTCACCCGCCCTCTCTCTATCCATCTCTTCGCACTCCCTCTCTCACACCATCTCTTCTCCCTCTCTCTCTCTCCATCTCTTCTCCCTCCCTCTCTCTCCATCTCTTCACCCACCCTCTCTCTCTCCATCTCGTCACCCTCCCTCTCTCCCTCCATCTCTTCAATCTCTCTAAATATCTCTTCACCCACCCTCTCTCTCTCCATCTCTTCACACTCCCTCTCTCCCTCCATCTCTTCAATCTCTCTAAATATCTCTTCACCGACCCTCTCTCTCGCCATCTCTTCACCCTCTCTCACTCCATCTCTTCACACACCCTCTCTCTCTCTTCACCCTCTCCCTCGCCATCACTTCTACCTATCTCTCTCCATCTCTTCACCATCTCTCACTCCATCTCTTCACCCTCTCTCTCTCTATCCATCTCTTCACACTCCCTCTCTCTCCATCTCTTCACCCTCCCACTCTCTCCATCTCTTCACCCTCTCCATCTCTTCACCCTCCCTCCCTCTCTCTATCTCTTCACTCTCTCTCTCTATCTCTTCACCCGCCCTCTCTCTCTCGCCATCTTGTCACCCACCTTCTCTCTCTCCATCTCTTCACACTCCCTCTCTCTCCATCTCTTCACCCTCCCTCTCTCTCTCCATCTCTTCACCCTTTCTCTCTCCAGCTTTTCAGCCACCCTCCCTCTCTCCATCTCTTCACTCTCCCACTATCACCTCACACTCTCTCTCTCTCTCCATCACTTTACCCTTGCTCCCTCTCCATCTCTTCACCCTACCACTCTCTCCATCTCTTCAGCCTCTCTCTGTTCATCTATTCACCCTCCCTCTCTCTCCATCTCCTCCCCCTCTCTCTCTCTCTCCGTCTCTTCACCCTCCCACTCGCTCTCCATCTTTTCACCCTCTCTCTCTCTCCATCTCTTCACCCTCCCTCTCTCTGCATCTCTTCACCCTCTCCCTCCCTTTCTCCATCTCCTCACACTCCGTCTTTCCACATCACTTTACCCAGCCGCTCTTACTCCATCTCTTCACACTCCCTCTCTCTCTCCATCTCTTCACCCTCCCACTCTCTCTCCATCTTTTCACCCTCTCTCTCTCCATCTGTTCACACTCCCTCTCTCTCTCCATCTCTTCACCCCCTCTCTCTCTCCATCTCTTCACCCACCCTCCCTCTCTCTATCGCTTCACCCTCCCTCTCTCTCTCCATCTCTTCACCCTCCTTCTCTCTCTCCATCTGTTCACCCTCCTTCTCTCTCCATCTCTACACCATCTCTATCCATCTCTTCACCCTCCCTCTCTCTTTCCATCTCTTCACCCTCTCTCTCTCTCCATCTCTTCACCCTCGCTCTCTCTCCATCTCTTCCCCCTCTCTCTCTCTCTCCATCTCTTCACCCTCCCACTCTCTCTCCATCTTTTCACCCGCTCTCTCTCCATCTGTTCACACTCCCTCGCTCTCTCCATCTCTTCACCCTCCCTCTCTCTCCATCTCTTCACCCCCTCTCTCTCTCCATCTCTTCACCCACCCTCCCTCTCTCAATCACTTCACCCTCCCTCTCTCTCCATCTCTTCACCCTCCCTCTCTCTCTCCATCTGTTCAAATTCAAATTCAAATTCAAATCGCTTTATTGGCATGATGAGGTACATCTTATGTTGCCAAAGCATCGAAAAACATTCATGGTTGAACACATAAATACAGATCTATCCATACAGTGTATAAACAGATATATCCCTGAGTGTATAAATATACATTCATATAATTTGTATATACTCCTTTCTTATATTTAGTGGTTGTCCCCCTGTTTATGGCAAGCTGTAACATAGTGTGCCGCTAAGGTTACACAATTTCTCTCTTCCCCTAGTAGGTATGGGAGCTTTTGGTCATCATTCAAATTTCTGAATTCCGGGCATATTTTTGTGAATTTCGGGTAGAAATTCTCCCTTATGCCCTGATATTTTCTATAAGCTGTGAGGAAGTGCATCTCTGTCTCCACCACTCCCTGACTGCAGTGAGAGCATACCCTGTCCTCTCTTGGTAGCCGGGTCTGCCTGTGTCTACCTTTTTCGATCGCCAGGCTATGTTCACTAAGTCTGTACATTGTCAAGGTTTTTCTCAGTTTGCTATCCTTTACCATGGTCAGGTAATCAGCCATGTTGTATTGTCTGTTTAGGGCCAAGTAGCAATTGAGTTTGTTTTGGGTTTTTGTTGCTTCTGCCCAATATGACAGATATTTTTCCTTTTGCTCAGTGACGATTGTGTTGGGTCGAATTCTTTGTGTTACGCTGTCACTGCCCTGGGGCTGGTTATTGTTAGTAGTGTTAGTAGTTACTTCACTGAGTCCCAGGACTAGATGACTGAGGGTATTCTTCTTTATGGGCCTCTCTTGGCATTCAGGGCTTCATAATGATAGCAGTGGGGGTTGCTCATTTTTAGGTGTTTCCATAATTTGGTGGCTCTTTTTTGGATAGTGATTATTAATGGATATTGGCCTAGTTCTGCCCTGCATGCATTGTTTACAGTTTTCCTTTGAGTCTGGAGGATACTTTTACAGAATTCTGCATGTAGGATCTCAATTGGGTGTTTGTACCATTTTGCAAATTCTTGTTGTGTTACCGATCCCCACACCTCACTGCCATCAATTACTGATTTAAAAATTTTGAGCCAAATGCTAATTGGGATTTCTATTTGGAATGATTTTTTAATGGCATAGAAAGCCCTTCTTGCTTTCTCTTTCAGTTCATTCACAGCGAGATGAAAATTTCCCGTAGAACCGATTTTTAAGCCCAAGTATGTGTAGTTAGTGGTTTGTTCAATTTTGCTTGTTCCAAGTGTGAAATTTATTTTGGGTCCCTGATGTCTGGATCTTTGCTGGAACACAAGGACTTTGTTTTTTTTGGGATTTATTGTCAGGGCCCAGGTCTGGCAGAACGACTCCAGCAGATCCAGGTTCTGCTGTAGACCCTCCTTAGTTGGTGACAGCAGTACCAGGTCATCTGCATAGAGGAGGAATTTAACCTTGGATTCATATAGGGTGAGGCCGGGTGCTGTAGATTGTTCAAGTAGTTTTGCCAATTCATTTATGTAAATATTAAAGAGTGTTGGTGAGATGGGCAAGCCCTGCATCACCCCCGCCCCTGTGGGAAGTATTTTGTTTGTTTGTCTCCAATTTTAACTGCACATTTATTGTTTGTATACATTGATTTAATTACATCATATGTTTTTCCCCCTACCCCGCTTTCGATAAGTTTCAGGAATAGACCGTCGTGCCAGATGGAATCGAAAGCCTTCTGGAAATCTATAAAGCATGCGTAGATTTTGCTTTTGTTTTGATGAACATGTTTGTCAATTAGGGTCTGTAGGGTGAAGATATGATCTGATGTTCTATAGTTTGGTAGGAATCCAATTTGGCTTTTACTCAAGACATTATGCTCCTCAAGGAAGTTTATAAGTCTTTTGTTTATGATACTACAGAATACCTTCCCCAGGTTACTGTTTACACAGATGCCTCGATAGTTATTTGGTATGACTTTGTCCCCACTTTTGTATATGGGCATTATGAGTCCTTTGTTCCAGATATCAGGGAAGTAACCAACACTCAGAACCAAGTTGAAGAGTTTTAGGAAAGCCCGTTTCATTTTATCGTCTGTGTCTTTAATCATCTCGCTTAGTATGCCGTCTGCACCGCAAGCTTTTCCTGGTCGCAGGTCCTTGAGTTTTTCAAATAGTTCTTTTTCTGTTATTATGGAGTCTAGCGGGTTTTGGTTATCTTTTATGGCCATTTCGAGCTTTTCCAGTTTTTTGCATATTTGGTGTTGCTCTGGCCTTAGTGTGTTTCTCTGGTATAATTTTTCAAAGTGGTTTTCCCATGTGTCTCCATTTTGAATGGCCAATTCGTCGTGTTGTTTTTTGTGTAATGTATTCCAGTTGTCCCAGAAACAATTGGAATCAATGGATTCCTCAATGGAGCTGAGTGTATTCTTAATATACTGCTCTTTTTTGGTTCTGAGTGTGTTTCTGTATTGTGTTAGTGTCTGACAATAAGTAAGGCATAATTCCTCGTTTTCTGGCTGTCTGTGTTTTTGGTTTGATATTTTTCTAAGTTTTTTCCTCATGTTATGGCAATCTGGGTCAAACCATTTTTCATAGTTTTTTGTTTTGGGTTTGTTCTTGCGAGCTTTCAAGTTTGACCTTGTTGCCAAATTATCAAAAATATTATTTAGGTTATTCACTGCCCAGTTTACACCTTCTTTATTGTGAGTGTATATGTTTTCCAGAAAGGTGTCCAAGAGAGCTTGAGTTGATTGATTGCTAATTGCTTTCTGGTATTTTTCCATGCTGTTTTTGGCCCATCTGTACAATTTTTGGTGTTGTACAGCTTACTGGGTTGTGTTTCTGTGTTGGTTGTTTCTGTCTTTTTAAGATACATAGGCCTAGAAATTCACTGGCCTTAGCGCCGCTTTTGAGGCGCTAGAGGGCCTAGCGGCGAAGTTATGGCCAGTTTTGAAATTGACAGGGGCCCTAAATCGGCGTTAGGCCGGTAGCGCTGCGCCGGCACCGATGATGTCATCGGTGTGCGCAGCGTCCCGGTTGCCATGGTAACCCGCCCGAACTCGGAAATTGAGTTGCGGCCGCCTCGCCCGTGGCAGCCGCAAGCAACGTTCTGGCAGAGGTACCTTACAGAACGTTGCGCCGGCGCATTAAAGGCCCCGCGGCGGCCGGCCGCTTTCCCGCCGCCCGCCTGGCCGCAGCTCCCTCCCCGGACATCCCCCCACCCCCCCCCCGGAACAGAAGCAAGCCCGGCACTTGTCCGAGGTGCCGGGCTCATTTTTTAAAAGATTATCGCGGGCCGCGGCCGGGTGCAGGCAGCTCCTCCTTAAGGGAAGGAGGAGGCCTGCACTTCCCGAACCTGCCGCACCGCAGCGGGCGCCGCAGCGCCGGAATAGCACCGAAATTCAGCGCATAGCGCCAGTTTTCAGGCGCTAACAGCTTTCAGCAGCGCCGGCAGCCGTTTGGGCGCAGAAGTAGTGAATTTTTCTCTTCACCCTCTCTCTCCATCTCTTCACCCTCTCCTTCTCCATCTCTTCACCCTCCCTCTCTCTCCATCTCTTCACCCTCCCTCTCTCTCCATCTCTTCGCCCTCCCTCTCTCTCCATCTCTTCGCCCTCCCTCTCTCTCTATCTCTTCACTCTCACTCTCTCTCCATCTCTTCACTTTCCTCTCTCTTTATCTCTTCACCCTCCCACTCTCTCTCTTTATCACCTCACCCTCCCTCTCTCTCCATCGCTTCACTTTCCTCTCTCTTAATCTCTTCACCCTCCCTCTCTCTCTCCAACTCTTCACCCTCCCTCTCTCTTTATCTGTTCACCCTCCCTCTCTCTCTCCAACTCTTCACCCTCCCTCTCTCTTTATCTCTTCACCCTCTCTCTCTCTCCATCTCTTCACCGTCCCTCTCTCTCTCCATCTCTTCACCCTCTCTCTCTCTCCATCTGTTCACCCTCCCTCTCTCTCTCCATCCCTTCACCCTCCCTCTCTCTTTATCTCTTCACACTCTCTCTCTCTCCATCTCTTCACTTTCCCTTTCTCTCCATTGCTTCACCCTCTCTCTCTCTTTATCTCTTCACCCTCCCTCTCTCTCTCCAACTCTTCACCCTCTCTCTCTCCATCTCTTCACTCTCCCACTCTCTTTCTTTATCACCTCACACTCTCTCTCTATCTCCATCTCTTTACCCTCTCTCCCTCTCCATCGCTTCACTTTCCCTCTCTCTCCATCGCTTCACCCTTTCTCTCTCCATCTCTTCACCCTCCCTCTCTCTCCATCTCTTCACCCTCCCGCTCTCCATCTCTTCACCCTCCCTCTCTCTCTCTATCTCTTCACTCTCCCTCTCCTCCATCTCTTCGCCCTCTCTCTCTCCATCTCTTCACTCTCCCACTCTCTCTCTTTATCACCTCACACGCTCTCTCTCCATCTCTTTACCCTCTCTCCCTCCATCTCTTCACCCTCCCTCTCCCTCCATCTCTTCACCCTCCCTCTCTCTCCATCTCTTCACCCTCTCTCTCCATCTCTTCACCCTCTCCTTCTCCATCTCTTCGCCCTCCCTCTCTCTCCATCTCTTCACCCTCCCTCTCTCTCCATCTCTTCGCCCTCCCTCTCTCTCCATCTCTTCGCCCTCCCTCTCTCTCTATCTCTTCACTCTCACTCTCTCTCCATCTCTTCACCCTCCCTCTCTCTGCATCTCTTCACCTTCTCTCTCTCCATCTCTTTACCCTCTCTCCCTCTCCATCTCTTCACCCTCCCTCTCTCCACCCTCCCTCTCCATCTCTTCACTCTCTCTCTGCATCTCTTCACCCTCCCTCTCTCTCCATCTCTTCACCCTCTCTCTCTCCATTGCTTCATGCTCTCCCTCTCCCGCTCCATCTCTTCACCCTCTCTATCCATCGCTTCACCCTCTCCCTCTCTCTCTCCATCTCTGCACCCTCTCTCTCTCTCCACCTCTACACCCTCTCTCTCTTCATCTCTTCACCCTCTCTCTCTCTGTCTCTTCACTCTCTCTCTCCATCTCTTCACCCTCCCTCTCTCTGCATCTCTTCACCCTCTCTCTCTCCATCTCTTCAACCAATCTCTCTCTCCATCTCGTCACTCTATCTCTTTCCAGCTCTTCACCCTCTCTCACCATCTCTTCACCCTCTCTCTCTCTCCATCGCTTCACCCTCTCCCTCTCTCTCCATCTTTTCACCCTCCCTCTCTCTGCATCTCTTCACCCTCCCTCTCTCTCCATCTCTGCACCCTCTCTCTCTCCAGCGCCTCACCCTCTCTCTCTTCATCTCTTCACCCTCTCTGTCTCCATCTCTTCACTCTCCCTCTCTCTCCATCTCTTCACCCTCCCTCTCTCTGCATCTCTTCACCTCTCTCTCTCCATCTCTTCACCCTCTCTCCCTCCATCTCTTCACCGTCTCTCTCTCTCACCCTATCCCTTCACCCTCCCGCTCTCTGCATCTCTTCACCCTCTCTCTCCATCTCTTCACACACTCTCTCTCTCTCCATTTCTGCACCCTCTCTCTCCATCTCTTCACCCTCTCTCTCTTCATCGCCTCACCCTCTCTCTCTCCATCTCTTCTCTCTCTCTCTCCATCTCTTCACCCTCCCTCTCTCTCTATCTCTTCACTCTCCCTCTCTCTCCATCTCTTCACCCTCCCTCTCTCTGCATCTCTTCACCCTCTCTCTCTCCATCTCTTCCCCCTCTCTCTATCCACCTCTTCACCCTCACTCTCTCTCGTCCTATCCCTTCACCCTCCCTCCCTCTCTCCATCTTTTCACTCTCCCACTCTCTCCCTCTATCACCTCACAATCTCTCTCTCTCTCCATCTCTTTACCCTCTATCCCTCTCCATCTCTTCACCCTACCTCTCTCTCTCCATCTCTTCACCCTCCCTCCCTCTCTCCATCTCTTCACCCTCCCTCCCTCTCTCTATCTCTTCACACTCTCTCTCTCTCTCTCTATCTCTTCACCCACCCTCTCTCTCCGTCTCTTCACTATCCCTCTCACTCTATATAATTTCACACAATCTCTCTCTCCATCCCTTTACCCTCTCTCCCTCTCCATCTCTTCACCCTCCCTCTCTCTCTCCACATCTTCACCCTCCCACTGTCTCCATCTCTTCACCCTCCTCTCTCCATCTCTTCACCCTCCCTCTCTCCATCTCTTCACCCTCCCTCTCTCCATCTCTTCTCCCACCTTCTTTCTGCATCTCTTCACCATACCCTCTCTCCATCCTATCACCCTTTCTTTCTCTGCCTCTTCACCTCCGCATTGCCCCAATAGCGCCCCATTCTCTATCCTTTCACAATCCCTCTCTCCGCCTCTTCACCAACCCCCTCTCTCCATCCTTACACTTTCTCTCTCACTCCATCTTTTCACACTCTCCATCTTTACCCTCTCTCTTGAACTTTTACAATCTGTTCATACTTTCATCCTCCCTCTCTCCATTCGTTCACCGTCTGTCCATCTTTTCTTTCACTCTCCATCCTTTCACCATATCTTGTTCTCTCCATCTCCCTCCATCCTTGCTCTCCCTTTCTCTCCATCCTTTAACACTCTATCTCCATATTTTTATCTTCTCCCCTTTTCTTCACCCTCTCTTTCTCCCTCACGATCCTTTTAGGAGGTGGATGGACACTTACTATGCTCAGTACAGAGTTCCTATTAATTCAGCAGGGTGAAGATTACATACTGTAATCCCACTTGATTCAGCAGAGTAAGGGTTACTCAATGTGTAACTGTACAGAGTTAGTGTTTATTCAGCAGAGTAAGGGTTACTCACGGTGTAACTGTACAGAGTTAGTGTTTATTCAGCAGGGCAGGGGTTACTCACTGTGTAACTGTACAGAGTTAGTGTTTATTCAGCAGGGTAAGGGTTACTCACTGTGTAACTGTACAGAGTTAGTGTTTATTCAGCAGGGTAAAGGTCACTCACTGTGTAACTGTACAGAGTTAGTGTTTATTCAGCAGGGTAAGGTTACTCACTGTGTAACTGTACAGAGTTAGTGTTTATTCAGCAGGGTAAGGGTTACTCACTGTGTAACTGTACAGAGTTAGTGTTTAATCAGCAGGGAAAGGTTACTCACTGTGGAACTGTACAGAGTTAGTGTTTATTCAGCAGGGTAAGGGTTAATCTCTGTGTAACTGTACAGAGTTAGTGTTTAATCAGCAGGGAAAGGTTACTCACTGTGGAACTGTACAGAGTTAGTGTGTATTCAGCACGGTAACGGTTACTCACTGTGTAACTGTACAGAGTTAGTGTTTATTCAGCAGGGTAAGGGTTACTCACTGTGTAACTGTACAGAGTTAGTGTTTATTCAGCAGGGTAAGGGTTACTCACGGTGTAACTGTACAGAGTTAGTGTTTATTCAGCAGGGTAAGGGTTACTCACTGTGTAACTGTACAGTGTTAGTGTTTATTCAGCAGGGTAAGGGTTACTCACTGTGTAACTGTACAGAGTTAGTGTTTATTCAGCAGGGTAAGGGTTACTCACTGTGTAACTGTACAGTGTTAGTGTTTATTCAGCAGGGTAGGGTTACTCACTGTGTAACTGTACAGAGTTAGTGTTTATTCAGCAGGGTAAGGTTACTCACCGTGTAACTGTACAGTGTTAGTGTTTATTCAGCCGGGTAAGGGTTACTCACTGTGTAACTGTACAGTGTTAGTGTTTATTCAGCAGGGTAAGGGTTACTCACTGTGTAACTGTACAGAGTTAGTGTTTATTCAGCAGGGTATGAGTTACTCACTGTGTAACTGTACAGAGTTAGTGTTTATTCAGCAGTGTAAGGGTTACTCACTGTTTAACTGTACAGTGTTAGTGTTTATTTAGCTGGGTAAGAGTTACTCACTGTGTAACTGTACAGTGTTAGTGTTTATTCAGCAGGGTAAGGGTTACTCACTGTGTAACTGTACAGTGTTAGTGTTTATTCAGCAGGGTATGAGTTACTCAATGTGTAAATGTACTGAGTTAGTGTTTATTCAGCATGGTAAGGGTTACTCACTGTGTAAATGTACAGAGTTAGTGTTTATTCAGCAGGGTAAGGGTTACTCAATGTGTAACTGTACAGAGTTAGTGTTTATTCAGCAGGGTAAGGGTTACTCACTGTGTAACTGTACAGAGTTAGTGTTTATTCAGCAGGGTAAGGTTACTCACTGTGTAACTGTGCAGAGTTAGTGTTTATTCAGCAGGGTAAGGGTTACTCACTGTGTAACTGTACAGAGTTAGTGTTTATTCAGCAGGGTAAGGTTACTCACTGTGGAACTGTACAGAGTTAGTGTTTATTCAGCAGCGTAAGGGTTAATCACTGTGTAACTGTACAGAGTTAGTGTTTATTCAGCAGGGTAAGGTTACTCACTGTGTAGCTGTACAGAGTTAGTGTTTTTTCAGCAGGGTAAGGGTTACTCACTGTGTAACTGTACAGAGTTAGTGTTTATTCAGCACGGTAATGGTTACTCACTGTGTAACTGTACAGAGTTAGTGTTTAGTCAGCAGGGTAAGGTTACTCACTGTGGAACTGTACAGAGTTAGTGTTCATTCAGCAGGGTAAGGGTTAATCTCTGTGTAACTGTACAGAGTTAGTGTTTATTCAGCAGGGTAAGGTTACTCACTGTGTAGCTGTACAGAGTTCGTGTTTTTTCAGCAGGGTAAGGGTTGCTCACTGTGTAACTGTACAGAGTTAGTGTTTATTCAGCACGGTAACGGTTACTCACTGTGTAACTGTTCAGAGTTAGTGTTTATTCAGCAGGGTAAGGGTTACTCACTGTGTAACTGTACAGAATTAGTGTTTATTCAGCAGGGTAAGGGTTACTCACGGTGTAACTGTACAGAGTTAGTGTTTATTCAGCAGGGTAAGGGTTACTCACTGTGTAACTGTACAGTGTTAATGTTTATTTAGCAGGGTAAGGGTTACTCACTGTGTAACTGTACAGAGTTAGTGTTTATTCAGCAGGGTAAGGGTTACTCACTGTGTAACTGTACAGTGTTAGTTTTTATTCAGCAGGGTAAGGGTTACTCACTGTGTAACTGTACAGAGTTAGTGTTTATTTAGCAGGGTAAGGTTACTCACTGTGTAACTGTACAGAGTTAGTGTTTATTCAGCAGGGTAAGGGTTACTCACTGTTTAACTGTACAGTGTTAGTGTTTATTCAGCTGGGTAAGAGTTACTCACTGTGTAACTGTACGGTGTTAGTGTTTATTCAGCAGGGTAAGGGTTACTCACTGTGTAACTGTACAGTGTTAGTGTTTATTCAGCAGGGTATGAGTTACTCACTGTGTAACTGTACAGAGTTAGTGTTTATTCAGCAGTGTAAGGGTTACTCACTGTTTAACTGTACAGTGTTAGTGTTTATTTAGCTGGGTAAGAGCTACTCACTGTAACTGTACAGTGTTAGTGTTTATTCAGCAGGGTAAGGGTTACTCACTGTGTAACTGTACAGTGTTAGTGTTTATTCAGCAGGGTATGAGTTACTCAATGTGTAACTGTACAGAGTTAGTGTTTATTCAGCAGGGTAAGGGTTACTCACTGTGTAAATGTACAGAGTTAGTGTTTATTCAGCAGGGTAAGGGTTACTCATGGTGTAACTGTACAGAGTTAGTGTTTATTCAGCAGGGTAAGGGTTACTCACTGTGTAACTGTACAGAGTTATTGTTTATTCAGCAGAGTAAGGGTTACTAATGTGTAACTGTACAGAGTTAGTGTTTATTCAGCAGGGTAAGGGTTACTCACTGTGTAACTGTACAGAGTTAGTGTTTATTCAGCAGGGTAAGGTTACTCACTGTGTAACTGTACAGAGTTAGTGTTTATTCAGCAGGGTAAGGGTTACTCACTGTGTAACTGTACAGAGTTAGTGTTTATTCAGCAGGGTAAGGTTACTCACTGTGGAACTGTACAGAGTTAGTGTTTATTGAGCAGGGTAAGGGTTAATCACTGTGTAACTGTACAGAGTTAGTTTTTATTCAGCAGGGTAAGTTTACTCACTGTGTAGCTGTTCAGAGTTAGTGTTTTTTCAGCAGGGTAAGGGTTACTCACTGTGTAACTGTACAGAGTTAGTGTTTATTCAGCACGGTAATGGTTACTCACTGTGTAACTGTACAGAGTTAGTGTTTATTCAGCAGGGTAAGGGTTACTCACTGTGTAACTGTACAGAGTTAGTGTTTGTTCAGCAGGGTAAGGGATACTCACGGTGTAACTGTACAGAGTTAGTGTTTATTCAGCAGGGTAAGGGTTACTCACTGTGTAACTGTACAGTGTTAGTGTTTATTCAGCAGGGTACAGGTTACTCACTGTGTAACTGTACAGAGTTAGTGTTTATTCAGCAGGGTAAGGGTTACTCACTGTGTAACTGTACAGTGTTAGTGTTTATTCAGCAGGGTAAGGGTTACTCACTGTGTAACTGTACAGGGTTAGTGTTTATTTAGCAGGGTAAGGTTACTCACTGTGTAACTGTACAGAGTTAGTGTTTATTCAGCAGGGTAAAGTTACTCACTGTGTAACTGTACAGAGTTAGTGTTTATTCAGCAGGGTAAGGGTTACTCACTGTTTATCTGTACAGTGTTAGTGTTTATTCAGCTGGGTAAGAGTTACTCACTGTGTAACTGTACAGTGTTAGTGTTTATTCTGCAGGGTAAGGGTTACTCACTGTGTAACTGTACAGTGTTAGTGTTTAATCAGCAGGGTATGAGTTACTCACTGTGTAACTGTACAGAGTTAGTGTTTATTCAGCAGGGTAAGGGTTACTCACTGTTTAACTGTACAGTGTTAATGTTTATTTAGCTGGATAAGAGTTACTCCCTGTGTAACTGTACAGTGTTAGTGTTTGTTCAGCAGGGTAAGGGTTACTCACTGTGTAACTGTACAGTGTTAGTGTTTATTCAGCAGGGTATGAGTTACTCACTGTGTAACTGTACAGAGTTATTGTTTATTCAGCAGAGTAAGGGTTACTAATGTGTAACTGTACAGAGTTAGTGTTTCTTCAGCAGGGTAAAGGTTACTCACGGTGTAACTGTACAGAGTTAGTGTTTATTCAGCAAGGTAAGGGTTACTCACTGTGTAACTGTACAGAGTTAGTCTTTATTCAGCAGGGTAAGGTTACTCACTGTGTAACTGTACAGAGTTCGTGTTTTTTCTGCAGGGTAAGGGTTACTCACTGTGTAACTGTACAGAATTTGTGTTTATTCAGCAGGGTAAGGGTTACTAACTGTGTAACTGTACAGAGTTAGTGTTTATTCAGCAGGGTAAGGGTTACTCACTGTGTAACTGTACAGATGTAAGAAGTCACACAACACCAGGTTATAGTCCAACAGCTTTATTTGAAATCACAAGCTTTCGGAGCGCTGCTCCTTCTTCAGGTGAAGTGGAGAAATGCATAAAGACGCAGCTTATATCGTCAGAGCTGTGTCTTTCTGCATTTCTCCACTTCACCTGAAGAAGGAGCAGCGCTCCGAAAGCATGTGATTTCAAATAAAGCTGTTGGACTATAACCTGGTGTTGTGTGACTTCTTACATTTGTCCACCCAGTCCAACTCCGGCATTTCCACACCATAACTGTACAGAGTTAGTGTTTATTCAGCAGGGTAAGGGTTACTCACTGTGTAACTGTACAGAGTTAGTGTTTATTCAGCAGGGTAAGGGTTACTCATGGTGTAACTGTACAGAGTTAGTGTTTATTCAGCAGGGTAAGGGTTACTCACTGTGTAACTGTACAGAGTTAGTGTTTATTCACCAGGGTAAGGGTTACTCACTGTGTAACTGTACAGAGTTCGTGTTTATTCAGCAGGGTAAGAGTTACTCACTGTGTAACTGTACAGAGTTAATGTTTATTCAGCAGGGTAAGGGTTACTCATAGAGTCATAGAGTCATAGAGTAATACAGCACGGATAGAGGCCCTTCGGCTCATCGTGTCCGTGCCGGCCATCAAGCCCTGTCTAATCTATTCTCATATTCCAGCATTTGGCCCGTAGCCTTGTATGCTATGGCATTTCAAGTGCACATCCAAATGCTTCTTAAATGTTGTGAGGGTTTCTGCCTCCACAACCCTTTCAGGAAGTGAGTTCCAGACTCCAGCCACCCTCTGGGTGAAAAAGTTCTTTCTCAAATCCCCTCTAAACCTCCCGCCCTTTACCTTGAATCTATGCCCCCTAGTTATTGACCCCTCTACTAAGTGAAAAAGCTCCTCAGCATCCATCCTATCTATGCCCCTCATAATTTTGTACACCTCAATCATGTCCCCCCTCAGCCTCCTCTGCTCCAAGGAAAACAATCCCAATCTGCCCACTCTCTCTTCATAGCTGAAGCGCTCCAGCCCTGGTAACATCCTGGTGAACCTCCTCTGCATCCTCTCTAACGCGATCACATCCTTCCTGTAGTGTGGCGACCAGAACTGCACACAGTATTCCAGCTGTGGCCCAACCACTGTTTTATACATCTCCATCATAACCTCCTTGCTCTTATATTCAATGCCTCGGCTGATGAAGGCAAGTATCCCATATGCCTTTTTTACCACCTTATCCACCTGTTCCGCCGCCTTCAGGGATCTGTGTACTTGCACACCCAGATCCCTCTGACCCTCCGTCTTGCCTAGGGTCTTTCCATTCATTGTGTATTCCATTGCCTTGTTAGTCCCCCCAAAGTGCATCACCTCGCACTTTTCCGGGTTAAATTCCATTTGCCACTGTTCCGCCCATCTGACCAACCCATCTATATCGTCCTGCAGACTGAGGCTACCCTCCTCGCTATTTACCACCCTACCAATTTTTGTATCATCCGCGAACTTACTGATCATACCCTTTACATTCATATCCAGGTCATTAATGTAGACCACAAACAGCAAGGGACACAGCACCGATCCCTGTGGTACCCCACTGGCCACAGGCTTCCAGTCACAAAAACAACCTTCGACCATCACCCTCTGCCTTCTGCCACTAAGCCAGTTTTGTATCCAATGTGCCAAGGCACCCTGGATTCCATGGGCTCTTACCTTCTTGACCAGTCTCCTGTGCGGGACTTTATCGAAGGCCTTACTGAAATCCATGTATACCACATCCACTGCGTTACCCTCATCCACACACCGAGTCACCCCCTCTAAAAATTCAATCAAATTATTCAGACATGATCTTCCCTTGACAAAGCCATGTTGACTATCCCTGATTAATCCTTGCCTCTTCAAGTGGAGACAAATTTTGTCCCTCAGGATTTTTTCCAATAATTTTCCTACCACTGATGTCAGGCTCACTGGCCTGTAGTTCCCCGGTTTTTCCCTACCACCCTTCTTGAATAAAGCTACTACATTAGCGGTTCTCCAGTCCTCTGGCACATCCCCTGTGGCCAGAGAGGTCCAGAATATATGTGTTAGTGTACACAGTTAGTGCTTATTCAGCAGGGTAAGAGTTACTCACTGTGTAACTGTACAGACTTAGTGTTTATTCAGCAGGGTAAGGTTACTCACTGTGTAACTGTACAGAGTTAGTGTTTATTCAGCAGGGTAAGGGTTACTCGCTGTGTAACTGTACAGAGTTAGTGTTTATTCAGCAGGGTAAGGGTTACTCACGGTGTAACTGTACAGAGTTAATGTTTATTCAGCAGGGTAAGGGTTACTCACTGTGTAACTGTACAGAGTTAGTGTTTATTCAGCAGGGTAAGGGTTACTCACTGTGTAACTGTACAGAGTTATTGTTTATTCAGCAGAGTAAGGGTTACTCAATGTGTAACTGTACAGAGTTAGTGTTTATTCAGCAGGGTAAGGGTTACTCACTGTGTAACTGTACAGAGTTAGTGTTTATTCAGCAGGGTAAGGGTTACTCACGGTGTAACTGTACAGAGTTAGTGTTTATTCAGCAGGGTAAGGGTTACTCACTGTGTAACTGTACAGAGTTATTGTTTATTCAGCAGAGTAAGGGTTACTAATGTGTAACTGTACAGAGTTAGTGTTTATTCAGCAGGGTAAGTGTTACTCACTGTGGAACTGTACAGTGTTAGTGTTTATTCAGCAGGGTAAGGTTACTCACTGTGTAACTGTACAGAGTTAGTGTTTATTCAGCAGGGTAAGGGTTACTCACTGTGTAACTGTACAGAGTTAGTGTTTATTCAGCAGGGTAAGGTTACTCACTGTGGAACTGTACAGAGTTAGTGTTTATTCAGCAGGGTAAGGGTTAATCACTGTGTAACTGTACAGAGTTAGTGTTTATTCAGCAGGGTAAGGTTACTCACTGTGTAGCTGTACAGAGTTAGTGTTTTTTCAGCAGGGTAAGGGTTACTCACTGTGTAACTGTACAGAGTTAGTGTTTATTCAGCACGGTAACGGTTACTCACTGTGTAACTGTACAGAGTTAGTGTTTATTCAGCAGGGTAAGGGTTACTCACGGTGTAACTGTACAGAGTTAGTGTTTATTCAGCAGGGTAAGGGTTACTCACTGTGTAACTGTACAGTGTTAGTGTTTATTCAGCAGGGTAAGGGTTACTCACTGTGTAACTGTACAGAGTTAGTGTTTATTCAGCAGGGTAAGGGTTACTCACTGTGTAACTGTACAGTGTTAGTGTTTATTCAGCAGGGTAAGGGTTACTCACTGTGTAACTGTACAGAGTTAGTGTTTAATTAGCAGGGTAAGGTTACTCACTGTGTAACTGTACAGAGTTAGTGTTTATTCAGCAGGGTAAGGGTTACTCACTGTTTATCTGTACAGAGTTAGTGTTTATTCAGCTGGGTAAGAGTTACTCACTGTGTAACTGTACAGTGTTAGTGTTTATTCAGCAGGGTAAGGGTTACTCACTGTGTAACTCTACAGTGTTAGTGTTTATTCAGCAGGGTATGAGTTACTCACTGTGTAACTGTACAGAGTTAGTGTTTATTCAGCAGGGTAAGGGTTACTCACTGTGTAACTGTACATTGTTAATGTTTATTTAGCTGGGTAAGAGTTACTCACTGTGTAACTGTACAGTGTAAGTGTTTATTCAGCAGGGTAAGGGTTACTCACTGTTTAACTGTACAGTGTTAATGTTTTTTAGCTGGGTAAGAGTTACTCACTGTGTAACTGTACAGTGTTAGTGTTTATTCAGCAGGGTAAGGGTTACTCACTGTGTAACTGTACAGTGTTAGTGTTTATTCAGCAGGGTAAGGGTTACTCATGGTGTAACTGTACAGAGTTAGTGTTTATTCAGCAGGGTAAGTGTTACTCACTGTGTAACTGTACTGAGTTATTGTTTATTCAGCAGAGTAAGGGTTACTAATGTGTAACTGTACAGAGTTACTGTTTATTCAGCAGGGTAAAGGTTACTCACGGTGTAACTGTACAGAGTTAGTGTTTATTCAGCAAGGTAAGGGTTACTCACTGTGTAACTGTACAGAGTTAGTGTTTATTCAGCAGGGGAAGGTTACTCACTGTGTAACTGTGCAGAGTTAGTGTTTATTCAGCAGGGGAAGGTTACTCACTGTGTAACTGTACAGAGTTAGTGTTTTTTCAGCAGGGTAAGGGTTACTCACTGTGTAACTGTACAGAATCAGTGTTTATTCAGCAGGGTAAGGGTTACTAACTGTGTAACTGTACAGAGTTAGTGTTTATTCAGCAGGGTAAGGTTACTCACTGTGTAACTGTACAGATGTAAGAAGTCACACAACACCAGGTTATAGTCCAACAGCTTTATTTGAAATCACAAGCTTTCGGAGCGCTGCTCCTTCTTCAGGTGAAGTGGATAAATGCATAAAGACACAGCTTATATCGTCAGAGCTGTGTCTTTATGCATTTGTCCACTTCACCTGAAGAAGGATCAGCGCTCCGAAAGCTTATGATTTCAAATAAAGCTGTTGGACTATAACCTGGTGTTGTGTGACTTCTTACATTTGTCCACCCAGTCCAACTCCGGCATCTCCACACCATAACTGTACAGAGTTAGTGTTTATTCAGCAGGGTAAGGGTTACTCACTGTGTAACTGTACAGAGTTAGTGTTTATTCAGCAGGGTAAGGGTTACTCACTGTGTAACTGTACAGATGTAAGAAGTCACACAACACCAGGTTATAGTCCAACAGCTTTATTTGAAATCACAAGCTTTCGGCGCGCTGCTCCTTCTTCAGGTGAAGTGGAGAAATGCATAAAGACACAGCTTATATAGTCAGAGCTGTGTCTTTATGCATTTCTCCACTTCACCTGAAGAAGGAGCAGCGCTCCGAAAGCTTGTGATTTCAAATAAAGCTGTTGGACTATAACCTGGTGTTGTGTGACTTCTTACATTTGTCCACCCCAGTCCAACTCCGGCATCTCCACACCATAACTGGACAGAGTTAGTGTTTATTCAGCAGGGTAAGGGTTACTCACTGTGTAACTGTACAGAGTTAGTGTTTATTCAGCAGGGCAAGGGTTACTCACTGTGTAACTGTACAGAGTTAGTGTTAATTCAGCAGGGTAAGGGTTACTCACTGTGTAACTGTACAGAGTTAGTGTTTATTCAGCAGGGTAAAGGTTACTCACTGTGTAACTGTACAGAGTTAGTGTTTATTCAGCAGGGTAAGGGTTACTCACTGTGTAACTGTACAGAGTTAGTGTTTATTCAGCAGGGTAAGGGTTACTCACTGTGTAACTGTACAGAGTTAGTGTTTATTCAGCAGGGTAAGGTTACTCACTGTGTAACTGTACAGAGTTAGTGTTTATTCAGCAGGGTAAGGGTTACTCACTGTGTAACTGTGCAGAGTTAGTGTTTATTCAGCAGGGTAAGGTTACTCACTGTGGAACTGTACAGAGTTAGTGTTTATTCAGCAGGGTAAGGGTTAATCACTGTGTAACTGTACAGAGTTAGTGTTTATTCAGCAGGGTAAGGTTGCTCACTGTGTAGCTGAACAGAGTTAGTGTTTTTTCAGCAGGGACAGGGTTACTCACTGTGTAACTGTACAGAGTTAGTGTTTATTCAGCACGGTAACGGTTACTCACTGTGTAACTGTACAGAGTTAGTGTTTATTCAGCATGGTAAGGGTTACTCACTGCGTAACTGTACAGAGTTAGTGTTTATTCAGCAGGGTAAGGGTTACTCACGGTGTAACTGTACAGAGTTAGTGTTTATTCAGCAGGGTAAGGGTTACTCACTGTGTAACTGTACAGTGTTAGTGTTTATTCAGCAGGGTAAGGGTTACTCACTGTGTAACTGTACAGAGTTAGTGTTTATTCAGCAGGGTAAGGGTTACTCACTGTGTAACTGTACAGTGTTAGTGTTTATTCAGCAGGGTAAGGGTTACTCACTGTGTAACTGTACAGAGTTAGTGTTTATTCAGCAGGGTAAAGGTTACTCACTGTGTAACTGTACAGAGTTAGTATTTATTCAGCAGGGTAAGGGTTACTCACTGTGTAACTGTACAGAGTTAGTGTTTATTCAGCAGGGTAAGGGTTACTCACTGTGTAACTGTACAGAGTTAGTGTTTATTCAGCAGGGTAAGGGTTACTCACTGTGTAACTGTACAGTGTTAGTGTTTATTCAGCAGGGTAAGTGTTACTCACTGTGTAACTGTACAATGTTAGTGTTTATTCAGCAGGGTATGAGTTACTCACTGTGTAACTGTACAGAGTTAGTGTTTATTAGCAGGGTAAGGGTTACTCACTGTGTAACTGTACAGAGTTAGTGTTTATTCAGCAGGGTAAGGTTACTCACTGTGGAACTGTTCAGAGTTATTGTTTATTCAGCAGAGTAAGGGTTACTCAATGTGTAACTGTACAGAGTTAGTGTTTATTCAGCAGGGTAAGGGTTACTCACTGTGTAACTGTACAGAGTTATTGTTTATTCAGCAGAGTAAGGGTTACTCAATGTGTAACTGTGCAGCGTTAGTGTTTATTCAGCAGGGTAAGGGTTACTCACTGTGTAACTGTACAGAGTTATTGTTTATTCAGCAGAGTAAGGGTTACTCACGGTGTAACTGTACAGCGTTAGTGTTTATTCAGCAGGGTAAGGGTTACTCACTGTGTAACTGTACAGAGTTATTGTTTATTCAGCAGAGTAAGGGTTACTCAATGTGTAACTGTACAGAGTTGGTGTTTATTCAGCAGGGTAAGGGTTACTCACTGTGTAACTGTACAGAGTTAGTGTTTATTCAGCAGGGTAAGAGTTACTCACGGTGTAACTGTACAGAGTTAGTGTTTATTCAGCAGGGTAAGGTTACTCACTGTGCAACTGTACAGAGTTAGTGTTTTTTCAGCAGGGTAAGGGTTACTCACTGTGTAACTGTACAGAGTTAGTGTTTATTCAGCAGGGTAAGGGTTACTCACTGTGTAACTGTACAGAGTTAGTGTTTATTCAGCAGGGTAAGGGTTGCTCACTGTGTAACTGTACAGATGTAAGAAGTCACACAACACCAGGTTATAGTCCAACAGCTTTATTTGAAATCACAAGCTTTCGGAGCGCTGCTCCTTCTTCAGGTGAAGTGTAGAAATGCATAAAGACACAGCTTATATAGTCAGAGCTGTGTCTTTATGCATTTCTCCACTTCACCTGAAGAAGGAGCAGCGCTCTGAAAGCTTGTGATTTCACATAAAGCTGTTGGACTACAACCTGGTGTTGTGTGACTTCTTACATTTGTCCACCCCCGTCCAACTCCGGCATCTCCACACCATAACTGTACAGAGTTAGTGTTTATTCAGCAGGGTAAGGGTTACTCACTGTGTAACTGTACAGAGTTAGTGTTTATTCAGCAGTGTAAGGGTTACTCACTGTGTAACTGTACAGAGTTAGTGTTTATTCAGCAGGGTAAGGGTTACTCACGGTGTAACTGTACAGAGTTAATGTTTATTCAGCAGGGTAAGGGTTACTCACTGTGTAACTGTACAGAGTTTGAGTTTATTCAGCAGGGTAAGGGTTACTCACTGTGTAACTGTACAGAGTTAGTGTTTATTCAGCAGGGTAAGGGTTACTCACTGTTTAACTGTACAGTGTTAGTGTTTATTCAGCTGGGTAAGAGTTACTCACTGTGTAACTGTACAGTGTTAGTGTTTATTCAGCAGGGTAAGTGTTACTCACTGTGTAAATGTACAGTGTTAGTGTTTATTCAGCAGGGTATGAATTACTCACTGTGTAACTGTACAGAGTTAGTGTTTATTCAGCAGGGTAAGGGTTACTCACTGCTTAACTGTACAGTGTTAGTGTTTATTCAGCTGGCTAAGAGTTACTCACTGTGTAACTGTACAGTGTTCGTGTTTATTCAGCAGGGTAAGGGTTACTCACTGTGTAACTGTACAGTGTTAGTGTTTATTCAGCAGGGTATGAGTTACTCACTGTGTAACTGTACAGAGTTAGTGTTTATTCAGCAGGGTAAGGGTTACTCACTGTGTAACTGTACAGAGTTAGTGTTTATTCAGCAGGGTAAGGTTACTCACTGTGGAACTGTTCAGAGTTATTGTTTATTCAGCAGAGTAAGGGTTACTCAATGTGTAACTGTACAGAGTTAGTGTTTATTCAGCAGGGTAAGGGTTACTCACTGTGTAACTGTACAGAGTTATTGTTTATTCAGCAGAGTAAGGGTTACTCAATGTGTAACTGTACAGCGTCAGTGTTTATTCAGCAGGGTAAGGGTTACTCACTGTGTAACTGTACAGAGTTAGTGTTTATTCAGCAGGGTAAGGGTTACTCACTGTGTAACTGTACAGAGTTAGTGTTCATTCAGCAGGGTAAGAGTTACTCACGGTGTAACTGTACAGAGTTAGTGTTTATTCAGCAGGGTAAGGTTACTCACTGTGCAACTGTACAGAGTTAGTGTTTTTTCAGCAGGGTAAGGGTTACTCACTGTGTAACTGTACAGAGTTAGTGTTTATTCAGCAGGGTAAGGGTTGCTCACTGTGTAACTGTACAGATGTAAGAAGTCACACAACACCAGGTTATAGTCCAACAGCTTTATTTGAAATCACAAGCTTTCGGAGCGCTGCTCCTTCTTCAGGTGAAGTGGAGAAATGCATAAAGACACAGCTTATATAGTCAGAGCTGTGTCTTTGTGCATTTCTCCACTTCACCTGAAGAAGGAGCAGCGCTCTGAAAGCTTGTGATTTCACATAAAGCTGTTGGACTATAACCTGGTGTTGTGTGACTTGTTACATTTGTCCACCCCAGTCCAACTCCGGCATCTCCACACCATAACTGTACAGAGTTAGTGTTTATTCAGCAGGGTAAGGGTTACTCACTGTGTAACTGTACAGAGTTAGTGTTTATTCAGCAGGGTAAGGGTTACTCACTGTGAAACTGTACAGAGTTAGTGTTTATTCAGCAGGGTAAGGGTTACTCACGGTGTAACTGTACAGAGTTAATGTTTATTCAGCAGGGTAAGGGTTACTCACTGTGTAACTGTACAGAGTTAGTGTTTATTCAGCAGGGTAAGGGTTACTCACTGTGTAACTGTGCAGAGTTAGTGTTTATTCAGCAGGATAAGGTTACTCACTGTGGAACTGTACAGAGTTAGTGTTTATTCAGCAGGGTAAGGGTTAATCACTGTGTAACTGTACAGAGTTAGTGTTTATTCAGCAGGGTAAGGTTGCTCACTGTGTAGCTGAACAGAGTTAGTGTTTTTTCAGCAGGGACAGGGTTACTCACTGTGTAACTGTACAGAGTTAGTGTTTATTCAGCACGGTAACGGTTACTCACTGTGTAACTGTACAGAGTTAGTGTTTATTCAGCATGGTAAGGGTTACTCACTGCGTAACTGTACAGAGTTAGTGTTTATTCAGCAGGGTAAGGGTTACTCACGGTGTAACTGTACAGAGTTAGTGTTTATTCAGCAGGGTAAGGGTTACTCACTGTGTAACTGTACAGTGTTAGTGTTTATTCAGCAGGGTAAGGGTTACTCACTGTGTAACTGTACAGAGTTAGTGTTTATTCAGCAGGGTAAGGGTTACTCACTGTGTAACTGTACAGTGTTAGTGTTTATTCAG
The DNA here is from genome assembly GCF_052327205.1 of Somniosus microcephalus. Lineage (NCBI taxonomy): Eukaryota > Metazoa > Chordata > Chondrichthyes > Squaliformes > Somniosidae > Somniosus > Somniosus microcephalus. Next base: position 132,956,005 of record NW_028225179.1, on the reverse strand, counting down.
CAGGGTAAGGGTTACTCACTGTGTAACTGTACAGAGTTAGTGTTTATTCAGCAGGGTAAAGGTTACTCACTGTGTAACTGTACAGAGTTAGTATTTATTCAGCAGGGTAAGGGTTACTCACTGTGTAACTGTACAGAGTTAGTGTTTATTCAGCAGGGTAAGGGTTACTCACTGTGTAACTGTACAGAGTTAGTGTTTATTCAGCAGGGTAAGGGTTACTCACTGTTTAACTGTACAGTGTTAGTGTTTATTCAGCTGGGTAAGAGTTACTCACTGTGTAACTGTACAGTGTTAGTGTTTATTCAGCAGGGTAAGTGTTACTCACTGTGTAACTGTACAGTGTTAGTGTTTATTCAGCAGGGTATGAATTACTCACTGTGTAACTGTACAGAGTTAGTGTTTATTCAGCAGGGTAAGGGTTACTCACTGTGTAACTGTACAGAGTTAGTGTTTATTCAGCAGGGTAAGGGTTACTCACTGTGAAACTGTACAGAGTTAGTGTTTATTCAGCAGGGTAAGGGTTACTCACGGTGTAACTGTACAGAGTTAATGTTTATTCAGCAGGGTAAGGGTTACTCACTGTGTAACTGTACAGAGTTAGTGTTTATTCAGCAGGGTAAGGGTTACTCACTGTGTAACTGTGCAGAGTTAGTGTTTATTCAGCAGGATAAGGTTACTCACTGTGGAACTGTACAGAGTTAGTGTTTATTCAGCAGGGTAAGGGTTAATCACTGTGTAACTGTACAGAGTTAGTGTTTATTCAGCAGGGTAAGGTTGCTCACTGTGTAGCTGAACAGAGTTAGTGTTTTTTCAGCAGGGACAGGGTTACTCACTGTGTAACTGTACAGAGTTAGTGTTTATTCAGCACGGTAACGGTTACTCACTGTGTAACTGTACAGAGTTAGTGTTTATTCAGCATGGTAAGGGTTACTCACTGCGTAACTGTACAGAGTTAGTGTTTATTCAGCAGGGTAAGGGTTACTCACGGTGTAACTGTACAGAGTTAGTGTTTATTCAGCCGGGTAAGGGTTACTCACTGTTTAACTGTACAGTGTTAGTGTTTATTCAGCTGGGTAAGAGTTACTCACTGTGTAACTGTACAGTGTTCGTGTTTATTCAGCAGGGTAAGGGTTACTCACTGTGTAACTGTACAGTGTTAGTGTTTATTCAGCAGGGTATGAGTTACTCACTGTGTAACTGTACAGAGTTAGTGTTTATTCAGCAGGGTAAGGGTTACTCACTGTGTAACTGTACAGAGTTAGTGTTTATTCAGCAGCGTAAGGGTTACTCACAGTGTAACTGTACAGCGTTAGTGTTTATTTAGCAGGGTAAGGGTTACTCACTGTGTAACTGTACAGAGTTAGTGTTTATTCAGCCGGGTAAGGGTTACTCACTGTTTAACTGTACAGTGTTAGTGTTTATTCAGCTGGGTAAGAGTTACTCACTGTGTAACTGTACAGTGTTCGTGTTTATTCAGCAGGGTAAGGGTTACTCACTGTGTAACTGTACAGTGTTAGTGTTTATTCAGCAGGGTATGAGTTACTCACTGTGTAACTGTACAGAGTTAGTGTTTATTCAGCAGGGTAAGGGTTACTCACTGTGTAACTGTACAGAGTTAGTGTTTATTCAGCAGCGTAAGGGTTACTCACAGTGTAACTGTACAGCGTTAGTGTTTATTTAGCAGGGTAAGGGTTACTCACTGTGTAACTGTACAGAGTTAGTGTTTATTCAGCAGGGTAAGGGTTACTCACGGTGTAACTGTACAGAGTTAGTGTTTATTCAGCAGGGTAAGGTTACTCACTGTGCAACTGTACAGAGTTAGTGTTTTTTCAGCAGGGTAAGGGTTACTCACTGTGTAACTGTACAGAGTTAGTGTTTATTCAGCAGGGTAAGGGTTACTCACTGTTTAACTGTACAGAGTTAGTGTTTATTCAGCAGGGTAAGGGTTGCTCACTGTGTAACTGTACAGATGTAAGAAGTCACACAACACCAGGTTATAGTCCAACAGCTTTATTTGAAATCACAAGCTTTCGGAGCGCTGCTCCTTCTTCAGGTGAAGTGGAGAAATGCATAAAGACACAGCTTATATAGTCAGAGCTGTGTCTTTATGCATTTCTCCACTTCACCTGAAGAAGGAGCAGCGCTCTGAAAGCTTGTGATTTCAAATAAAGCTGTTGGACTATAACCTGGTGTTGTGTGACTTCTTACATTTGTCCACCCCAGTCCAACTCCGGCATCTCCACACCATAACTGTACAGAGTTAGTGTTTATTCAGCAGGGTAAGGGTTACTCACTGTGTAACTGTACAGAGTTAGTGTTTATTCAGCAGGGTAAGGGTTACTCACTGTGTAACTGTACAGAGTTAGTGTTTATTCAGCAGGCTAAGGTTACTCACTGTGTAACTGTACAGAGTTAGTGTTTTTTCAGCAGGGTAAGTGTTATTCACGGTGTAACTGTGCGGAGTTAGTGTTTATTTGACAGGGTAAGGGTTAATGTTGGATGGTGACCCTCTGTACCTCAGACAGCCAATTACTGGGCTCCACCACGAATGCAGACTCCGTCTATATGTCTCGATGATGACTGATGGAGCATTGCAGAGATGTAGAATGATTTGCTTTCTCGGGATTCATCCCTCGGTATAAATTAGATTCTCTCACATATCAACATTTTAATAAATCTGACCGCAGCAATCTCCTGCGCTATGAATTAAGCAGCAAATCTGCGCGATATCCAGATTCCTAATCATAGATACTCTGGAGTCTGAATTCTCGGAGACCGTTTCCTCCCATTGCATCTGGTCGATTTGCCACATTATTAGATTAATGTTGATGAATCGACAGCACAAGAATTTATATGCTGCACATTCAGCTGTGAGACAGAGGGAGTGCGAGCATCTGTGAAATGTAGGCCCACTGAGCACAGCACATCTAAATAGGGAACAATATCAGCATCCTTTTCAAGAGGGAGTCTCACCATCAGGACCCTGTTTTAAAGAGGGAGCCTCTCCATCAAAACCCATTTTAAAGAGGGAGTCTCACCATCAGGACCCTGTTTTAAAGAGGGAGTCTCACCATCAGGACCCTGTTTTAAAGAGGGAGTCTCTCCATCAGGACCCTGTTTTAAAGAGGGAGTCTCACCATCAGGACCCTGTTTTAAAGAGGGAGTCTCACCATCAGGACCCTGTTTTAAAGAGGGAGTCTCTCCATCAGGACCCTGTTTTAAAGAGGGAGTCTCACCATCAGGACCGTTTAAAAGAGGGAGTCTCACCATCAGGACCCTGTTTTAAAGAGGGAGTCTCTCCATCAGGACCCTGTTTTAAAGAGGGAGTCTCTCCATCAGGACCCTGTTTTAAAGAGGGAGTCTCTCCATCAGGACCCTGTTTTAAAGAGGGAGTCTCACCATCAGGACCCTGTTTTAAAGAGGGAGTCTCACCATCAGGACTGTTTTAAAGAGGGAGTCTCACCATCAGGACCCTGTTTTAAAGAGGGAGTCTCACCATCAAGACCCTGTTTTAAAGAGGGAGTCTCACCATCAGGACCCTGTTTTAAAGAGGGAGTCTCACCATCAGGAGCCTGTTTTAAAGAGGGAGTCTCACCATCAGGACCCTGTTTTAAAGAGGGAGTCTCACCATCAGGACCCTGTTTTAAAGAGGGAGTCTCACCATCAGTACCCTGTTTTAAAGAGGGAGTCTCACCATCAGTACCCTGTTTTAAAGAGGGAGTCTCACCATCAGGACCCTGTTTTAAAGAGGGAGTCTCACCATCAGGACCCTGTTTTAAAGAGGGAGTCTCACCATCAGGACCCTGTTTTAAAGAGGGAGTCTCACCATCAGTACCCTGTTTTAAAGAGGGAGTCTCACCATCAGAACCCTGTTTTAAAGAGGGAGTCTCACCATCAGGACCCTGTTTTAAAGAGGGAGTCTCACCATCAGTACCCTGTTTTAAAGAGGGAGTCTCACCATCAGAACCCTGTTTTAAAGAGGGAGTCTCACCATCAGGACCCTGTTTTAAAGAGGGAGTCTCACCATCAGTACCCTGTTTTAAAGAGGGAGTCTCACCATCAGTACCCTGTTTTAAAGAGGGAGTCTCACCATCAGGACCCTGTTTTAAAGAGGGAGTCTCACCATCAGGACCCTGTTTTAAAGAGGGAGTCTCACCATCAGGACCCTGTTTTAAAGAGGGAGTCTCACCATCAGGACCCTGTTTTAAAGAGGGAGTCTCACCATCAGGACCCTGTTTTAAAGAGGGAGTCTCACCATCAGGACCCTGTTTTAAAGAGGGAGTCTCACCATCAGGACCCTGTTTTAAAGAGGGAGTCTCACCATCAGGACCCTGTTTTAAAGAGGGAGTCTCACCATCAGGACCCTGTTTTAAAGAGGGAGTCTCACCATCAGGACCCTGTTTTAAAGAGGGAGTCTCACCATCAGGACCCTGTTTTAAAGAGGGAGTCTCACCATCAGGACCCTGTTTTAAAGAGGGAGTCTCACCATCAGGAACCTGTTTTAAAGAGGGAGTCTCACCATCAGGAACCTGTTTTAAAGAGGGAGTCTCACCATCAGGACCCTGTTTTAAAGAGGGAGGGGGAGAAATTCGGTGGAGCTGCAAACGGGGTGCCCAGCTCGCCTGGGAGCCAGAATTACCGCTGCGATCGGAGCAGTTGCAACCGCCGGAAATTCTGCTTGTGCGCCCCAAGAGGGACACGGGGCACCGCTCGAGGCGCTCCACGTCCCTCTTAGGGCGCTGAAACTGAATATCGCAGCGCAACGTGCCGCAGCGCCACACGCTGTGGCACGGCATGCTGCGGTACTGCAGGCCTTCCTCCCATTCTTAAGGGGGAGGGGCCTGCACCAGCGCGATGAGCGATCGCGAGTGTCGGCAAAAGAGCCTGGCACAAAGGAGAAGTGCCGGGCTCTCGGAAAACAGCCGGCACTGCTGCGGGGGGAGATCAGGAGGTCGGGGACGGAAGTGCTGGCTGGCAGCCGCGGAAAAAGCGGCCGCCCCGCACCTCCACCTTAATTTGCGCCACTCCCGCCACAGGTAGGCCCCGTGAACCGGGCGTGATTTGCGAACGGCGCTACAGAGGCGGGCGCTACCAAACATCGCGATCGGGGCGGTAGCGGGGCGCTGCGCACACCGATGATGTCATCGGTGGCGGCGCAGCGCAACAGGCTAATGCCGCCATTAGCGCCCCAGCTAAATATCGCGGGAGGCGTGGCCAGTGGCGCTAAAGCCACTGAGTGACCTCTTTAGGCGCTGACTGGTGGCACAGCCCACCGAATTTCTAGGCCGGAGTCTCTCCCTCAGGACCCTGTTTTAAAGAGAGAGTCTCACCATCAGGACCCTGTTTTAAAGAGGGAGTCTCTCCATCAGGACCCTGTTTTAAAGAGGGAGTCTCTCCATCAGGACCCTGTTTTAAAGAGGGAGTCTCTCCATCAGGACCCTGTTTTAAAGAGAGAGTCTCACCATCAGGACCCTGTTTTAAAGAGAGAGTCTCTCCATCAGGACCCTGTTTTAAAGAGGGAGTCTCTCCATCAGGACCCTGTTTTAAAGAGGGAGTCTCTCCATCAGGACCCTGTTTTAAAGAGGGAGTCTCTCCATCAGGACCCTGTTTTAAAGAGAGAGTCTCACCATCAGGACCCTGTTTTAAAGAGGGAGTCTCTCCATCAGGACCCTGTTTTAAAGAGGGAGTCTCTCCATCAGGACCCTGTTTTAAAGAGGGAGTCTCTCCATCAGGACCCTGTTTTAAAGAGAGAGTCTCACCATCAGGACCCTGTTTTAAAGAGGGAGTCTCTCCATCAGGACCCTGTTTTAAAGAGGGAGTCTCTCCATCAGGACCCTGTTTTAAAGAGAGAGTCTCACCAACAAGACCCCTTTTAAAGAGGGAGTCTCTCCATCACGATCCTTTTTAAAGAGGAAGTCTTTATCTGTCTCTCTCTGTCTGTCTCTCTGTCTGTCTATCTATCTCTATCCATCCATTTGTCTGTTTAATTCAGTCTCTATCCCTCTATTTATCTATCCGTTGATCTGTCTGTTTATTCATACCTCCATCCCTGTGTCTGTCTGTCAGTGCGTCTCTTTGTCTTTTCCTTCAATCCCTTTCCTGTCCCTTCCCTCCGCCCGTGCCCTACTTTATAATTTTCGACCCAAGGACTTGGTTGTAAAATGTCAAGCAGGGACTGTGCTCAGCAGCCGCTCTCCCCCTAACACAGGGGGCCCAATGTGTTGGCTGGCTGCGGGAGGCTGCTGTTCCCTTCAGTGTGTCGCTACAGCAAGGGGGGATTGTTTTATTCTCAAACAATTTTACTCACCAATAACCTGCTCACCGATGCTCAGTTTGGGTTCCGCCAGGACCACTAGGCTCCAGACCTCATTACAGCCTTTGTCCAAACATGAAAAAAGAGCTGAATTCTAGCGGTGAGGTGAGAGTACCTGCCCTTAACAGCAAGGCAGCATTTGACCGAGTGTGGCATCGAGGAGTCCCTGACTTTAGTTGCCCTGCCTTTCCCCCTAGTGGGAATGTACCTCAACTGTACCTGAACTATTTCCTCTTTAAAGGCAGCCCATTGTTCCATTACAATATTGCTGCCAATCTTTGATATCAGTTTACCCGAGCCAGATCTGTTCGCATCCCACTGAAATTGGCCTTCTCCCAGTTAAACATTTTTCCTCTAGATTGCTCCCTGTCCTTTTCCATAGCTAATCTAAACCTTATGATACTATGATCACTGTTCCCTACATATTCACCCACTGACACTTGTTCCACTTGACCTACCTCATTCCCCAGAACCAGATCCAACAATGCCTCCTCCCTTGTTGGGCCGGAAACATGCTGATCAAAAAAGTTCTCCTGAACACACTTCAGAAATTCTTCCCCTTCTCTATTATGATCCCAGTCTATATTAGGATAGTTACTAATCTATAGTTCTTGCACCTCTGTAATTTCTCTGCAAATTTGCTCCTCCTCAGAAGGTTGTGGGTTGTGGGTTCAAGTCCCACTCCAGGGACTTGAGCACATAAAGCTAGGCTGACACTCCAGTGCAGTGCTGAGGGAGTGCTGCACTGTCAGAGGTGCCGTCTTTCAGATGAGACGTTAAACCGAGGCCCCGTCTGCTCTCTCAGGCTGCCGTAAAAGATCCTATGACACTATTTCAAAGAAGCATAGGGGAGTTATCCCCAGTGTCCTGGGCCAATATTTATCCCTCAACCAACATACCAAAACCAGATTATCTGGTCATCATCACATTGCTGTTTGTGGGAGCTTGCTGTGTGCAAATTGGCTGCCGCGTTTCCCACATTACAACAGTGACTCCACTTCAAAAGTACTTCATTGGCTGTAAAGCGCCTTGAGACGTCCGGTGATCATGAAAGACACTGTATAAATGCAAGTCTTTCTATTATATCTTTCCCACTATTTGGTAGTCTATAGAATACATCTAGTAGTGTAATGGTACCTCTATTATTTCTTAACTCTAGCCATATAGATTCTGTCCTTGACCCCTCCAGGACATCCTCCCTCTCCAGCACTGTAAGATCCTCTTTAACCAATACTGCCACACCACCTCCTACTTTTCCTTCCCTATCTTTCCTCAACACCTTATAACCTGGAATATTTAATACCCAATCCCTTTTTTGAGCCCTGGATGACAAAACAGATAGAGAATATGAGGAAGCAGAAAAAGAGCGTGTATGACAGATGTCAGGTTGCAAATACATCTGAGAATCAGGCTATATATAGAAAGGTCAGAGGAGAAGTGAAAAAGAAAATAAGAAGGGCAAAGAGAGGGTATGAGAATAGAATGGCAGCCAACATAAAATGTAATCCAAAAGTCTTCTATAGGCATATAAATAGTAAACAGGTAGTAAGAGGAGGGGTGGGGCTGATTAGGGACCAAAAAAGAGACCTATGCATGGAGGCAGAGGGTATGGCTGAGGTACGAAACAAATACTTTGCATCTGTCTTCACCAAGGAAGAGGATGCTGCCATAGACATAGTGAAGGAGGAGGTAGTGGAGAGACTTGATAGGATAAAAATTGATAAAGAGTTATTAGAAAGGCTGGCTGTACTTAAAGTAGATAAATCACCAGGAGCAGATGGGATGCATCCTAGGATGCTGAGGGAATTGAGGGTAGAAATCGCGGAGGTACTGGCCATAATCTTCCAATCCTCCATAGATATGGGGGTGGTGCCAGAGGACTGGAGAATTGCAAATGTTACACCATTGTTCAAAAAAGTGTGTAAGGATAAATCCAGCAACTACAGCCCAGTCAGTTTAACTTCAGTAGTGGGGAAGCTGTTAGAAACAGTAATCAGGGACAAAATTAACAGTCACTTGGATAGATGTGGATTAATTAAGGAAAGCCAGCACAGACTTGTTAAAGGCAAATTGTGTTTAACCAATTTGATTGAGTTTTTTGATGAGGTAACAGAGAGACTTGATGAGGGTAATGCGGTTGACATAGTGTACATGGATTTCCAAAAGGCGTTCGACAAAATGCCACATAATAGGCCCGCAAGCAAAGTTAAAGCCCAGTTGAAGGGACAGTGACAGCATGGATATGGAATTGGCTGAGTGACAGGAAACAGAGTAGTGGTGAATGGTTGTTTTTCGGACTGGAGGAAGGTATACAGTGGTGTTCCCCAGGGGTCAGTTCTAGGACCACTGCTTTTCTTGATATATATTAATGACTTGGACGTGGGTGTACAGGGCACAATTTCAAAATTTGCAGATGACACAAAACTTGGAAGTATAGTGAACAGTGAAGAGGATAGTGATAGACTTCAAGAGGACATAGACAGGCTGGTGGAATGGGCGGACACGTGGCAGATGAAATTTAACGTAAAAAAGTGCGAAGTGATACATTTTGGTAGGAAGAATGAAGAGAGGAAATATAAACTAAAGGGTACAATCCTAAAGGGAGTGCATGAACAGAGAGACCTGGGGGTATATATGCACAAATCATTGAAGGTGGTAGGGCAGGTTGAGAAAGCGGTTAAAAAAAGCTTATGGGATCCTGGGCCTCATAAATAGAGGTATAGAGTACAAAAGTGTGGAAATTATGATGAACCTGTATAAAACACTGATTCGGCCCCAACTGGAGTACTGTACAAGGATGTGAAGGCCTTAGAGAGGGTGCAGAAAAGATTTACGAGAATGGTTCCAGGGATGAGGGACATCAGTTATGTGGATAGACTGGAGAAGCTGGGGTTGTTCTCCTTGGAGCAGAGAAGGTTGAGAGGAGATTTGATCAAGGTGTTCAAAATCATGAGGGGTCTGGACAGAGTAGATAGAGAGAAACTGTTCCCATTGGTGGAAGAGTCGAGACCAGAGGACACAGGTTTAAGGTGATTGGCAAAAGAACCAAAAGCAGAAACTTAGCTGGACCAGCCACATAAATACTGTGACTACAAGAGCAGGTCAGAGGCTGGGTATTCTGTGGCGAGTGACTCACCTCCCGACCTATATTCCCTGTCATTTTTTTGGGGGCTGGGCGGCTCCTTTAATGGGCTTCAGGGCATATTCAAAATTCCGTGCATGCGCATTTTTTTCAATTTAAAAGCCAGCTCACTGGCTGGGCGGGACCCCCCGCACCTGACTCCCCAAAGCCTCTCCGCCATCTACAATTCACAAGTCAGGAATGTGATAACATAGAAACATAGAAGATAGGAGCAGGAGAAGGCCATTCGGCCCCTCGAGCCACTCCGCCATTTAATGAGATCATGGCTGATCATCCAAATTCAGTACACTGTCCCTGCCTTCTCCCCATATCCCTTGATCCCTTTAGCCTTAAGAAATATATCTAACTCCTTCTTGAATATATTTAATGAATTGGCCTCAACTGCCTTGTGTTGTAGAGAATTCCATAAGTTTACCACTCGTTGGGTGAATAAATTCCTCCTCATCTCTGTCCTAAATGGCTTACCCCTTATCCTTAGACTGTGACCCCTGGTTCTGGACTCCCCGCCATCAGGAACATCCTTCCTGCATCTAGTCTGTCTAGTCCTGTTAGAATTTTATAAGTTTCAATGAGATCCCCTCTCATTCTTCTAAACTATAGTGAATACAAGCCCAATCGACACAATCTCTCCTCATACGTCATTCCTGCCATCCCAGGTATCAGTCTGGTGAATCTTCGCTGCAGTCCCTCCATGGCAAGAACATCCTTCCTCAGATAAGGTGACCAAAACTGCACACAATACTGATGGAATACTCTCCACTTGCCTGGATGAGTGCAGCACCAACAACACTCAAGAAGCTCGACACCTTCCAGGACAAAGCAGCCCATTTGATTGGCACCCTATCCACCACCTTAAACATTCACTCCCTCCACTACCAGCGTACCCATGGCTGCAGTGTGTACCATCTACAAGATGCACTGCAGCAATTCACCAAGGCTTCTTCAGCAGCACCTCCCAAACCCGCGACCTCTTCCACCTAGAAGGACAAGGGCAGCAGGCGCATGGGAACACCACCACCCCCAAGTCGAACACCATCCTGACTTGGAGATATATCGCCGTTCCTTCATCGTCACTGGGTCACCGCGCCGGTTTTTGCCGACGTGAAGTTACGCCCAAGCTTCACGCTCAAACTGCTGAGTGTAAGCCCGAATCAGCGAATCACAAATCAGCGCAAGCAAGCAGCATAATTTTGAATCCCTCACTACCTCTTCCATCACGGAATGCGATGACCACCCGCGGGCGGGCTCAGTCGGCACAGACTCGCCGTGCCGACCTGGGGGCACAGCCAGGGTTATGGACAGGGAACTGGTTCGGGTGAATGGACTAGTGAAGCAGGGTGAAAGAGCACGGACACTCCCACGTAAAGTGGTCATGGGCGTAGCTCGCTCATACTTAAAACCCCGCGATCTTTTGCGTGATTGCGTGGGCATAAATCACGCTGAAGCGCCGGGCTGATGGCTTTTACCCCACGGGGAAAGTCAGCGCTGAATCATTTCCATTTATGACTCATTAACACTGGGCTGTGAAGCTGCCCTCCTCCTCTTATTATTTTGCTGGTATTTTTAATCCTTCATCAGCTCTTCAATCACACAAGCCTGTCTTGTTGGAGCAAATTGCCTGCAGGTTTGCATTAACCTAGATTGCAGCCCGGCTTTTCCAGTGTTTTTTTGTTACTTTGGGCCTGACAATTGTCGCTGTGTTCTCTCTCTCTCCTTGTTTAATGAGAAAAGAAAAAGAAAGACTTGCATTTATCTAGCGCCTTTCACGACCACCGGATGTCTCAAAGTGCTTTACAGTCAATGATGTACTTTTGGAGTGTAGTCCCTGTTGCAATGTGGGGAAACGCAGCAGCCAATTTGCGCACAGCAAGCTCCCACAAAGAGCAATGTGATAATGACCCAGATAATCTGTTTTTGTTATGTTGGTTGAGGGATAAATATTGGCCCTGGAGTGGGACTTGAACCCGTTTGTTGTTTAATGGGCTCTGCTCTGTGACTGATAACATCTGGAGGTGCTCGGTGAGTGGAGTGCCAGCACCCAGGGAGCAGTGTCTTGAGAAGCCGGATAGGATGATTGCTGAGGCAAACTGGAGCACCCACTGCAGGCAAACTCACGCTGCAGTTGGAGATAAGATGCCGCAGCCATCACTCACCATGTCCTTGTGCACCAGTCGCTGAAGGTAAGCATGCAGATGCAGCAGGCGGTTAAGAAGGCAAATGGTATGTTGGCCTTCGTAGCAAGAGGTTCGATTACAGGAACAAGGATGTCTTGCTGCAGTTGTACAGGGCCTTGGTGAGACCGCACCTTGAGTATTGTGTGCAGTTTTGGTCGCCTTATCTGAGGAAGGATGTTCTTGCCATGGAGGGAGTGCAGCGAAGATTCACCAGGCTGATACCTGGGATGGCAGGAATGATGTATGAGGAGAGATTGGGTCGATTAGGCTTATACTCGCTGGAGTTTAGAAGAATGAGAGGGGATCTCATTAAATCTTATAAAATTCTAACAGGACTAGACAGACTAGATGCAGGCAGGATGTTCCCGATGGTTGGGGAGTCCAGAACCAGGGGTCACAGTCTAAGGGGTAAGCCATTTAGGACAGAGATGAGGAAGAATTTCTTCACCCAGAGAGTGGTGAACCTGTGGAATTCTCAACCACAGCAGGCAGTAGAGGCCAATTCATTAAATATATTCAAGAAGGAGTTAGATATATTTCTTAAGGCTAAAGGGATCAAGGGATATGGGGAGAAGGCAGGGACCGGGTACTGAATTTGGATGATCAGCCATGATCTCATTGAATGGCGGAGCAGGCTCGAGGGGCCGAATGGCCTACTCCTGCTCCTATCGTCTATGTTTCTATGTTTCTATGTGCTGTACTGCAGGGATCGCGGAGAGCCAGTGCAAACTACACCAATTACAGAGCCTCACTGTGCCATGGCAATCTAGGACAGGGTAACCCAGTCATTACAGACAGGATAACCCAGTCATTGCAGACAGGGTACCCAAGTTATTACAGACAGGACACCCTGGTCATTACAGACAGGACACCCCAGTCATTACAGACAGGGTAACCCAGTCATTACAGACAGGATACCCAAGTTATTACAGACAGGACACCCTGGTCATTACAGACAGGACACCCCAGTCATTACAGACAGGGTAACCCAGTCATTACAGACAGGATACCCAAGTTATTACAGACAGGATACCCCAGTCATTACAGTCAGGATACCCCAGTCATTACAGACAGGATACCCCGGTCATTACAGACAGGACACCCTGGTCATTACAGACAGGACACCCCAGTCATTACAGACAGGGTAACCCAGTCATTACAGACAGGATACCCAAGTTATTACAGACAGGATACCCAAGTTATTACAGACAGGATACCCCGGTCATTGCAGACAGGATACCCAAGTTATTACAGACAGGATACCCCAGTCATTACAGACAGGATACCCCGGTCATTACAGGCAGGATACCCAAGTTATTACAGACAGGGTACCCAGGTCATTGCAGACAGGATACCCCAATCATTTCAGACAGGGTAACCCAGTCATTACAGACAGGATACCCAAGTTATTGCAGACAGGATACCCCAGTCATTACAGACACGGTAACCCAGTCATTACAGACAGGATACCCAAGTTATTACAGACAGGATACCCAAGTTATTACAGACAGGATACCCCGGTCATTGCAGACAGGATACCCAAGTCATTACAGACAGGATACCCAAGTTATTACAGACAGGATACCCAAGTTATTACAGACCGGATACCCCGGTCATTGCAGACAGGATACCCAAGTTATTACAGACAGGATACCCCAGTCATTACAGACAGGATACCCCGGTCATTACAGGCAGGATACCCAAGTTATTACAGACAGGGTACCCAGGTCATTGCAGACAGGATACCCCAATCATTTCAGACAGGGTAACCCAGTCATTACAGACAGGATACCCAAGTTATTGCAGACAGGATACCCCAGTCATTACAGACAAGGTAACCCAGTCATTACAGACAGGATACCCCGGTCATTACAGACAGGGTACTCTGGTCATTGCAGACAGGATACCCCAGTCATTACAGACATGGTAACCCAGTCATTACAGACAGGATGCCCAAGTTATTACGGACAGGGTAACCCAGTCATTACAGATAGGATACCCAATTTATTACAGACAGGGTACCCCGGTCATTACAGACAGGATACCCCAGTCATTACAGACAGGGTAACCCAGTCATTACAGACAGGATACTCCAGTCATTACAGACAGGGCCCCCAAGTTATTATAGACAGGATACTCCAATCATTACAGACAGGACACCCCGGTCATTACAGACAGGGTACCTCGGTCATTACAGACAGGGTACCCCGGTCATTACAGACAGTGTACCTCGGTCATTACAGACAGGATACCCCGGTCATTACAGACAGGATACCCCAGTCATTACAGACAGGGTGCCTCGGTCATTACAGACAGGGTACCCTGGTCATTACAGACAGGGTACCCTGGTCATTGCAAACACGTAAAAGATCCCATGGCACTATTTCGAAGAAGAGCAGGGGAGTTCTCACCAGTTTCCTGGTCCAATATCTATCCAACATCACTAAAAACAGATTAACCGGTCATTATCACATTGCTGTTCGCGGGACCTTGCTGTGTACAAATTGGCTGCTGCGTTTCCTACAGAACCACAGTGACTACACATCAAAAGTACTTCAGTGGCTGTAAGGCATTTTGGGACGTCTTGAGGTTGTGAAAGAAGCTATATAAATGCAAATCCTTTTCTTCCTATTGTCTTACAAGCAGTGATGTTGTCTGGAGATATAACTTTAAGGAGCACTTGCTGTAGTGTGTGACAGTGGCTGACATTATGCGGCTAGTATGATAAGAACATAAGAAATAGGAGCAGGAGTAGGCCATTCGGCCCTTCGAGCCTGCTCCACCATTCAATGAGATCATGTCTGATCATCTGCGTCAACTCCATTCACCGGCCCTATCGCCATACCCCTTGATGCCCTTACTAGTTAGAAATCTATTGACCTCTGTTTGAATATACCCAATGACTGAGCCTCCACAGCCCTCTCGGGTAGAGAATTCCAAAGATTCACCACCCATCTTAGTCCTGAATGGCTTACCCTTTATCCTGAGGCTATGGCCCCTGGTTCTAGACTCCCTAGCCAAGGGAAACATTCTCCCAGCATCCACCCTGTAATAATTTTGTATGCTTCAATGACATCCCCTCTCACTCTTCTGAATTCAAGAGAATACAGGCCTAGTTTACTCAATCTCTTCTCATATGACAGTCCCGCCATCCCAGGAATCAATCTCGTGAACCTTCATTGCACCCACTCTATGGCAAGTATATCCTTCCTTAGGTAAGGAGACCAAAATTGCACACAGTACTCCAGGTGTGGTCTCACCAAGGCCCTATATAATTGGAGTAAGACTTCTTTACTCCTGTACTCAAATCCTCTTGTAATGAAGGCCAGCATACCATTTGCCTTCCTAATGGCTTGCTGCACCTGCACATTCACTTTCAGTGACTCATGTACAAGGACACCCAGGTCCCTTTGAGCATCTGCATTCCCCAATCTTTCACCATTTAGGAAATACTCTGCCTTTCTGTTTTTTCTACCAAAGTGGATAACTTCACATTTATCCACATTATATTCCATCTGCCATGTTCTCGCCCACTCACTGAGCCTGTCGCGATCCACTTGAAGCCTCTTCACATCCTCTTCACAACTAACACTGCCACCTAGCTTTGTATCATCAGCAAATTTGGAAATGTTACATTTAGTCCCCTTATCCAAATCATTGATATAAATTGTGAATAGCTGGGGCCCAAGAACCGATCCTCGTGGTACCCCACTAGTCACAGCCTGCCATCCTGAAAATGTCCCGTTTATCCCTACTCTTTGTTTTCTGTCTGTTAACCAATTCTCAATCCATGCTAGTATATTACCCCCAATTCCATGTGCCCTAATTTTGTTCACCAACCTCTTGTGTGAGACCTCATTGAAGGCTTTCTGAAAACCCAAATACACCACATCTACCAGTTCCCCTTTGTCTACTCCACTAGTTACATCCTCAAAGAACTCCAATAGGTTTGTTAAACAGGATTTCCCTTTTATAATCTATGTTGACTCTGCCCAATCTTACTATTAGTTTCTAAGTGCCCAGTTATTGCATCCCAATGATGTATGAATCCCTTTTAAGAAGTCAGTGTGCCAAGGATTTCAACTGCTCAGTGAAACTCGATGTGGTGGAACTCCCGCTATATCTACATTCAATATAGTGAAACTCATAATATAGTTTTTTAAAATTTGTTTATGGGATGTGGGCATTGCTGGCAGGGCCAGCATTTATTGCCCATCCCTAGTTGCCTTTGAGAAGGTGGTGGTGAGCTGCCTTCTTGAACCGCTGCAGTCCGTGTGGTGAAGGTGCTCCCACGGTGCTGTTAGGGAAGGAGTTCCAGGATTTTGACCCAGCGACGATGAAGGATCGGCGATATACTTCCAAGTCAGGATGGTGTGTGACTTGGAGGGGAACTTGGAGGTGGTGGTGTTCCCATGCATTTGCTGAACCTTGTCTTTCAAGGTGGAAGAGGTTTGGGAGGTGCTGCCGAAGAAGCCTTGGTGAGTTGCAGCAGTGTATCTTGCAGATGGTACACACTGCAGCCACGGTATGCCGGTAGTGGAGGGAGTGAATGTTTAAGGTGGTGGATGGGGTGCCAGGAGTGTGATGGAATACTCTCCACTTGCCTGGATGGTGTTGAGCTTCTTGAGTGTTGTTCGAGCTGCACTCATCCAGGCAAGTGGAGAGTATTCCATCACTCTCCTGACTTGTGCCTTGTAGATGGTGGAAAGGCTTTGGGAGTCAGGAGGTGAGACACTCGCCGCAGAATACCTAGCCTCTGACCTGCTCTTGTTGCCACAGTATTTATGTGGCTGGTCCAGTTAAGTGAAACTTGATATAGTGAAACTCCTGTTACATTGATACATGAAATAGTGGAGCTCCTGATACAGTGAAGCCTATTATAATACATCTGGTACAGTGACACTGAAATCAACAACAACCACTTGTACTTGTACAGCGCCTTTAATGTAGTAAAACGTCCCAAGGCGCTGCACAGGAGTATTATAAGACAAAAAATTTGACAGCGAGCCACATAAGGAGAAATTAGGCCAGGTGACCAAAAGCTTGGTCAAAGAGTTAGGTTTAAAAGAGTGTCTTAAAGGAGGAAAGAGAGGTAACGAGGCAGAGAGGTTTAGGGAGGGAATTCCAGAGCTTAGGGCTGAGGCAGCTGAAGGCACGCCCACCGATGGTTGAGCGATTATAATCAGGGATACTCAAGCAGGCAGAATTAGAGGAGCGCAGATATCTCGGTGGGGTTGTGGGGCTGGAGGAGATTACAGAGATAGGGAGGGGTGAGGCTATGGAGGGATTTGAAAACAAGGATGAGAATTTTGAAATCGAGGCGTTGCCGGACCGGGAGCCAATGTAGGTCAGCGAGCACAGGGGTGATGGGTGAATGGGACTTGGTGCGAGTTAGGACACGGGCAGCCGAGTTTTGGATGACCTCAGGTTTACGTAGGGTAGAATGTGGGAGGCCAGCCAGGAGTGCGATATAAATCTGAGATAATAAACTCCTGGTACAGTGAACCTCAATACAATTAAATTCCTGGCACTTTGAAACTTGATATAGTTAAACTTCTACCACACTGAAACTCAATATAGAGAACCTCTGGACACAGTAACACTTGATATTGCGAATCTTCTCATGACGTGAAACTCAAACCTCTACCACACTGAAACTCAATATAGAGAAATCCCTGATGCACTGAAATTCGACTGAGTGCAATACTGAAATTGCTGATGGGCTGAAACTTAATAGAACAAATCTCTGACACTGTAAACCTTCTGATCCAGTGACAGTCTGTGGCCTCGTGTGTTTTATAGGGCTGTTTGGACGAGGCATTAGCAGTGTATTATAGCAGGAAATGTTTCAGAACGCCATGTGGACGGAGGTATGTGTGACTGAGGTGTCGTTTAGAGATGATTCTTGTGTATTATCAACAGAGATAATGGACTAAAAATTCGGTTGTGTAGAGCCCGTTGGTGTCTAAGCAGCGCGCGCACACTTCTTGTGCGGGCCGCGCCGGACGCTATTTTGGTGAGAGCGTTAGCGTCGGCGCTGGGAGCATGCTGCTGTAAGTCTGCAGAGTAGGCAGACCGTGACATCAACCAGCATGTAATGCTGATTTAGAAACATAGAAACATAGAAGATAGGAGCAGGAGTAGGCCATTCGGCCCTTCGAGCCTGCTCCGCCATTCAATGAGATCATGGCTGATCATTCAAATTCAGTACCCTGTCCCTGCCTTCTCCCCATATCCCTTGATCCCTTTAGCCTTAAGAAATATATCCAACTCTTTCTTGAATATATTTAATGAATTGGCCTCCACCGCCCTCTGTGGCAGAGAATTCCACAGGTTCACCACTCTCTGGGTGAAGAAATTCCTCCTCATTTCAGTCCTAAATGGCTTACCCCTTATCTTTAGACTATGACCCTTGGTTCTAGACTCCCCGGCCATCAGAAGCATCCTTCCTGCACCTAGTCTGTCCAGGCCTGACAGAATTTTATAGGTTTCGATGAGATCCCCTCTCAATCTTCTAAACTCCAGTGAGTATAAGCCCAATCGACACAATCTCTCCTCATACGTCATTCCTGCCATCCCAGGTATCAGCCTGGTGAATCTTTGCTGCACTCCTTCCATGGCAAGAATGTCCTTCCTCAGGTAAGGCGACCAAAACTGCACACAGTACTCAAGGTGCGGTCTCACCAAGGCCCTGTACAACTGTAGCAAGACATCCTTGTTCCTGTACTCGAACCCTCTCGCTATGAAGGCCAACATACCATTTGCCTTCTTAACCACCTGCTGCACCTGCTGCATGCTTACCTTCAGCGACTGGTGCACAAGAACACCCAGGTCTCTTTGCACTTCCCCTTCTCCCAATCTATTGCCATTCAAATAATAATCTGCCTTCCTGTTTTTGCCACCAAAGTGGATAATCTCACATTTATCCACATTATAGTGCATTTGCCATTTTTCTGCCCAATCACCCAACCTGTCCAAATCGTACTGGAGTTTCATGACATCCTCCTCACAGCTTATCTCCCACCCAGCTTTGTGTCGTCTGCAAATTTGGAGATATTACATCCAATTCCCTCATCCAGATCATTAATATATATTGTGAACAGCTGGGGTCCTAGGACTGATCCTTGTGGTACCCCACTAGTCACTACCTGCCACTCGGAAAATGACCCGTTTATTCCAACTCTTTGCTTTCTGTCCGCCAACCAGTTCTCTATCCAAGTCAATACCTTGCCCCCAATCCCATGTGCCTTAATTTTGCACGCTAATCTCTTATGTGGGACCTTATCGAAAGCCTTCTGAAAGGCCAAATACACCACATCCACTGGTTCTCCCTTATCTTTTTTACCAGTTACATCCTCAAAAAATTCCAGTAGATTAGTCAAGCATGATTTACCTTTTGTAAATCCATGTTGACTTTGTCCGATCCTGTCACTGCTTTCCAAGTGCTCTGCTATTACATCTTTTATAATAGACTCTAGCATTTACCCCACTACCGATGTCAGGCTTACTGGTCTATAATTCCCTGCTTTTTCTCTACCACCTTTTTTGAATAGTGGGGTAACATTAGCTACCCTCCAATCCATGGGTACTGTTCCAGAGTCTATCAAGTTCTGGAAGATGACCAGCAATGCATCTACTATTTCTAGGGCCACTTCCTTAATGTACCCTGGGATGTAGATTATCAGGCGCCGGCGCTGCCATTTACGACCCCAACACTGGAGCTAACTCCCTCTCGGAACCTCGCACAGACATGGTTCAGCTGCAGGAAGGACCCCCCACCAGCACTATTTAAAGGTTTCATCACCTACTTACAGGTTAGTTGCTGATTGATTTCTACCGGCTGTTGCTGAGTTTGTACAAGTGTTTGGTGCTTCCTAGACTTCTTTAAAGTTGCCTAATGTCTACAAGGAGTGGTGTGGCACGTGCTCAAGGAGTTGGTACTGACTTGCCAGGGGTCTGCTCAGACCAGTTGCTCCCAGACGTGGGTGCAGTAGTTAATATCCCCCTTGGCCTGCAGCATGACAGGAGGATGGGCAGAGGTGACACAGAGCAGGACAAGCTGCTCAAAGAGGGAGGAGGAGGAGGGGGAGAAGGGCTCTCAGCAGGAGGCCATAGCCACCCAGGGTCTTCAGGGAGCAATTCTTCTACCTCAACCTCAGTGAGGATGTGTATGCAACGTCTCTGTTTTACTAAGGAGGTGCTCACTGAAACCTGCCACCTGTTGCAGGCAGACCTGCAGCCTCAGTCCAGGCTGAGGATGGCATTGCCAGTGGCTGTAAAGGTGACTATGGTCTTGTAATTCTTCACATCGGGTTCCTTCCAGGCTAGAGCAGGCGACATCTGTAACATCTCCCAGTTTGCCGTCCACTCCTGTACAAGGGAGCTGAATGAGGCTCTGTATACAAGGAGAGCTAAGAATACATTTCTTTCTTTCTTGCCGGAGAGCAGCAGGCAGAGCGAGCATGCTCCTTCACCAGGATGGCAGGCTTCCCCATGGTGCAGGGTTGCCATTAACTGCGCGCACGTCGCTTTGCGGGCGCCGCGTCTCAAATTGGAGATGTACCGCAACCGGAAGGGATTCCACTCCCTCAATGTGCTGGCGTGCGACCATACTCAACGCATCGTGCAAGTCAATGTTCGGTATCCTGGCAGCAGCCATGATGCCTTCATTCTGCGGTAGTCTGCTCTACCATCTGCATTTGAGCCACCGCGGCAAACCAGCCTATCCTAGTGCTCCTACGCAGTACTACCCCAGTGGCTGCAGCATGGCTGGTGGAAGGCTGCTGGCTTTCAGTGGGGGAGATGGCAGATGGCCTTGCAGGACGACCTCGAGCACCTCTGGGCCTAGAAGGCCCAGCTGCGGACTGTACCACCCGGGCATGGGCGGCAGCTGTCTGGGTTGGCTGGCTGACAGTCAACAGCAAGGGGCACTGGCAGAATGGCAGTGGTGGGAGCACGAATGCTGTCATCCTGAGAGAGGACAGCAGGCTCGTCCTTCACTGAGCTGCTGCCACTCCCCCGGGGCGGTGCCTTCGCGATCTTAGTAATCTGCTGTGGCACCCTGAAAGCCGCTTTCAACACTGGTAAACCCAGCAGTAATGGCAGCAGTTTGTGTTTGCATGGCAGCAAGCTGAGCCTGCATGACTTCAGTCTGAGCTTCCACTGCAGCACTCAGACATTGAGTGAATGCTGCTTGTGCTGTAATGGAAGCCGAGACATCGGCCATCAGACGCTGCATCATGGTTGGGTCCACAAGTGCACTAATGGACCTGCCCACCCCTTCCACGTTGGAAAGGATGGGTTCCACGCTCTGCACAAAACCCTGTGCAAGATTGGCACTGGACTCCTCCATGCTCCTTGACATTGCACTCAGGCTTTCTGGCAGGCCTGCCAATACACCATAGCATTTCATTGTTTATACCCATCAGCCTTCTTCTGTAGGCCGCCCCATCGAAGTCCTCATCTGAGTCCTGTGCAGCAGAACCCGTGAGCAACTTCGCCCTCTGGGGAGCTGGCATCTACGCTACCCTTTCTCCCTGCCCTGGCTGCAGCCCACTCATGCCCGGTGACTCACCACATGCAGATCCCGCCTATGAGCAACCCTCTAAAGTCCGTGCAGTGCCAGCGTCTGAGCTGCTGGCTGCGAGTGTCAGTTCAAGTGATGGTGTTTCTTCTTCATCATCACTCTCCTCTTCCTCTTGCACCACTGCTTGACCAGGTTGGATTTCTTGAGTCTCTGAAATGAGAAAGGCACAAGGGTAGGGTAGTGGTGAGGGGGTGATGGGGTGGTGGGGGGGAAAGCAAAAGGTGCATGCTTACACCATCTGCAGCTTGTAAGTCGTAAGAGATTGTGGAATGAGGGGGAAGTGGGATGTGAGAAGGAGGATTGCGTATGAGCATACCGCCGTCTTCAATGTTTTCAGTGCCCATGCTGGCCATGGCCTCAGTCACAGCCGCGCCAATTATGGTGAGCATCAGGATATGGAGGCGCCACTGTCCCCCTCCAGTTAGCTGCAGCTGCCTACCATTGTGCGCCACCTTGTCCTGCAAGAGAGAGGGAAGTGTATCAGTGAGTGCGGTGCACTGTGTTTGGGATATGTGGCTGTCATGGTTGAATAGCTGGCAGTGTGTGCAAGCTGCGAGATATGGGTGTGTGGCTTGCAACAGTGCTAAGTGTGTGAGGGTGAGATGAAGCTATTAATGTAAGATATGAGTCGTGATTGATAGAGATTGTTGGTAGGTGAGTAATGGGGGCAGGGGGATGGGGGGGCAGTGTGAATTGAGCACTTTGTGATGCCAATGGTGCATGTAATGTATACAACATTGAAGGGACTACTTTGTTTTGTGGATGTACATCCTTAGTTGTGAGCATATATAACAGACGCGTATTGATTTGTATAGTCAGTGCCGAAGTTCCAGTTAACCAGTAAAGATCACTTGAAGTTACTCTCAGTCTCTGCTGCTTTATTATTTTATGTAGTTATGTATAGCAGTACAAACACAACAAATTGGCGACGAGAATTATGAACCTATGTCTTCCTATTCTGGCATCGCATCCAGAGGACAGCGAAACTTGGAAGAAAGGAGCGAGAAGGTAGAGAAAATGGAGCACGCTTGCTAAGCTAGGCAGGGGATACGTAAGTCAAGTGAAAAGTGCACAGGACTTGCATGACGCTAGCTAACTAGTGAAGAAAGAAAAACGGGTTTGGAAAAAATAATGACGATGATTGGCACTATTGCAGCATTTGATAGCAGCATTGAAGACTGGGCAACTTACATTGAAAGAGTGGAGTTGTACTGTGAGTCTAACGGAGTGGAGGTAGGAAAGAAAGCCACTGTTTTGCTGAGTGTTATGGGCGCAAAGACATACGGGCTGCTATGTAGTTTATTAACCCCTGAAAAGCCAGCAAACAAAACATTCAAACAAATAGTGGACACACTCCAAGACCATTTAAGCCCCAAACCACTGCTCATAGCCGAAAGATTTAAATTCCATAAATGGAACCAGAGCAAAAATGAAAGCATTTCTGAATATTTGGCAAAGTTGCGCAAATTATCAGAACATTGCCAATTTGGAATGGGCTTATCAGACGCATTGAGGGACAGATTTGTGTGTGGCATGCAAAGTGAAAGCACACAAAAGAAGCTCCTGTCTGAAAAAGACCTCATATTGGAGAAGGCTCTGAGTATTGCAATATCAATGGAAGCAGCAGCACGTGGCGCTTTAGAAATTCAACAAAAATCCCTGCAATATTCAACGAATAAAATGTCACTGAAACAAGAAAAGAAGTGCTATCGCTGTGGCAAAATGTCACATGACCACAATGACTGTTGGTTTAAAGATAAAGACTGCAGACAATGTGGCAGACAAGGGCACATTGAAAGAGTCTGCAAAGCAAATAAGAAGCCAAAAACTGATACAATACAGAGTAACAAAAAGGTACATCAAGTGACTGAAAACAAGAAACCTTTCAAAGATAGATACAAGAAGGTACACCACGTGACTGCAGACAGTTCAGATAAAGAAAAAAGTGACACAGACTCAGAGGAAGAGGATCTGACTTGTCTAAAACTACACAGTGTGAAAGAGACAGGGGATCACAGAATAATATGGGTTACTCCAGAAGTGGCAGGAGTTAGGCTGAAAATGGAGTTGGACACAGGCTCAGCTTTAACAGTGATCTCTGTACATGACTAAAAACAACTGTTTTCACACATACCGCTAAGGCCAACTAAAGTACTGTTAAAGACATACACAGGACAAAGAGTGTGCCCCAAAGGTAAAATAAAAGTGACAGTGACATACAAAGAAAAAAAAATACTGCAATTGAACCTCTATGTACTGAAAAATGGAGGACCACCATTGCTGGGATGCGAATGGCTCAGGAAAATACAGTTGGACTGGCACACCATCCAAGCACTGTTTGTGTCAGCAAAGGAGGACAGCAACGCCACTCCTGAGAGACTGTCACAAATACTCTCTGACTCTCAGGAAGTGTTCAAGAAGGGAATAGGAACACTTAAGGGCATGAAAGCAAAAATTAAGATTGAGGAGAACACAAATCCAAAGTTCCACAAGACCAGACCAGTGTCTTATGCAATTCGCCCTTCAGTAGAAGCAGAGCTGGAGAACTTGGAGCAGTTAGGGGTCCTGTCCAAGGTGGATTGGAGTGAATGGGCCACACCTATAGTTCAGTGATGAAGAAAACCTCCAGCACAAAACCAGGAAAGCCAAGAAAAGTGCGCATCTGCGGAGACTTTAAAGTGACTGTTAACCCAGTCCTCCACACAGTACAGTACCCATTGCCTCGCATTGAGGACATCTTTGCTTCCCTGTCAAGAGGGGAACGCTTCACAAAGATTGACTTGGCCCAGGCCTATCTCCAAATGGAAATTGATGATGCATCAAAGAAGTACCTGACAATAAATACGCACAAAGGCCTTTACCAGTACAATCGGCTGGTATTCGGAATAGCATCAGCTCCTGCAATCTGGCAAAGGGCAATGGACCAAGTCCTGCAGGGGATCCCAGGTACTCAGTGTTAGCTTGATGACATCATCATTACTGGCAAGAATGACAACGACCACCTTTCCATCCTTGAACAGGTGCTCATCAGGTTACGGGAGTATGGGCTCCGAGCGAACCGAGACAAGTGTGAGTTTTTCAAAAAGGAAATCTCATACTGTGGACATGTGATTGACAAGGACGGTTTACACAAGTCTCCAGACAAGATTGAAGCTGTGATTAATGCACCAACACCTGAAAATGTGTCTCAGTTGAGATCATATCTTGGACTGGTGAACTACTATCACAAGTTCTTGCCCAACCTATCCACAGTGTTAATCCACTAAATGCACTGCTACAGACAGGGTCACAATGGAAGTGGAGTGACAGCTGTGAACAAGCTTTTCAAGAGAGTAAAAGACTCATTACTTCAGAAAAGGTGCAAGCTCACTTTGACCCATCCTTACCTATTCGACTGGCATGTGATGCTTCATCTCATGGCATTGGTGCCGTGTTGTCACATAAGTTCCCAGATGGCTCAGAAAGACCAATAGCCTTTGCCTCAAGATCATTGACTACAGCTGAACGCAATTATGCACAGATTGACCGAGAGGCCCTCAACCTTGAGTGGGGAGTCAAGAAATTCAACCACTACTTGTATGGTCAACAGTTTACACTGTTAACTGATCACCAGCCTCTCATTTCAATCTTCAACCCAAGGAAGGGCATTCCAGTGATGACGGCACAACGGCTACAGCGATGGTCACTCTTCCTAGGGGCTCACCTGTATGACATTGAATACAAGGGGACCAAGCAACATGGCAACGCTGATGGTTTGTCACGTTTACCACTGCCAACCTCAGAGAGAACTACAACAGTTGACTCAGCAGAGGTATTTCACACAACAATAGTTGAGCAGCTACCAGTGACAAACTCCCTCATTGAAAGAGAAACACGCAATGACCCTACATTGTCAAAAGTTTATGACATCACTGTGAAGGGATGGCCAGCGCATGGTGACTTATTGTTTCCAGCATTCTCAGCTAGGAGGGAGCAGTTATCAGTGTGTCGGGGAACACTGATGTGCGGCTCACGAGTTGTGATTCCTCCCAAGCTTCGTAACCGAGTGCTAGATGAACTGCATGAAGACCACTTAGGTACAGTAGAGATGAAAAGCCTTGCCCGTGGATACGTGTGGTGGCCGGGAATTGACAAACAGATCAAGGACCTGACAAAGAGCTGCTCAGGATGTCAAAAGGTCCAGAACGCACCACCACAAGCCCCTCTCCATCCATGGGAATGGCCCTCATCACCATGGCAACATGTGCACATCGACTTTGCTGGACCGTTCATGGACTCCATGTTCTTGATTGCAGTCGATGCACATTCCAAATGGCCCGAGGTCATTAAAATGAAATTAACCACATCTGAAAAGACCATTTCAGTTCTGAGGACCATGTTCGCTAGAAATGGCCTACCAGAACAAATCTGCACAGACAATGGACGACAATTTGTCTCTGACGAATTCCAAGGTTTCATGAGGAAAAATGGAATCAAGCACTACACATCTGCCCGTACCATCCAGCTACAAATGGCTTGGCAGAAAGATTCGTACAGACTTTCAAGAAGGCCATCAAAGCAATGTACAGCGAGAATCTACCACTGCAACACAAGATGGACAATTTCCTCTTTGCTTATCAGAACGCAGAACACGCAGCCACTAATCAGACTCCAGCGATGATGTTTCTGAACAGGAACCTGAGATCTCGCTTGGACCTTCTTAAACCGAATGTACGTCGTGATGTAGAGAACAAACAGTTCAAACATTTGAATGCTAAGCCAACAAGAAGCTTCAGTGTGGGACAGTCAGTTCTTGCTCGTGATTTCCGGACGGAAAAGTGGCAACCAGGTACAATATCCACAAGAGAGGGACCACTGATGTTTGCTGTGGATGTGGGAGAGAACGTTTTGAGACGTCATGTGGACCAAATTCTGGATGTTCAGGTGAGAAACAGCCTTATACCTCGCCCAGACTCAACTGACATGGAAACAGACACTCCTGATTCATCAGCATCAGCACCAGCCTCATCCACAGCTGAGAGCTCTACCTGTGCTGATAGCTCACCTAATGCACCTGTACCTGTACAGTCTCATTCCCCAAAGCAAAAGAGTCTGGAGAGACATTACCCAGAGAGGCAGAGGAGGCCTCCCCAGAGACTTGACTTGTAAAAGGGCTGTTGACAAAATAAAATGTTATGTTGGAATTTGAATTTTGTTACTTTTAAGAAAACAAAAAGGTTACTGTAAAGACAGGCTCTGTATGTTAACTATAGAAATTTTGCATTAATATACTATTAAACTAAAGGGGGAGGAAGTGTAATGTATACAACATTGAAGGGACTACTTTGTTTTGCGGATGTACATCCTTAGTTGCGAGCGTATATAACAGACGCGTATCGATTTGTATAGTCAGTGCCGAAGTTCCAGTTACCCAGTAAAGATCACTTGAAGTTACTCTCAGTCTCTGCTGCTTTATTATTTTATGTAGTTGTGTATAGCGGTACAAACACAACAGTGCAGTTTGAGACATATGGCATTTGAAGATGAATTCACTGACCTTGACCACTCGTGTCAGGTCATTAAGCTTCTTCCTGTGCCGCATCCAGGTCCTCGGGGCCACACTGCTTGCACTGAGAGTGACGGCTATCTGCTCTCCTTCCCTTCTCAGCATCTGTCTGGATGGCCTCCTGGCCCCCTGTGGATATAGGACATCTCTCCTTCTGTCCACCTCCTGCACCAGGGCCTCAAGTCCTGCATCTGAATATCTCGGAGCCCTCTCTCTGCCATGTTGCGCCGTCTTCACTCTTCCTGTAGGTCACACGCTCCTCTACAATGAATTCCAGGACCAGAACGCACCTCCACTTTAAGAGGTGCAGGCTGGCTTTAAGAACTGCAGGCTAGCTTTAATTGGTGTTAGTGTCCCATGCACTCGGGCCCCCTGCTGCGCATGCAGCCACTCAGCAGCACATTTAGTGCTGGGCTGCACACCACGGTCATTATAATGAGCCGGCAGCACAAGCTTTGCGTGCAGCCTGCATTACATTGAACGGGCGTGGGTTAATCGCTCATTAGGATCCCCGCCCCCGTTTTCGAGGGCTTTCCAATTTTTAGCCCAATATATTCCTGAGTCATCTTTGTTGCAAATCTGTCCCTTTTGTAACAGAGCAGATCTATAGAGCTACACAAGTGGGTCAATATCGATTGCGACTACGTCAATATGTATGCTCTTGTGTTTATTCAAAAGGAGAAGTGTTGAAGTGATTCTCTGAAATTTCAAGTCAGTGGGCTGATTTTAATTAAGATCAGCACACCAATGCTTTTCTAACCTGTTCTCCTGGTATCTTTGATGGACACTTTAATGCATTTTACTCATTCCAGACTGCTTGGACTGAGAGACTGAGCATTCCTCTTGGATCAGATAAGAAAGGTCAAAAAGTTTCCTCTTCCTGCTGATGGCCAGCATCCCAGGTCAAGTTATTTTTGGGTAATTTCCACCCACCACCCACAACACCCCGCACCTCCCTAATGGGTGTGATGCAGCGGCTAGTTGCAAAGTGCAGGTGGGGTTATATGCAGAGTGCGGGTGGAGTTACATGTAGAGTGCAGCTGGGGTTAGATGCAGAGTGTGGGTGGGGTTAGATGCAGAGTGTGGGTGGGGCTAGATGCAGAGTGTGGGTGGGGCTAGATGCAGAGCGTGGGTGGGGTTAGATGCAGATTGTGTGTGGGGTTAAGTGCAGAGTGTGGGTGTGGTTAGATGCAGAGTGTGGGTGGGGCTAGATGCAGAGTGTGGGTGGGGGTAAATGCAGAGTGTGGGTGGGGTTAGATGCAGAGTGTGGGTGGGGCTAGATGCAGAGTGTGGGTGGGGCTAGATGCAGAGTGTGGGTGGGGGTAAATGCAGAGTGTGGGTGGGGCTAGATGCAGAGTGTGGGTGGGGTTATATGCAGAGTGTGGGTGGGGTTAGATGCAGAGTGTGGGTGGGGCTAGATGCAGAGCGTGGGTGGGGTTAGATGCAGATTGTGTGTGGGGTTAAGTGCAGAGTGTGGGTGTGGTTAGATGCAGAGTGTGGGTGGGGCTAGATGCAGAGTGTGGGTGGGGGGAAATGCAGAGTGTGGGTGGGGCTAGATGCAGAGTGTGGGTGGGGCTAGATGCAGAGTGTGGGTGGGGTTAGATGCAGAGTGTGGGTGGGGCTAGATGCAGAGTGTGGGTGGGGCTAGATGCAGAGTGTGGGTGGGGTTAGATGCAGAGTACAGGGGGGGTTAGATGCAGAGTGTGGGTGGGGCTAGATGCAGGGTGTGGGTGGGGTTAGATGCAGAGTGTGGGTGGAGTTAGATGCAGAGTGTGGGTGGGGGTAAATGCAGAGTGTGGGTGGGGTTAAATGCAGAGTGTGGGTGGGGTTAGATGCAGAGAACGGGTGGGGTTAGATGCAGAGTGTGGGTAGGGTTAGATACAGAGTGTGGGTGAGGTTAGATGCAGAGTGTGGGTGGGGTTAGATGCAGTGTTGGTGGGGTTAGATGCAGAGTAAGGTGGGGTTAGATGCAGAGTGCGGGTGGCGTTAGATGCAGAGTGTGGGTAGGGTTAGATACAGAGTGTGGGTGAGGTTAGATGCAGAGTGTGGGTGGGGTTAGATGCAGTGTTGGTGGGGTTAGATGCAGAGTAAGGTGGGGTTAGATGCAGAGTGCGGGTGGGGTTAGATGCAGAGTGTGGGTAGGGTTAGATACAGAGTGTGGGTGAGGCTAAATGCAGAGTGTGGGTGGGGTTAGTTGCAGAGTGCAGCTGGGGTTAGATGCAGCGTGCGGGTGGAGTTAGATGCAGGGTGCGGGTGGGGTTAGATGCAGAGTGCGGGTGGGGTTAGATGCAGAGTAAGGTGGGGTTAGATGCAGAGTGTGGGTGGGGTTAGATGCAGAGCGTGGGTGGGTTAGATGCAGAGTACAGGGGGGGTTAGATGCAGAGTGTGTGTGGGGTTAGATGCAGTGTTGGTGGGGTTAGATGCAGAGTGCGGGTGGGGTTAGATACAGAGTGTGGGTGAGGTTAGATGCAGAATGTGGGTGGGGTTAGATGCAGAGTGCGGCTGGGGTTAGATGCAGCGTGCGGGTGGAGTTAGATGCAGGGTGCGGGTGGGGTTAGATGCAGAGTGCGGGTGGGGTTAGATGCAGAGTGCGGGTGGAGTTAGATGCAGAGTGCGGGTGGGGTTAGATGCAGCTTGCGGGTGGAGTTAGATGCAGCTTGCGGGTGGAGTTAGATGCAGAGTGCGGGTGGGGTTAGATGCAGAGTGCTGGTGGGGTTAGTTGCAGTGTGTGGGTGGGGTTAGATGCAGAGTGCGGGTGGGGTTAGATACAGAGTGTGGGTGAGGTTAGATGCAGAGTGTGGGTGGGGTTAGATGCAGAGTGCGGCTGGGGTTAGATGCAGCGTGCGGGTGGAGCTAGATGCAGAGTGC
The DNA here is from genome assembly GCF_052327205.1 of Somniosus microcephalus. Lineage (NCBI taxonomy): Eukaryota > Metazoa > Chordata > Chondrichthyes > Squaliformes > Somniosidae > Somniosus > Somniosus microcephalus. The sequence continues at coordinate 132,926,377 of NW_028225179.1, read as the reverse complement.
GGGTGCGGTTAGATGCAGAGTGCGGGTGGGGTTAGATGCAGAGTAAGGTGGGGTTAGGTGCAGAGTGTGGGTGGGGTTAGATGCAGAGCGTGGGTGGGTTAGATGCAGAGTACAGGGGGGGTTAGATGCAGAGTGTGTTTGGGGTTAGATGCAGTGTTGGTGGGGTTAGATGCAGAGTGCGGGTGGGGTTAGATACAGAGTGTGGGTGAGCTTAGATGCAGAGTGTGGGTGAGGTTAGATGCAGAGTGTGGGTGGGGTTAGATGCAGAGTGCGGCTGGGGTTAGATGCAGCGTGCGGGTGGAGTTAGATGCAGAGTGCGGGTGGGGTTAGATGCAGAGTGCGGGTGGGGTTAGATGCAGCGTGCGGGTGGGGTTAGATGCAGAGTGCGGGTGGGGTTAGATGCAGTTTGCGGGTGGGGTTAGATGCAGAGTGCGGGTGGGGTTAGATACAGAGTGTGGGTGAGGTTAGATGCAGAGTGTGGGTGGGGTTAGATGCAGAGTGCGGCTGAGGTTAGATGCAGCGTGCGGGTGGAGTTAGATGCAGAGTGCGGGTGGGGTTAGATGCAGAGAGCGGGTGGGGTTAGATGCAGAGATTGGGTGGGGTTAGATGCAGAGTAAGGTGGGGTAGATGCAGAACGTGGGTGGGTGGGGTTAAATGCAGAGGGAGTGTGAGGTTAAATGCGTAGTGAGGGTGGGGTTAGATTCAGAGTGTGGGTGGGGTTAGAGGCAGAGTGCGGGTGGGATTAGATGCAGAGTACAGGTGGGGTTAGATGCAGAGTGCGGGTGGGGTTAGATGTAGATTGTGGGTGGGATTAGATGCAGAGTGCAGGTGGTGTTAGATGCAGAGTGCGGGTGGGGTTAGATGCAGAGTATGGGTGGGGTTAGATGCAGAGTAAGGTGGGGTTAGATGCAGAGAGTGGGTGGGGTTAGATGCAGAGTAAGGTGGGGTAGATGCAGAACGTGGGTGGGTGGGGTTAAATGCAGAGGGAGTGTGAGGTTAAATGCGTAGTGAGGGTGGGGTTAGATGCAGAGTGTGGGTGGGGCTAGATGCAGAGTGTGGGTGGAGTTAGATGCAGAGTGTGGGTGGGGTTAGATGCAGAGTGTGGGTGGGGTTAGATGCAGTGTGTGGGTGGGGTTAGATGCTGAGTGTGGGTGGGGTTATATGCAGAGTGTGGGTGAGGCTAGATGCAGAGTGTGGGTGGGGTTAGATGCAGAGTGTGGGTGGGGTTAGATGCAGAGTGTGGGTGGGGTTAGATGCAGAGTGTGGGTGGGGTTAGATGCAGTGTGTGGGTGGGGTTAGATGCTGAGTGTGGGTGGGGTTATATGCAGAGTGTGGGTGAGGCTAGATGCAGAGTGTGGGTGGGGTTAGATGCAGAGTGTGGGTGAGGCTAGATGCAGAGTGTGGGTGGGGTTAGATGCAGAGTGTGGGTGGGGTTAGATGCAGAGTGTGGGTGGGGTTAGATGCAGAGTGCGGGTGGGGTTAGATGCAGAGTGTGGGTGGGGTTAGATGCAGAGTGTGGGTGGGGCTAGATGAAGAGTGTGTGTGGGGTTAGATGCAGAGTGTGGGTGGGGTTAGATGCAGAGAGTGGGTGGGGTTAGAGGCAGAGTGTGGGTGGAGTTAGATGCAGAGTGTGGTTGGGGTTAGATGCAGAATGTGGGTGTAGTTAGATGCACAGTGTGGGTGGGGATAGATGCAGAGTGCGAGTGGGGTTAGATGCAGAATGCGGGATGGGTTAGATGCAGACTGTTTGTGGGGTTAGAAGCACAGTACAGCTGGGGTTAGATGCAGAGTGTGGGTGAGGTTAGATGCAGAGAGTGTGTGGGGTTAGATGCAAAGTACAGTTGGGTTTTGATGCAGAGTACAGGTGGGGTTAGATGTAGATTGTGGGTGGGATTAGATGCAGAGTGTGGGTGGGGTTAGATGCAGAGCACAGGTGGGGTTAGATGTAGATTGTGGGTGGGATTAGATGCAGAGTACAGGTGGTGTTAGATGCAGAGTACTGGTGGGGTTAGATGTAGATTGTGGGTGGGATTAGATGCAGAGTGTGGGTGGGGTTAGATGCAGAGCACAGGTGGGGTTAGATGTAGATTGTGGGTGGGATTAGATGCAGAGTACAGGTGGTGTTAGATGCAGAGTACTGGTGGGGTTAGATGTGCAGAGTGCAGGTGGGGTTAGATGCTGAGTGTGGGTGGGGTTAGATGCAGAGTGTGAGTGGGGCTAAATGCAGAGTGCGATTGGGGTTAGATGCAGAGTACAGGTGGGGTTAGATGCAGAGTGTGGGAGGGGTTAGTTGCAGAGTACAGGTGGGGTTAGATGCAGATGTGCGGGTGGTGTGAAATGCAGAGATTGGGTGGAGTTAGATGCAGAGTGCGGGTGGGGTGAGATGCAGAGTGTGGGTGGGGTTAGATGCAGAGTTCAGGTGGGGTTAGATGCAGAGTTCAGGTGGGGTTAGATGCAGAGTGCGGATGGGGTGAGATGCAGAGATTTGGTGGGTTTAGATGCAGAGTGCGGGTGGGGTTAGATGCAGAGTGCGGGTGGGGTTAGATGCAGAGTACAGGTGGGGTTACATGCAGAGTGTGGGTGGGGTTAGATGCAGAGTGTGAGTGGCGTTAGATGCAGAGTACAGGTGGGGTTAGATGCAGAGTTCAGGTGTGGTTCGATGCAGAGTGCGGGTGGGGCTAGATGCAGAGTGTGGGTGGGGTTAGATGCAGAGTGTGGGTGGGGTTAGATGCAGAGCGTGGGTGGGGTTAGATGCAGATTGTGTGCGGGGTTAAGTGCAGAGTGTGGGTGTGGTTAGATGCAGGGTGTGGGTGGGGTTAGATGCAGATTAAGGTGGGGCTAGATGCAGAGTGTGTGTAGGGTTAGATGCAGAGTGTGGGTGGGGTTAGATGCAGAGTAAGGTGGGGTAGTAGCAGAATGTGGGTGGGGTTAAATGCAGAGGGAGTGTGAGGGTGGGGTTAGGTACATAGTGTGGGTGGGGTTAGAGGCTGAGTTTGGGTGCGGTTAGATGCACAGTGTGGGTGGGGTTAGATGCAGAGTGTGGGTGGGGTTAGATGCAGAGTGTGGGTGGGGTTAGATGCAGAGTGTGGGTGGGGCTAGATGCAGAGTGTGGTTGGGGTTAGATGCACAGTGTGGGTGGGGTTAGATGCAGAGTGTGGGTGGGGTTAGATGCAGAGTGTGGGTGGAGTTAGATGCAGAGTGCGGGTGGGGTTAGATGCAGAGTACAGGTGGGGTTAGATGCAGAGTTCAGGTGGAGTGAGATGCAGAGTTCAGGTGGGGTTAGATGCAGAGAGCGGATGGGGTTAGATGCAGAGTTCAGGTGGGGTTAGATGCTGAGTTCAGGTGGGTTTAGATGCAGAGTGCGGGTCGGGTTAGATGCAGAGTTCAGGTGGGGTTAGATGCAGAGTGCGGGTGGGGTTAGATGCAGAGTACAGGTGGGGTTAGATGCAGAGTTCAGGAGGGGTGAGATGCAGAGCTCAGGTGGGGTTAGATGCAGCGTGCGGGTGGGGTTAGATGCAGAGTGCGGGTGGGGTTAGATGCAGAGTGTGTGTGGGGTGAGATGCAGAGTTCAGGTGGGGTTAGATGCAGAGTTCAGGTGGGGTTAGATGCAGAGTGCGGGTGGGGTTAGATGCAAATTTCAGCTGGGGTTAGTTGCAGAGTGTGGGTGGGGTTAGATGCAGAGTGCGGGTGGGGTTAGATGCAGAGTACAGGTGGGGTTAGATGCAGAGTTCAGGTGGGGTTACATGCAGAGTGCGGGTGGGGTGAGATGCAGAGTTCAGGTGGGGTTAGATGCAGAGTGCGGGTGGGGTTAGATGCAGAGTGCGGGTGGGGTTAGATGCAGAGTTCAGGTGGGGTTAGATGCAGAGTTCAGGTGGGGTTAGATGCAGAGTACAGGTGGGGTTAGATGCAGATTGCGGGTGGGGTGAGATGCAGAGTTCAGGTGGGGTCAGATGCAGAGTGTGGTTGGGGATAGATGCAGAGTGTGGTTGGGGTTAGATGCAGAGTGCGGGTGGGGTTAGATGCAGAGTGTGGTTGGGGTTAGATGCAGAGTGTGGGTGGGGTTAGATGCAGAGTGTGGGTGGGGTTAGATGCAGAGTGTGGTTGGGGTTAGATGCAGAGTGCGGTTGGGGTTAGATGCAGAGTGTGGGTGGGGTTAGATGCAGAGTACGGGTGGGGTTAAATGCAGAGTACAGGTGGGATTAGATGCAGAGTTCAGGTGGGGTTAGATGCAGAGTGCGGTTGGGGTGAGATGCAGAGTTCAGGTGGGGTTAGATGCAGAGTGCGGGTGGGGTTAGATGCAGAGTGCGGGAGGGGTTAGATGCAGAGTACAGGTGGGGTTAGATGCAGAGTTCAGGTGAGGTTACATGCAGAGTTCAGCTGGGGTTAGATGCAGAGTGCGGGTGGGATTAGATGCAGAGTTCAGGAGGAGTTATTTGCAGAGTACAGGTGGGGTTAGATGCAGAGATTGGGTGGGGTTAGATGCAGATGTGCGGGTGGGGTGAGATGCAGAGTGCGGGTGGGGTTAGATGCAGAGTACAGGTGGGGTTAGATGCAGAGTGTGGGTGGGGTTCGATGCAGAGTGTGAGTGGCGTTAAATGCAAAATACAGGTGGGGTGAGATGCAGAGTTCAGGTGGGGTTAGATGCAGAGTGCGGGTGGGGTGAGATGCAGAGATTGGGTGGGTTTAGATGCAGAATGCGGGTGGGGTTAGATGCAGACTGTGTGTGGGGTTAAGTGCAGAGTGTGGGTGTGGTTAGATGCAGGGTGTGGGTGGGGTTAGATGCAGATTAAGGTGGGGCTAGATGCCGAGTGTGTGTAGGGTTAGATGCAGAGTGTGGGTGGGGTTAGATGCAGAGTGTGAGTGGCGTTAGATGCAGAGTACAGGTGGGGTTAGATGCAGAGTTCAGGTGGGGTTAGATGCAGAGTGCGGGTGGGGTTAGATGCAGAGTTCAGGAGGGGTTATTTGCAGAGTACAGGTGGGGTTAGATGCAGAGATTGGGTGGGGTTAGATGCAGATGTGCGGGTGGGGTGAGATGCAGAGTGCGGGTGGGGTTAGATGCAGAGTACAGGTGGGGTTAGATGCAGAGTGTGGGTGCGGTTAGATGCAGAGTGTGAGTGGTGTTAAATGCAAAGTACAGGTGGGGTTAGATGCAGAGTTCAGGTGGGGTTAGATGCAGAGTGCGGGTGGGGTGAGATGCAGAGATTGGATGGGTTTAGATGCAGAGTGCGGGTGGGGTTAGATGCAGAGTGTGGGTGGGGTTAGGTGCAGAGTGTGGGTGGGGTTAGATGCAGAGTGTGGGTGGGGTTAGATGCAGAGTGTGGTTGGGGTTAGATGCAGACTGTGTGTGGGGTTAAGTGCAGAGTGTGGGTGTGGTTAGATGCAGGGTGTGGGTGGGGTTAGATGCAGATTAAGGTGGGGCTAGATGCCGAGTGTGTGTAGGGTTAGATGCAGAGTGTGGGTGGGGTTAGATGCAGAGTGTGAGTGGCGTTAGATGCAGAGTACAGGTGGGGTTAGATGCAGAGTTCAGGTGGGGTTAGATGCAGAGTGCAGGTGGGGCTCGATGCAGAGTGTGGGTGGGGTTAGATGCAGAGTGTGGGTGGGGTTAGATGCAGAGTGTGGGTGGGGTTAGATGCAGATTGTGTGTGGGGTTAAGTGCAGAGTGTGGGTGTGGTTAGATGCAGGGTGTGGGTGGGTTTAGATGCAGATTAAGGTGGGGCTAGATGCAGAGTGTCTGTAGGGTTAGATGCAGAGTGTGGGTGGGGTTAGATGCAACGTAATGTGGGGTAGATGCAGAATGTGGGTGGGGTTAAATGCAGAGGGAGTGTGAGGTTAGATGCGTAGTGAGGGTGGGGTTAGGTACATAGTGTGGGTGGGGTTAGAGGCAGAGTTTGGGTGCGGTTAGATGCATAGTGTGGGTGGGGTTAGATGCATAGTGTGGGTGGGGTTAGATGCAGAGTGTGGGTGGGGCTAGATGCAGAGTGTGGTTGGGGTTAGATGCAGAGTGTGGGTGGAGTTAGATGCAGAGTGTGGCTGGGGTTAGATGCAGAATGTGGGTGGAGTTAGATGCACAGTGTGGGTGGGGATAAATGCAGAGTGCGAGTGGGGTTAGATGCAGAATGCGGGATGGGTTAGATGCAGACTGTTTGTGGGGTTAGAACCACAGTACAGCTGGGGTTAGATGCAGAGTGTGGGTGAGGTTAGATGCAGAGAGTGTGTGGGGTTAGATGCTAGGTACAGTTGGGTTTTGATGCAGAGTAGAGGTGGGGTTTGATGCAGAGTGTGGGTGGGGTTAGATGCAGAGTACAGGTGGGGTTAGATGCGGAGCACAGGTGGGGTTAGATGCAGAGTACAGGTGGGGTTAGATGCAGAGTCTGCGTGGGGTTGGATGCAGAGTGTGGTAGGGGTTAGATGCAGAGTACAGGTGGTGTTAGATGCAGAGTGCGGGTGGGGTTAGATGCAGAGTGTGTTTTGGGTTCGATGCAGAGTGTGGTTGGGGTTAGATGCAGAGTGCGGGTGGGGTTAGATGCAGAGTGTGAGTGGCGTTAGATGCAGAGTACAGGTGGGGTTACATGCAGAGTGTGGGTGGGGTTAGATGCAGAGTGTGAGTGGCGTTGGATGCAGAGTACAGGTGGCATTAGATGCAGAGTACAGATGGGGTTAGATGCAGAGTTCAGGTGGGGTTAGATGCAGAGTGCGGGTGGGGTTAGATGCAGTGATTGGGTGGGTTTAGATGCAGAGTGCGGGTGGGGTTCGATGCAGAGTTCAGGTGGGGTTAGATGCAGAGTGCTGGTGGGGTTAGATGCAGAGTACAGGTGGGGTTAGATGCAGAGTGTGGGTGGGGTTAGATGCAGAGTTCAGGTGGGGTTAGATGCAGAGTGCGGGTGGGGTGAGATGCAGAGATTGGGTGGGTTTAGATGCAGAGTGCGGGTGGGGTTAGATGCAGAGTGCGGGTGGGATTAGATGCAGAGTGCGGGTGGGGTTAGATGCAGAGTACAGGTGGGGTTAGATGCAGAGTTCAGGTGGGGTGAGATGCAGAGTTCAGGTGGGGTTAGATGCAGAGTGCGGGTGGGGTTAGATGCAGCGTTCAGGTGGGTTTAGATGCAGAGTGCGGGTGGGGTTAGATGCGGAGTTCAGGTGGGGTTAGATGCAGAGTGCGGGTGGGGTTAGATGCAGAGTACAGGTGGGGTTAGATGCAGGGTTCAGGAGGGGTGAGATGCAGAGTTCAGGTGGGGTTAGATGCAGAGTGCGGGTGGGGTTAGATGCAGAGTGCGGGTGGGGTTAGATGCAGAGTGCGGGTGGGGTGAGATGCAGAGTTCAGGTGGGGTTAGATGCAGAGTTCAGGTGGGGTTAGTTGCAGAGTGCGGTGGGGTTAGATGCAGATTTCAGCTGGGGTTAGTTGCAGAGTGTGGTTGGGGTTAGATGCAGAGTGCGGGTGGGGTTAGATGCAGGATACAGGTAGGGTTAGATGCAGAGTTCAGGTGGGGTTACATGCAGAGTGCGGGTGGGGTGAGATGCAGAGATTGGGTGGGTTTAGATGCAGAGTGCGGGTGGGGTTAGATGCAGTGTGTGGGTGGGGTTAGATGCAGAGTGTGGGTGGGGTTAGATGCAGAGTGTGGGTGGGGTTAGATGCAGAGTGTGGGTGGGGTTAGATGCAGAGTGTGAGTGGCGTTAGATGCAGAGTACAGGTGGGGTTAGATGCAGAGTTCAGGTGGGGTTAGATGCAGAGTGCGGGTGGGGTGAGATGCAGAGATTGGGTGGGTTTAGATGCAGAGTGCGGGTGGGGTTAGATGCAGTGTGTGGGTGGGGTTAGATGCAGAGTGTGGGTGGGGTTAGATGCGGAGTGTGGGTGGAGTTAGATGCAGAGTGTGGTTGGGGTTAGATGCAGATTGTGTGTGGGGTTAAGTGCAGTGTGGGTGTGGTTAGATGCAGGGTGTGGGTGGGGTTAGATGCAGATTAAGGTGGGGCTAGATGCCGAGTGTGTGTAGGGTTAGATGCAGAGTGTGGGTGGGGTTAGATGCAGAGTGTGAGTGGCGTTAGATGCAGAGTACAGGTGGGGTTAGATGCAGATTTCAGGTGGGGTTAGATGCAGAGTGCGGGTGGGGTGAGATGCAGTGATTGGGTCGGTTTAGATGCAGAGTGCGGGTGGGGTTATATGCAGAGTGCGGCTGGGGTTAGATGCAGAGTGTGAGTGGCGTTAGATGCAGAGTACAGGTGGCGTTAGATGCAGAGTACAGGTGGGGTTAGATGCAGTGTTCAGGTGGGGTTAGATGCAGAGTGCGGGTGGGGTGAGATGCAGTGATTGGGTGGGTTTAGATGCAGACTGCGGGTGGGGTTAGATGCAGAGTTCAGGTGGGGTTAGATGCAGAGTGCTGGTGGGGTTAGATGCAGAGTACAGGTGGGGTTAGATGCAGAGTGATGTGCCTCAATAAGTTCCGAGACTCGATGTTCGCGAAACAAAACAAGGCTTTTATTAACTTAGAAAGTAACATGTAAAAGAGAGAGATGTCTTCCTTCTGGAGACTGGGGCCAGACTGAGCCAGCTTACAAAAGGGGCCAGGTATGGGCGGAGCCCAACACACAGCACATTCCAGCACATTCCAATACATAATACAATGAGGACTGGGGGAAGGGAAATGACACTGAAACCGACCACAGTCACTGGCAGTGATGAATGGAATATATTTCATCACATTCACCCCTTCTATAGATTTAGTCTCTTCGGGGGTTTGATAGTCCTCTGCGACCGACGTGGTGCCGCGGGTGTCGGCTGGGTGTCCCCGGTAGCCTCCTGGGTCTCTGTCGGTGGTGCCGCCAGGGTTGTTGAAGGGGTAGTTGGTGGGGGTGCCGTTGGTCGATGTTCTTCCGGGGGTGATGAAAGAGTAGTGGGTGGGTAAGAGTTGCTGTGATCGTTGAAAAGAGTAGTGGGTGGGTAAGAGTTGCTGTGATCGTTGTCGCTGCTATTGCCGTGGTTGTTGTCGATGCCGGCTGGGGCGACGTCTTTTATGGACACGGTGTCCTCCCTTCCGTCGGCGTGCCGGACATATGCGTATTGGGGGTTGGCGTGGAGTAGGTGTACTGGCTCCACGAGAGGGTCCGTCTTGTGGCCCCTCACATGCCTTCGCACGAGTACCGGACCTGGGGTGGAGAGCCATGATGGCATGGATACGCCTGAGGTGGATTTCCGGGGAAAGACAAACATACGTTCATGAGGCATGGCATTAGTGGCCGTACACAATAGCGACCGTATCGAATGGAGCACATCCGAGAGGACTTCCTGCCAGCGGGAGATAGGGAGGCCCTTGGTCCTTAGAGCTAGAGTGACTGCTTTCCACACTGTCCCGTTCTCTCGCTCCACCTGGCCGTTACCCCGGGGGTTGTAGCTGGTGGTACGGCTCGTGGCGATCCCCTTGGACAGCATGTACTGGCGTAGCTCTTCACTCATGAAGGACGCCCCCCTATCCGTATGGATGTAGCTCGGCATACCGAACAGGCAGAACAGGCTGTTGAGGCATTTAATGACCGTGGCGCTGGTCATGTCTGGGCAGGGGAAGGCGAATGGGAACCGGGAGTATTCGTCCACAATGTTCAGGAAGTAAACATTGCGGTCGACGGACGGGAGGGGGCCCTTGAAATCTAAGCTGAGCCGCTCAAAGGGCCGTGTAGCTTTGATTAAGGGGGCTCTATCTGGGCGGTCGAACCGAGGCTTGCACTCAGCGCAAGTGCGGCAGTTCCGAGTCAGAGACCGAACTTCCTCAATCGAGTAGGGTAAGTTACGGGACTTTATGAAGTGGAACAGCAGCGTGACCCCTGGGTGGCATAGGTCGTTGTGGAGGGTCTGTAGCCGATCCCCGGTGGCGCTGGCACACATCCCTCGTGAGAGGGCATCGGGGGATTCGTTAAGGGCCCCTGGCCGGTAAATGATGTCGTACTCGAAGGTGGAGAGCTCGATCCGCCACCTAAGAATCTTATCATTTTTAATCTTCCCCCTGTTTATTGTTGAACATAAACGCTACCGACCGCTGGTCGATAAGTAGGGTGAAGCGTTTGCCGGCTAGGTAGTGGCGCCAGTGGCGCACTGCCTCCACGATGGCTTGGGCCTCCTTTTCCACGGAGGAGTGTCTGATCTCGGGGCCTTGGAGGGTCCTCGAGAAGAAAGCTACGGGCCGCCCCGCCTGGTTGAGGGTGGCCGCCAAGGCGAAGTCAGACGCATCACTTTCCACTTGAAATGGAGTGTTCTCGTCCACTGCCTGGAGCGTGGCCCGCTCAATATCCTGCTTAATGCTTTTGAAGGCGGCGTGGGCCTCAGCAGAGAGCGGAAAAGAGGATGCTTTCAAGAGGGGGCGGGCTTTGTCGGAGTAGTTGGGGACCCATTGGGAATAATAAGAAAATAACCCCAGGCACCTTTTCAGGGCTTTGGGAGTGTTGGGCAGGGGCAGCTCCCGTAGGGGGCGCAATCGGTCGGGGTCTGGTCCGATTTCCCCATTCTCCACCACGCTGCCTAGTATGCAGAGGCGCGTGGTGTTGAAAATGCACTTGTCCTCGTTGTAGGTGAGGTTGAGTTTTTGTGCGGCTTCCAGGAACCTCTCGAGGTTCGAGTCGTGATCCTGCTGATTGTGGCCGCAGATGGTGACGTTGTCGAGGTAGGGGATGGTTGCCTGCAAGTGGTGGTCATCGACCATGCGGTCCATCTCCCTCTGAAAGACCGAGACCCCATTCGTCACCCCAAAGGGGACTCTGAGGAATTGGTAGAGGCGTCCGTTCGCCTCGAAGGCGGTGTACGGGCGGTCCTCTGGTCTGATAGGGAGCTGGTGGTACGCTGACTTGAGGTCGATGGTGGAGAACACCCGGTATTGGGCGATTTGGTTCACCATTTCTGATATGCGGGGTAGCGGGTAGGCGTCTAGTTGGGTGTACCTGTTGATCGTTTGACTATAGTCGATCACCATCCGTTTCTTCTCGCTACCCCTTACCACTACCACTTGGGCGCGCCACGAGCTGTTGCTGCGTTCAATAATGCGCTCTTTCAGGAGCCTGTCTACCTCGGTCGCGATAAACCGCCTGTCCTCCCAGCTGTACCTCCTGCTTTTGGTCGCTATTGGCCGGCAGTTAGGGGTAAGGTTCGCGAATAGCGAAGGCGGCTTTACCTTCAGGGTAGCCAGACCGCACACTGTGAGGGGCGGCTGGGACCCACCGTACTTGAGCGTGATGCTTTGGTGGTTGCACTGGAAATCCAGGCCCAAGATCACGCTCGCACTTAGGTTCTTCATGATTAACACTTTAAAATTATCGTATACAGTTCCGTTAACGCCCAATTGTACCGTGCAGTAACCCAGAATGGTCGATGTCTGGGTTTTACCAGCCATAGAGATGGTACCCTGAGCAGGGACCACCTTTAGGGAGAGTTGCTGTGCCAGTTCAGGGTGGATAAAACTCTCCGTGCTTCCACTGTCAATTAAGCATTTAACCCGGCACCCGTTTACCTCGATGTCCACCATTGATTTGGATAGCGGGTGCGGCCTGGTCTGGTCCACTGTGACTGATGCCACTGTAGGGCCCTGATCGATACAAGATGGTGTCCACGCTGTCTGCTCATAAGATGGCGGACCCCACGAGGTCGGGCAAGATGGCGTCCAAGATGGCCGCTCCCACGGCGCACACGCGGCGGTTGCGGGTTTTCAGGCGGTTGGTTTTCCGGCGGGGTTCCCTCTGCACACCTTCCCGAAGTGCCCCTTCTTACCGCACTTAAAGCATGTGGCGCCTTTCGCCGGGCACAGGTTTCTGGTGTGCTTTGGCTGCCCGCAGAAGTAGCAGTTGGGTCCCTGACGCGTCGCGGCTGTCGTAGGGCTTCTGGGGGGAGAGCTGGGCCCCGCCGGTGTCGGGCTGCCGGGCGGGGAAGATGCCTTCCAAGATGGCGGCGCCCTCGGTGCGCACATGGCGGCGTGGACGGCGCGGGCTGAAGAGTAGGCGTCCGAGTTTCTCTGGGCCACATCCAGGGACCGCGCGATGTCCGCAGCCTGTTTCAGGTCCAACCCCGTTTTTTCCAGCAGTCTTTGCCGGATGTAAGTGGAGCTGAGGCCTGTGATAAAGGCATCGTGAACAAGCTCGTCGGTGTACACTGCGGCTTTTACATCTCGGCAATTACAGTCTTTGCCAAGCATTTTCAGGATGCTTAGGAACTCCTCCACCGATTCCCCAGGTGGCTGTGCGCGAGTAGCGAGTAGATGCCGAGCATACGCCTCATTCGTAGGCTGCTGGTAATGCGCCTTTAAGATGTCGCAGGCGGCCAGGTACGTATCGGCGTCTTGGATGAGGGGGTAAACCCGGTGGCTTACCCAATTCCGCAGAATTCCGAGTCTCATCCTCGCAGCGTCCGTAGCATCTTTGACGGCTGCGGAATTGTCCAGGAAGAATTCCATACACTCAAACCAGTGTCCGAAGCGTGCTGATGCGTCCGGAGCATGTTGATCCAAATCCAAACGTTCGGGTTTCAGGAGTTGATCCATAGTGTTGAAGAATAAGTTAATAAAATTGATGTGCCTCAATAAGTTCCGAGACTCGATGTTAGCGAAACAAAACAAGGCTTTTATTAACTTAGAAAGTAACACGTAAAAGAGAGAGATGTCTTCCTTCTGGAGACTGGGGCCAGACTGAGCCAGCTTACAAAAGGGGCGAGGTATGGGCGGAGCCCGACACACAGCACATTCCAGCACATTCCAATACATAATCCAATGAGGACTGGGGGAAGGGAAATGACACTGAAACCGACCACAGTCACAGGCAGAGATGAATGGAATATATTTCATCACACAGAGTGTGGGTGGGGTTAGATGCAGAGTTCAGGTGGGGTTAGATGCAGAGTGCGGGTGGGGTGAGATGCAGAGATTGGGTGGGTTTAGATGCAGAGTGCGGGTGGGGTTAGATGCAGAGTGCGGGTGGGATTAGATGCAGAGTGCAGGTGGGGTTAGATGCAGAGTACAGGTGGGGTTAGATGCAGAGTTCAGGTGGGGTGAGCTGCAGAGTTCAGGTGGGGTTAGATGCAGAGAGTGTATGGGGTTAGATGCTAGGTACAGTTGGGTTTTGATGCAGAGTACAGGTGGGGTTTGATGCAGAGTGTGGGTGGGGTTAGATGCGGAGTACAGGTGGGGTTAGATGCGGAGTACAGGTGGGGTTAGATGCAGAGTACAGGTGGGGTTAGATGCAGAGTCTGCGTGGGGTTGGATGCAGAGTGTGGTAGGGGTTAGATGCAGAGTACAGGTGGTGTTAGATGCAGAGTTTGGGTGGGGTTAGATGCAGAGTGTGTTTTGGGTTAGATGCAGAGTGTGGTTGGGGTTAGATGCAGAGTGCGGGTGGGGTTAGATGCAGAGTGTGAGTGGCGTTAGATGCAGAGTACAGGTGGGGTTAGATGCAGAGTGTGGGTGGGGTTAGATGCAGAGTGTGAGTGGCGTTAGATGCAGAGTACAGGTGGCGTTAGATGCAGAGTACAGGTGGGGTTAGATGCAGAGTTCAGGTGGGGTTAGATGCAGAGTGCGGGTGGGGTGAGATGCAGTGATTGGGTGGGTTTAGATGCAGAGTGCGGGTGGGGTTAGATGCAGAGTTCAGGTGGGGTTAGATGCAGAGTGCGGGTGGGGTTAGATGAAGAGTACAGGTGGGGTTAGATGCAGAGTGTGGGTGGAGTTATATGCAGAGTTCAGGTGGGGTTAGATGCAGAGTGCGGGTGGGGTGAGATGCAGAGATTGGGTGAGTTTAGATGCAGAGTGCGGGTGGGGTTAGATGCAGAGTGCGGGTGGGATTAGATGCAGAGTGCGGGTGGGGTTAGATGCAGAGTGCGGGTGGGGTTAGATGCAGAGTACAGGTGGGGTTAGATGCAGCGTTCAGGTGGGTTTAGATGCAGAGAGCGGGTGGGGTTAGATGCAGAGTGCGGGTGGGGTTAGATGCAGAGTACAGGTGGGGTTAGATGCAGAGTTCAGGTGGGTTTAGATGCAGAGTGCGGGTGGGGTTAGATGCAGAGTACAGGTGGGGTTAGATGCAGAGTTCAGGTGGGGTGAGATGCAGAGTTCAGGTGGGGTTAGATGCAGAGTGCGGGTGGGGTTAGATGCAGAGTGCGGGTGGGGTTAGATGCAGAGTGCGGGTGGGGTGAGATGCAGAGTTCAGGTGGGGTTAGATGCAGAGTTCAGGTGGGGTGAGATGCAGAGTTCAGGTGGGGTTAGATGCAGATTGCGGGTGGGGTTAGATGCAGAGTGCGGGTGGGGTTAGATGCAGAGTACTGGTGGGGTTAAATGCAGAGTTCAGGTGGGGTTAAATGCAGAGTTCAGGTGGGGTTAGATGCAGAGTTCAGGTGGGGTTAGATGCAGAGTGCGGGTGGGGTTAGATGCAGAGTGCGGGTGGGGTTAGATGCAGAGTACAGGTCGGGTTAGATGCAGAGTTCAGGTGGGGGTTAGATGCAGAGTGCGGGTGGGGTTAGATGCAGAGTGCGGGTGGGGTGAGATGCAGAGTTCAGGTGGGGTTAGATGCAGAGTGTGGTTGGGGTTAGATGCAGCGTGTGGGTGGGGTTAGATGCAGAGAGTGGGTGGGGTTAGATGCAGAGTGTGGGTGGGATTAGATGCAGAGTGCGGGTGGGGTAAGATGCAGAGTGCGGTTGGGGTTAGATGCAGAGTGTGGGTGGGGTTAGATGCAGAGTGCGGGTGGGGTTAGATGCAGAGTACGGGTGGGGTTAGATGCAGAGTGCGGGTGGGGCGAGATGCAGAGTTCAGGTGGGGTTAGATGCAGAGTGCGGGTGGGGTTAGATGCAGAGTGCGGGTGGGGTTAGATGCAGAGTTCAGGTGGGGTTAGATGCAGAGTTCAGGTGGGGTTCGATGCAGAGTTCAGGTGGGGTTAAATGCAGAGTGCGGGTGGGGTTAGATGCAGAGTTCAGGAGGGGTTACATGCAGAGTTCAGTTGGGGTGAGATGCAGAGTTCAGGTGGGGTTAGATGCAGAGTGTGGGTGGGGTTAGATGCAGAGTGTGGTTTGGGTTAGATGCAGAGTGCGGGTGGGGTGAGATGCAGAGTTCAGGTGGGGTTAGAAGCAGAGTGTGGGTGGGGTTAGATGCAGAGTGTGGTTGGGGTTAGATGCAGAGTGTGGGTGGGTTTAGATGCAGAGTGCGGGTGGGGTGAGATGCAGAGTTCAGGTGGGGTTAGATGCAGAGTTTAGGTGGAGTTAGATGCAGAGTGCAGGTGGGGTGAGTTGCAGAGTACAGGTGGGGTTAGATGCAGAGTGCAGGTGGGGTGAGATGCAGAGTTCAGGTGGGGTTAGATGCAGAGTGTGGGTGGGGTTAGATGCAGAGTGTGGGTGGGGTTAGATGCAGAGTGTGGGTGGGGTTAGATGCAGAGTGCGGGTGGGGTGAGATGCAGTGTGTGGTTGGGGTTAGATGCAGAGGTTGGGTGGGTTTAGATGCAGAGTGCGAGTGGGGTTGGATGCAGAGTTCAGGTGGGGTTAGATGCAGAGTTCAGGTGGGGTCAGATGCAGAGATTGGGTGGGTTTAGATGCAGAGATTGGGTGGGGTTAGATGCAGAGTGTTGCTGGGGTTAGATTTAGAGATTGGGTGGGTTTCGATGCGGAGTGCGGGTGGAGTTTGATGCAGAGTTCAGGTGGGGTTAGATGCAGAGTATGGGTGGGGTTAGATGCAGAGTACAGATGGGGTTAGATGCAGAGTGCGTGTGGGGTTAGATGCAGAGTGTGGTTGGGGTTAGATGCAGAGATTGGGTGGGGTTAGATGCAGCGTTCAGGTGGGGTTAGATGCAGAGTGTGGTTGGGGTTAGATGCAGAGATTGGGTGGGTTTAGATGCAGATTGCAGGTGGGGTTAGATGCAGAGTTCAGGTGGGGTTAGATGCAGAGTGTGGTTGGGGTTAGATGCAGAGATTGGGTGGGTTTAGATGCAGAGTGCGGGTGGGGTTAGATGCAGAGTTCAGGTGGGGTTAGATGCAGAGTTCAGGTGGGGTTAGATGCAGAGATTGGGTGGGTTTAGATGCAGAGATTGGGTGGGGTTAGATGCAGAGTGTGGTTGGGGTTAGATGCAGAGATTGGGTGGGTTTAGATGCAGAGTGCGGGTGGGGTTAGATGCAGAGTTCGGGTGGGGTTAGATGCAGAGTTCATGTGGGGTTAGATGCAGAGATTGGGTGGGTTTAGATGCAGAGTGCGGGTGGGGTTAGATGCAGAGTACCTGTGGGGTTAGATGCAGAGTGCGGGTGGGGTTAGATGCAGAGTGTGGTTGGGGTTAGATGCAGAGTGCGGGTGGGGTTAGATGCAGAGTTCAGGTGGGGTTAGATGCAGAGTGTGGTTGGGGCTAGATGCAGAGATTGGGTGGGTTTAGATGCAGAGTGCGGGTGGGTTTAAATGCAGAGTGTGGGTGGAGTTAGATGCAGAGTACAGGTCGGGTTAGATGCAGAGTGCGGGTGGGGTTAGATGCAGAGTGTGGTTGGGGTTAGATGCAGAGTGCGGGTGGGGTTAGATGCAGAGTTCAGGTGGGGTTAGATGCAGAGTTCAGGTGGGGTTAGATGCAGAGTTCAGGTGGGGTTAGATGCAGAGATTGGGTGGGTTTAGATGCAGAGTGCGGGTGGGGCTAGATGCAGAGTACAGGTGGGGTTAGATGCAGAGTGTGGGTGGGGTGAGATGCAGAGTGCGGGTGGGGTTAAGTGCAGAGTGTGGGTGGAGTTAGATGCAGAGTGATGTAATAAAACTTACTGCGCACTTGGTTTGAGTATAAAGCAAGGCTTTAATCAACCTGTTTCAGAATATGGAGGTCTAGTTGTCCTTCATTAGTTCCTGTCTTACAAAATGTCCCTGGGCAAGCTGGGCCCACGCCTGAGTATTTATACTCCTTTTACGGCGCCACCAGCTGGCCGTCCAGTGTTATTTCATGAGTAGTTTATTTATAATGATGAGATTTATAACATTCTTCCTGCCTAAAAGATTTGGAAGTCCGACGACTTCCTCCTAACGGATTAGGCGGACCACGAATAGCCGCAGTCTTTTAGATCTTTGTTTATGGCTAGAAGACACATCTCCCCGGATCGCGTCTTGGTCCCTGGGCCGCTTGATCCGTACCGGTGGATCAACAGGGCCCGTGTTGCCCTGATCGACCCAAGGGAGGCTGCAGAGTTCGTGACTCTGGGTGCAGGTCCCCACAGGCGCAGAGCTGGCTTCATCCTGTTTGATAGCTGGGGATTGACCGGCGTCCTGGTCTCGGGTGGCCATCCCACGGGGAGCACTCGGCTCCCCGAGTGGATCCGATGGGGCAGCCGGCAGATCTTTCGCTGTCCCAGGTAGGGTGTCATCTTCAAGGGAGCGCCGAGTGTCGGCATCATCACCGTGGGTCCCTCTATCAGTTGGATCCGTGGGACCGGCTGGACAGGGAGCCAGGTCCCAGAGCGAAACGGTGGACTCCCGGCCATCAGGGTACATGGGATTAACGTCCGTGAGTTCTACCTCGTCGACGAGGGGATCGTTTTTAGAAGACCGGATGAATCTTCGGAGCAGCATGGGGCCGAGAGCTGCCAACCATGATGGTAGGGACGTCGCATGAGTGAAGCGACGCTGGAACCTAAAGAATCATTTGTGAGGCGTGACATTGGTGGACACAGAAAGAAGAGACCTGATGGAATGCAGCACGTCAGGGAGCATAGTTTCCCACTGCTGGTCTGGTAGGTTGCGTGACATTCGTGCAAGACAAACAACGTTCCAAATGATAGCGTTGTATCTCTCAACCTGTCCATGGGATGATACGGTGTCGTTTCACTTGTGGCGATTCCCCGTTGGGAAAGATAACTTTTGAGTTTGCTTGACATGAAGGAGGGACCCCGATCAGAGTGGATGAAATTGGCCGTACCGCAAAAGGAAAAGACTTGATCAAGGCATTTGATCACTGTGGAAGTAAATATATTGGGACAGGGGAAAGCAAAGGGAAAGCGTGAATATTCGTCCACCATAGTAAGCAGGTGTTTCGCGTTGAGGAAGGCAATGGCCTTTAAAGTCAATGCTGAGTCACTGCATAGGCTGCATAGCGTGTATGAGCGAGAACATCCGATGGACGGAAGAATTGCGGTTTTAATTCTGCACAAATTCTGCAGGAGGAGCATGTTGTTTTCACATCTTCCGTAGAAAATGGGAGATTTTTAGATCACACAAAGTGCAACATACGGGTAACGCCAAGATGGCATAAGCCAGTATGAAGATCCGCAAGAGTCGAAGTTGACATAGAAGAGCAGAATGCCCGCGTGAGGGTATCCGTGGCCACATTCTCTTTGCCAGGTCGATAATGTATGGTGTATCCAAAGGCGGCCAATTCCATCCTCCAGAGTTGTATTTTGTTATTCTTGATCTTAGTGCGTTTTCGGTTATCCAGCATAAAGGCCACAGAGCGCTGATCGATTATAAGTGTGAAATGGCGATGAGCGAGAAAATGACTCCATTTACGCACCGCTTCGATGATAGCTGTAGCCTCCTTCTCGACAGGAGGATAATGAAGCTCGCTACCCTGCAAAGTTCTGGACAGAAATGCAACGGGTCGACCACCTTGATTCAAGGTAGCAGAGATCGCCACATCCAATGCATCGCACTCGACCACGAAAGGAAGATTTTCATCAATGGAACGAAGCGTGGCTTTTTCCAGTTGTTGCTTGAGGAGGTTGAAAGCTGAAATAGCCGTTGCCTCCAATGGAAATGACTTTGCGTGAAGCAGGGGCTGGATCTTGTCGGAGAAGTGGGGTATCCATTTCGCATAATAGGCGAACATGCCGAGTGCCCGATGAAGAGAGCCGAGATTCGTAGGGGGAGGGAGCTCCTGAAGCGGACGAAGTCGCTCCAGATCCGGTTTGATGACACCGTTGCCCACCCAATAGCCAAGGATGTTGACTGATGGTACTGATTTCACAGATTTGGACTCATTTAAGGTTAAGTGGTGACGACGGAGAACGTCAAAAATTTCTGGATTTGGCATCATGCTCCTTCTGGTCATGACCAGCAATGGTGATATTTTCCAGATATGGAAAAGTGTCCGTTAAGTTCTCCTGTTTGACTAGGCTATGCATTGCCCGTTGAAAGACGGCCACCCCATTGGTGGCCCCAAATGGAAGGCAACGAAACTGGTAAAGCCAACCATTGGCCTCAAAGGCCGTATACTTTTTGTCAGAGCCCTTTAATGGTACTTGATGATATGCGCTCTTTAAATCAAAAGTTGAAAATACCTTGTAGTTGGCAAGGTTATTGACCATGTCATCGATGCGTGGTAGTGGGTAGGCATCCAGATCAGTATACTGGTTAATAGTTTGCGAGTAATCGATGCAAAGGCGTTTCTTGTGTTGCTTCAGAGGATTTTTAACAACGACGACTTGAGCCCGCCAGGAAGATGAACATGGCTCAGTGATACCGTCAGCTAGAAGGCGAGAGATTTCTGCCTCAATAAAGGATCGATCATCTTGGCTGAAATGTCGTGATTTAGTGACTATGGGCTTACATCGGGGGGAAAGATTGGCAAACAATGAAGGCTCGTCGAGCGAAGACACCGAAAGCGCACAAAACGGTACTTTGGAAATAGTAAGCTCTGGCTTTGGCCCTCCAAACTCGAAAGTGAGTCTTTTGTGTTGTTTCTGGAAATCTTGTCCCAGGAGCACATCACTGCATAGGTTTTTGAGCACCCCGAGCTGGGTGGAGAAATAAGTGCGGCCATTGAGAATAAGGTCGACAAGACAAAAGCCGGAAGAGTTGGTGGTCAGTGTCATCAGAGCCATTGCAATTTCCCTGTCCGAGGGGTAAATACACAGTTTTAACTTACTGACAGCCTGCTCACTAATGAAGCTGTCAGAGCTGCATGAGTCGATTAGTGCGCTCAAAATGTGTCCATTTACCGAAACCTTCGTGGCTGCATGGGACAGATTTTGGGGAAAAACAGCTGTGATGGGAGGAGGGGCAGTTTTACCCTTGACAGCTGTAACCTTAGTAGTGGCTCTTGGGGGAGGAGCAGTTTTATAGATAGTAGCTGCAAAACTAACAGGAGCTCTTGACCGGTATACCTTAGAAAAGTGGCCTTTCTTACTAACAGCAGCTCTTGACTGGCATACCTTAGAAAAGTGACCTTTCTTGCTGCAGGTTGCGTTATGAGCCGGACAAAATTTCCTATAATGGAATGCACCTCCACAGAAGAAACACTTCCTTCCAGATTGCCAAGATGCCGCTAGGGCAGGGTCATCATCAGTGAAGGTTTCTAGGGTAGGGTTGTCATCAGCCAGGTTGGAATCGTCATCTGTGAGGGCTTCCGCCCGAGGCCTATCGAAGGAGTCACTAAAAGTGATAGCAGCAGCCTGTGCACGTGGTGAAAGACAGGTATCTGCATTCCTCTTTACTAAGTCCAGAGAACATGCCTGGTCATAGGCAGCCTGTAACTTGAGGGTTTTATTCTTCAACAGATGCTGACATATGAAGGGAGATGCAATCCCATTAATAAAGGAATCACAAATTAACTCCTCCTGGTACTGCTCAGCTGTAACAGCTTTAAGATTACAATCCTTGCTGAGCCTGTGAAGTTTCTGAAGGAATTCGTCAAGTGATTCCCTGGGTTTTTGTCAAGTTGTGGCCAGTAGATGCCGAGCAAAAATTTTGTTTGGGGACATGACATATAGCTGCTGTAGTATTTGGATAGCGGCATCATAGTCTACACAGTCTTTGATATAATCAAACACATGAGGAGATACATAGCAAGCATTCATATCTTGTTAGGAACATTCTCACCACGCACCCTGAGGAAGTTGCTAAAAGTACGATACCAGTGTTTCCATACCTTAGCAGCTGTAAGTGAATTCGGGTCCAGGTCGAGACGGGCGGGTCTGAGTAGTTTCTCCATGATGGATCGATTACTTGTCAGAGTTCCCTTCTACGGTTCGAGTCATAGCTGGCTGTTCCCAAAATCACCCAAAGGGTGGAGTCGATATCAAGTTGATCAAATTGACATAATAAAACTTACTATGCACTTGGTTTGAGTATAAAGCAAGGCTTTAATCAACTTGTTTCAGAATAGGGAGGTCTAGTTGTCCTTCACTAGTTCCTGTCTGACAAAATGTCCCTGGGCAAGCTGGGCCCACGCCCGAGTATTTATACTCCTTGGAAGGCGCCACCAGCTGGCCGTCCAGTGTTATTTCATGAGTAGTTTCTTTATAATGATGAGATTTATAACACAGAGTATTGGTGGGGTGAGATGCAGAGTGTGGGTGGGGTTAGATGCAGATTAAGGTGGGGTTAGATGCAGAGTGTGGGTGGGGTTAGATGCAGAGGGTGGTTGGGGTTAGGCACAGATTAAGGTGGGGTTAGATGCAGAGTGTGGGTGGGGTTAGATGCAGATTAAGGTGGGGTTAGATGCAGAGTGTGGTTGGGGTTAGATGCAGATTAAGGTGGGGTTAGATGCAGAGTGTGGTTGGGGTTAGATGCAGATTAAGGTGGGGTTAGATACAGAGTGTGGGTGGGGTTAGATGCAGATTAAGGTGGGGTTAGATGCAGAGTGTGGGTGGGGGTAGATGCAGAGGGTGGTTGGGGTTAGATGCAGAGTGTGGGTGGAGTTAGATGCAGAGTGTGGGTGGAGTTAGATGCAGAGTGTGGGTGGGGTTAGATGCAGAGTGTGGGTGGGGTTAGATGCAGATTAAGGTGGGGCTAGATGCAGAGTGTGGGTGGGGTTAGATGCATAGTGTGGGTGGGGTTAGGTGCATAGTGTGGGTGGGGTTAGCTGCAGAGTGTGGGTGGGGTTAGATGCAGAGTGTGGGTGGGGTTAGATGCAGATTAAGGTGGGGCTAGATGCAGAGTGTGTGTGGGGTTAGGTGCAGATTAAGGTAGGGTTAGATGCAGAGTGTGGGTGGGGTTAGATGCAGAGTGTGGGTGGAGTTAGATGCAGAGTGTGGGTGGAGTTAGATGCAGAGTGTGGGTGGGGTTAGATGCAGAGTGTGGGTGGGGCTAGATGCAGATTAAGGTGGGGCTAGATGCAGAGTGTGGGTGGGGTTAGATGCATAGTGTGGGTGGGGTTAGGTGCATAGTGTCGGTGGGGTTAGATGCAGAATGCGGACGGGGTTAGATGCAGAGTACGGGTGTGGTTTGATGCAGAGTACGGGTGTGGTTTGATGCAGAGTACAGGTGTGGTTAGATGCAGAGTACAGGTGGGTTTTGATGCAGAGTAAAGGTGGGGTTAAATGCAGAGTGTGGGTGGGGTTAGATGTGGAGTACAGGTGGGGTTCGTTGCAGAGTGTGGGTGGGGTTAGATGCAGAGTGTTACTGGGGTTAGATGAAGATTACAGGTGGGGTTAGAAGCAGAGTGTGGGTGCGGTTAGATGCAGAGTGTGGTTGGGGTTAGATGCAGAGTACAGGTGGGGTTTGATGCAGAGTACAGTTGGGGTTAGATGCAGAGTGTGGTGGGGTTAGATGCAGAGTGTGGGTGGGGTTAGATTCAGAGTGTTACTGGGGTTAGATGAAGATTACAGGTGGGGTTAGAAGCAGAGTGTGGGTGCGGTTAGGTGCAGAGTGTGGTTGGGGTTAGATGCAGAGTACAGGTGGGGTTTGATGCAGAGTACAGTTGGGGTTAGATGCAGAGTGTAGTGGGGTTAGATGCAGAGTGTGGGTGGGGTTAGATGCAGAGTGTGGGTGGGGTTAGATGCAGAGTGTGGGTGGGGTTAGATGCAGAGTGTGGGTGGGGTTAGATGCAGAGTGTGGGTGGGGTTAGATGCAGAGTGTGGGTGGGGTTAGATGCAGAGTCTGGGTGGAGTTAGATGCAGAGTGTGGATGGGGGTAGATGCAGAGTTTGGGTGGGGTTATATGCACAGTGTTGGTGGGGTTAGATGTAGAATGAGGGTGGAGTTAGATGCAGAGTACGGGTGTGGTTAGATGCAGAGTACAGGTGGGTTTTGATGCGGAGTAAAGGTGGGGTTAGATGCAGAGTGTGGGTGGGGTTAGATGCCGGGTACAGGTGGGGTTAGTTGCAGAGTGTTACTGGGGTTAGATGCAGATTACAGGTCGGGTTAGAAGCAGAGTGTGGGTGGGGTTTGATGCAGAGTACAGTTGCGGTTAGATGCAGAGTGTGCTGGGGTTAGACGCCAAGTACAGGTGGGGTTAGATGCATAGTATGGGTGGGGTTAGATGCAGAGTAGAGGTGGGGTTAGATGCATAGTATGGGTGGGGTTAGATGCAGAGTAGAGGTGGTGTTAGATGCAGAGTATGGGTGGGGTTACATGCAGAATACAGGTGGGGTTAGATGCAGATTACAAGTGGGGTTAGATGCAGAGTATGGGTGGGATTAGGTGCAGAGTGTGGGTGCTGTTAGATGCGGGGTCAGGGTGGGGTTAAATGCAGAGGATGGGCGTAGTTATATGCAGAGTGTGGGTTGGGGTAGATGCAGCATACAGGTGGGGTTAGATGCAGAGTGTGGGTGGGGTTAGATGTATAGTACAGGTGGGGTTAGATGTATAGTACAGGTGGGTTTTGATGCAGAGTACCGGTGGGGTTAGATGCAGAGGTCAGGTGGGGTTAGATGCAGAGTACAGGTGGGGTTAGATGCAGATTGTGGGTGGGGTTAGATGCAGGTGAGGGTGGGGTTAGACGCTGAGTGTTTGTGGGGTTAGATGTGCAGATTGTGGGTGGGGTTAGATGCAGAGTGTGGGTGGGGTTAGATGCAGAGTGTGGGTGGGGTTAGATGCAGAGTGTGGGTGGGGTTAGATGCAGAGTATGAGTGGAGTTAGATGCAGTGTACAGGTGGGGTTAGATGCAGAGGTCAGGTGGGGTTCGATGCAGAGTACAGGTGGGGTTAGATGCAGATTGTGTGTGGGGTTAGATGCAGGTGAGGGTGGGGTTAGATGCTGAGTGTTTGTGGGGTTAGATGTGCAGATTGTGGGTGGGGTTAGATGCAGAGTGTGGGTGGGGTTAGATGCAGAGAGTGGGTGAGGTTAGATGCAGAGTATGAGTGGGGTTAGATGCAGAGTACAGGTGGGGTTAGATGCAGAGTACATGTGGGGTTAGATGCAGATTAAGGTGGGGCTAGATGCAGAGTGTGGGTGGGGTTAGATGCAGAGTGTGGGTGGGGTTAGATGCAGAGTGTGGGTGGGGTTAGATGCAGAGTCTGGGTGGAGTTAGATGCAGAGTGTGGATGGGTGTAGATGCAGAGTTAGGGTGGGGCTATATGCACAGTGTTGGTGGGGTTAGATGCAGAATGCGGACGGGGTTAGATGCAGAGTACGGGTGTGGTTTGATGCAGAGTACGGGTGTGGTTTGATGCAGAGTACAGGTGTGGTTAGATGCAGAGTACAGGTGGGTTTTGATGCAGAGTAAAGGTGGGGTTAAATGCAGAGTGTGGGTGGGGTTAGATGTGGAGTACAGGTGGGGTTCGTTGCAGAGTGTGGGTGGGGTTAGATGCAGAGTGTTACTGGGGTTAGATGAAGATTACAGGTGGGGTTAGAAGCAGAGTGTGGGTGCGGTTAGATGCAGAGTGTGGTTGGGGTTAGATGCAGAGTACAGGTGGGGTTTGATGCAGAGTACAGTTGGGGTTAGATGCAGAGTGTGGTGGGGTTAGATGCAGAGTGTGGGTGGGGTTAGATTCAGAGTGTTACTGGGGTTAGATGAAGATTACAGGTGGGGTTAGAAGCAGAGTGTGGGTGCGGTTAGATGCAGAGTGTGGTTGGGGTTAGATGCAGAGTACAGGTGGGGTTTGATGCAGAGTACAGTTGGGGTTAGATGCAGAGTGTAGTGGGGTTAGATGCAGAGTGTGGGTGGGGTTAGATGCAGAGTGTGGGTGGGGTTAGATGCAGAGTGTGGGTGGGGTTAGATGCAGAGTGTGGGTGGGGTTAGATGCAGAGTGTGGGTGGGGTTAGATGCAGAGTCTGGGTGGAGTTAGATGCAGAGTGTGGATGGGGGTAGATGCAGAGTTTGGGTGGGGTTATATGCACAGTGTTGGTGGGGTTAGATGTAGAATGAGGGTGGAGTTAGATGCAGAGTACGGGTGTGGTTAGATGCAGAGTACAGGTGGGTTTTGATGCGGAGTAAAGGTGGGGTTAGATGCAGAGTGTGGGTGGGGTTAGATGCCGGGTACAGGTGGGGTTAGTTGCAGAGTGTTACTGGGGTTAGATGCAGATTACAGGTCGGGTTAGAAGCAGAGTGTGGGTGGGGTTTGATGCAGAGTACAGTTTCGGTTAGATGCAGAGTGTGCTGGGGTTAGATGCCAAGTACAGGTGGGGTTAGATGCATAGTATGGGTGGGGTTAGATGCAGAGTAGAGGTGGGGTTAGATGCAGAGTACAGGTGAGGTTAGATGCAGAGTGTGGGTGGGGTTAGATGCAGAGTGAGGGTAGGGTTAGATGCTGAGTGTGGGTGGGGTTAGATGCAGAGTGAGGGTGGGGTTAGATGCTGAGTGTGTGCGGGGTTAGATGTGCAGATTGTGGGTGGGGTTAGATGCAGAGTGTGGGTGGGGTTAGAGGCAGAGTTCAGGTGGGGTTAGATGCAGAGTACAGGTGGGGTTAGATGCAGAGTATGGGTGGGGTTTGTGGTAAACCACTGTATTGTATATTGCCACCTCTGGGTGGCGCTGTGTATGGAGGCATGCCTCAGCTGACTCCACCCACCACTGTGTGGGTTTCGTTCAGACTTGTTCAGTCACTCACGAAGAAGCATGGTCTCTTCTTAGCTAATAAAAGCCTTATTCATCTCTTCTTTCGACTCGTCATCTCTTCTTCGACTCATCACCTTTTATGAAGTAATTGATAAGCGTATCAGGGTTAGATGCAGAGTGAGGATGGGGTTAGATGCTGAGTGTGTGTGGGGTTAGATGTGCAGATTGTAGGTGGAGTTAGATGCAGAGAGTGGGTGGGGTTTGATGCAGAGTGAGAGTGGGGTTAGATGCAGAGTACAGGTGGGGTTATATGCACAGTGTTGGTGGGGTTAGATACACAATGCTGGTGGGGTTAGATGCAGAGTAAAGGTGGGGTTAGATGCAGAGTGTGGGTGGGATTAGATGCAGAGTGTTACTGGGGTTAGATGCAGATTACAGGTGGGGTTAGATGCAGAGTGTGGGTGGGGTTAGATGCAGAGTACATTTGGGGTTTGATGCAGAGTACAGGTGGGGTTAGATGCAGAGTACAGGTGGGGTTAGATGCAGAGTACAGGTGGGGTTAGATGCAGAGTACAGCTGGGGTTAGATGCAGAGTACAGGTGGGGTTAGATGCAGAGAGTGCGTGAGGTTAGATGCAGAGTATGAGTGTAGTTAGATGCAGTGTACAGGTGGGGTTAGATGCAGAGGTCAGGTGGGGTTAGATGCAGAGTACAGGTGGGGTTAAATGCAGATTGTGGGTGGGGTTAGATGCAGGTGAGGGTGGGGTTAGATGCTGAGTGTTTGTGGGGTTAGATGCTGAGTGTTTGTGGGGTTAGATGTGCAGATTGTGGGTGGGGTTAGATGCAGAGTGTGGGTGGGGTTAGATGCAGAGAGTGGGTGAGGTTAGATGCAGAGTATGAGTGGGGTTAGATGCAGAGTACAGATGGGGTTAGATGCAGAGTACATGTGGGGTTAGATGCAGATTAAGGTGGGGCTAGATGCAGAGTGTGGGTGGGGTTAGATGCAGAGTGTGTGTGGGGTTAGATGCAGAGTGTGGGTGGGGTTGATGCAGAGTCTGGGTGGAGTTAGATGCAGAGTGTGGGTGGGGTTGATGCAGAGTCTGGGTGGAGTTAGATGCAGAGTGTGGATGGGTGTCGATGCAGAGTTAGGGTGGGGTTATATGCACAGTGAAGGTGGGGTTAGATGCAGAATGCGGACGGGGTTAGATGCAGAGTACGGGTGTGGTTTGATGCAGAGTACGGGTGTGGTTAGATGCAGAGTACAGGTGTGGTTAGATGCAGAGTACAGGTGGGTTTTGATGCAGAGTAAAGGTGGGATTATATGCAGAGTGTGGGTGGGGTTAGATGTATAGTACAGGTGGGGTTAGATGTATAGTACAGGTGGGTTTTGATGCAGAGTACCGGTGGGGTTAGATGCAGAGGTCAGGTGGGGTTAGATGCAGAGTACAGGTGGGGTTAGATGCAGATTGTGGGTGGGGTTAGATGCAGGTGAGGGTGGGGTTAGACGCTGAGTGTTTGTGGGGTTAGATGTGCAGATTGTGGGTGGGGTTAGATGCAGAGTGTGGGTGGGGTTAGATGCAGAGAGCGCGTGAGGTTAGATGCAGAGTATGAGTGGAGTTAGATGCAGTGTACAGGTGGGGTTAGATGCAGAGGTCAGGTGGGGTTCGATGCAGAGTACAGGTGGGGTTAGATGCAGATTGTGTGTGGGGTTAGATGCAGGTGAGGGTGGGGTTAGATGCTGAGTGTTTGTGGGGTTAGATGTGCAGATTGTGGGTGGGGTTAGATGCAGAGTGTGGGTGGGGTTAGATGCAGAGAGTGGGTGAGGTTAGATGCAGAGTATGAGTGGGGTTAGATGCAGAGTACAGGTGGGGTTAGATGCAGAGTACATGTGGGGTTAGATGCAGATTAAGGTGGGGCTAGATGCAGAGTGTGGGTGGGGTTAGATGCAGAGTGTGGGTGGGGTTAGATGCAGAGTGTGGGTGGGGTTAGATGCAGAGTCTGGGTGGAGTTAGATGCAGAGTGTGGATGGGTGTAGATGCAGAGTTAGGGTGGGGCTATATGCACAGTGTTGGTGGGGTTAGATGCAGAATGCGGACGGGGTTAGATGCAGAGTACGGGTGTGGTTTGATGCAGAGTACGGGTGTGGTTTGATGCAGAGTACAGGTGTGGTTAGATGCAGAGTACAGGTGGGTTTTGATGCAGAGTAAAGGTGGGGTTAAATGCAGAGTGTGGGTGGGGTTAGATGTGGAGTACAGGTGGGGTTAGATGCAGAGTGTGGGTGGGGTTAGATTCAGAGTGTTACTGGGGTTAGATGAAGATTACAGGTGGGGTTAGAAGCAGAGTGTGGGTGCGGTTAGATGCAGAGTGTGGTTGGGGTTAGATGCAGAGTACAGGTGGGGTTTGATGCAGAGTACAGTTGGGGTTAGATGCAGAGTGTAGTGGGGTTAGATGCAGAGTGTGGGTGGGGTTAGATGCAGAGTGTGGGTGGGGTTAGATGCAGAGTGTGGGTGGGGTTAGATGCAGAGTGTGGGTGGGGTTAGATGCAGAGTGTGGGTGGGGTTAGATGCAGAGTCTGGGTGGAGTTAGATGCAGAGTGTGGATGGGGGTAGATGCAGAGTTTGGGTGGGGTTATATGCACAGTGTTGGTGGGGTTAGATGTAGAATGAGGGTGGAGTTAGATGCAGAGTACGGGTGTGGTTAGATGCAGAGTACAGGTGGGTTTTGATGCGGAGTAAAGGTGGGGTTAGATGCAGAGTGTGGGTGGGGTTAGATGCCGGGTACAGGTGGGGTTAGTTGCAGAGTGTTACTGGGGTTAGATGCAGATTACAGGTCGGGTTAGAAGCAGAGTGTGGGTGGGGTTTGATGCAGAGTACAGTTTCGGTTAGATGCAGAGTGTGCTGGGGTTAGATGCCAAGTACAGGTGGGGTTAGATGCATAGTATGGGTGGGGTTAGATGCAGAGTAGAGGTGGGGTTAGATGCAGAGTACAGGTGAGGTTAGATGCAGAGTGTGGGTGGGGTTAGATGCAGAGTGAGGGTAGGGTTAGATGCTGAGTGTGTGCGGGGTTAGATGTGCAGATTGTGGGTGGGGTTAGATGCAGAGTGTGGGTGGGGTTAGAGGCAGAGTTCAGGTGGGGTTAGATGCAGAGTACAGGTGGGGTTAGATGCAGAGTATGGGTGGGGTTTGTGGTAAACCACTGTATTGTATATTGCCACCTCTGGGTGGCGCTGTGTATGGAGGCATGCCTCAGCTGACTCCACCCACCACTGTGTGGGTTTCGTTCAGACTTGTTCAGTCACTCACGAAGAAGCATGGTCTCTTCTTAGCTAATAAAAGCCTTATTCATCTCTTCTTTCGACTCGTCATCTCTTCTTCGACTCATCACCTTTTATGAAGTAATTGATAAGCGTATCAATTTTATTAGCTAAAAGTTAAATGGCGACACCTGAGGAGCAACAACAGCAACGGATACAGCAGACATTGCTGAGAGCCCTCAGACCACCACGCCTGGACCTCGACCCTCAAGATGTGGGTGCATCAGCCAAGTTTGAACACTGGCTGAGCTGCTTTGAATCCTTCCTCGCAATCTCACAGGTTACAGAGGAGGGTCACAAACTGAAAATTTTGACCGCCCAGGTGAGCCATCAAGTATATATGCTAATCCGGGACTCTAATACGTACGTGGCGGCCCTCGAGCTACTAAAAGGGCAATATACGCGCCCAGTGAACACAATTTACGCCCGACACCTCTTCGGATCCCGCAGGCAGCAACCGGGAGAATCGGTAGGGGCATTTGCACGGGTGCTACTGGCACTCTGCAGAGACTGCGATTGTAAAGCGGTAACGGCTGTGGAGCACGCGCAGGGACTCGCCTGTGATGCCTTCGTCAGGGGCCTCCAGTCAGACCACACCCGGCAGAGACTGCTAGAAAGCAAGGAACCCGACCTGAAGACGGCCATTGCCCTTGCGCTCTCGTTAGAGGAGGCCCACCGAAACCTCGAGGCATACCCCCGTAACGGCGCCGAGACATGGCAATCGAAACCGTGGGACACGGGACCGCCGCCCCCGGCACCAACCGCTGCAGCGACCCAACCGAGACAGCAGCCTCCGGTAAGAGCTGCTTCGATGCCCAGTAACCAGGCCCAAAAATGCTATTTCTGTGGCCAGTTAAAACATCCCAGAGCGCACTGCCCAGCTAAGACAGCTACCTGCTTGGGCTGCGGGAAGAAAGGCCATTACGCTAACGCCTGCAAGGGGAAGCCAGCCAGCAGCGCAGCGTGCGGGCCGTGGGAGCAGCCATCTTATCCGCCATTTTGTGTACCCCCGGCCGCATGGCATCCGCCGCCATCGTATCCAACGCACTCAACCGCCATTTCGTCACCGGAACCGACCACCGTCTCGGCGGATGACTATAGTGACTCACTAAGCCACATACTGGCCTCCGTGACGCTGGATCAAGGCCACCCTCACCATCTATCCAGCTCCATGATGGATATCGCGGTAAACGGCCGCGCCACCAGTTGCCTGATCGACAGCGGGAGCACAGAGAGTTTCGTCCACCCCGACACGGTACGTAGCCACTCCCTCACGATTCTGCCAACGCACCATCGCATTTCTATGGCGTCCAAGTCCCAGTCAATGGACATCAGCGGCTACTGTGTGGTGACCCTGTCAGTAGGGGGCACTGAATATCAAAAATTTAAACTGCTAGTCCTGCCCCGTCTTTGCGCTGCCGTCCTGCTAGGGTTGGATTTTCAGTGCCACCTTAAGAGTGTCACACTAGCATACGGTGGACCCCTCCCCCCACTCACAGTCTGCAACCAACAACTTTTAAATCGCCCGCTGCAAACCACCTGCAGCCTTTCCACATTAAAAGTCCCCCCCCCTCCCCTGTTCGCTAACCTCACCCGCGACTGTAAACCCATCGCTACCAAAAGCAGGCGGTACAGTGCCGGGGACAGAGCTTTTATCAGCTCTGAGGTGGAGCGGCTCTTGAAGGAGGGCATTATCAAAGGTAGCACTAGCCCCTGGCGAGCCCAGGTTGTAGTCGTTAAAACCACTGCAAAACGCCGCATGGTAATCGACTACAGCCAAACCATAAACCGGTACACCCAGCTGGACGCGTACCCCCTCCCTCGCATATCTGATATGGTCAATCAGATTGCGCAATACAAAGTATTCTCCACCATCGACCTTAAGTCAGCGTACCACCAGCTGCCCATCCGCCATGAGGACCGCCAGTATACTGCCTTCGAGGCAAACGGCCGCCTCTACCACTTCCTTAGGGTCCCCTTCGGCGTCACCAACGGGGTTTTGGTCTTCCAAAGGGAGATGGACCGAATGGTTGACCAGAACGCGCTGCGGGCAACCTTCCCCTATTTGGATAACGTCACCATCTGCGGCCACGACCAGCAGGACCACGACGTTAATCTAGCAAATTTCCTCCGTACGGCCCAACGGCTGAACCTAACGTACAATAAGGAAAAATGTATGTTTCACACCAAGCGCCTGGCCATCCTCGGCTGCGTGGTGGAGAACGGAGTCATCGGGCCCGACCCCGACAGAATGCGCCCCCTAATGGAGCTACCCCTTCCCCACTGCCAAAAAGCACTGAAGAGATGCCTGGGGTTTTTCTCCTACTACGCCCAGTGGGTGCCCCTCTATGCAGACAAAGCCAGGCCCCTCATCAAAGCCACCTCCTTCCCCCTGACACCAGAGGTGTGTGCAGCCTTCACTCTTATCAAGAACGATATCGCGAAGGCCGCAATGCATGCGGTGGATGAGTCCATCCCCTTCCAAGTGGAGAGCGATGCCTCCGACTTCGCCCTAGCCGCGACCCTTAACCAGGCGGGCAGACCCGTGGCCTTTTTCTCAAGGACCCTCCAGGGCCCCGAGACGAGACACTCCTCCGTCGAAAAGGAGGCCCAGGCTATTGTAGAAGCGGTGCGTCACTGGAGGCATTACCTGGCCGGGAAACGATTTACCCTGCTCACTGACCAGCGTTCAGTAGCTTTTATGTTTAATAATAAGCAGAGGGGTAAAATCAAGAACGACAAGATCTTGAGGTGGAGAATCGAACTCTCCACCTACAATTATGATATCTTGTATCGGCCAGGGAAACTCAATGAGCCCCCAGATGCCCTATCACGTGGTACATGCGCCAACGCGCAGAGTGATAGGCTGCAGTCCCTCCACAATGACCTCTGCCACCCGGGGGTCACCAGGTTTTTCCATTTTATCAAATCCCGTAACCTGCCCTACTCCATCGAGGAGGTCAGGACCATGACCAAGAGCTGCCAAATCTGCACCGAGTGCAAACCGCACTTCTATAGGCCGGACAGAGCAAGCCTGATCAAGGCCACCCGCCCCTTCGAACGCCTGAGCGTCGATTTTAAAGGGCCCCTCCCCTCCGCTGACCGCAATGTGTACTTCCTCAACATAGTTGATGAGTACTCCCGTTTCCCCTTTGCCATCCCTTGCCCAGACATGACCAGTACCACGGTCATCAAGTGTCTGAATGACATCTTCGCTCTGTTCGGGTTCCCCAGCTATATACATAGCGACAGGGGCTCATCGTTCATGAGCGACGAACTTCGGCAGTACCTGCTAACAAGAGGTATCGCCACGAGCAGGACCACCAGTTACAACCCCCGGGGGAACGGCCAGGTGGAAAGGGAGAACGCGACGGTTTGGAAGGCAGTCCTCTTAGCACTAAAATCTAAGGGCCTTCCGACCTCCCGCTGGCAGGAGGTCCTCCCTGCAGCGCTTCACTCCATTCGGTCACTGCTTTGTACTGCCACTAATGCGACCCCTCATGAGAAAATGTTCGTTTTCCCCCGGAAGTCTACATCGGGAACCTCGCTACCGGCATGGCTGACTTCTCCTGGGCCCGTCCTACTGCGGAGGCACGTGAGGATGCATAAAACGGACCCCCTGGTCGAGCGGGTGCACCTCCTACACGCCAACCCCCAGTATGCCTGGGTGACATACCCAGACGGGCGGGAGGACACGGTCTCCATACGAGATCTCGCACCCTCGGGTACCCCTGAATTACCACCGTTATCCCCCTTACCACCGTTATCCCCCTTACCACTGTTATCCCCCACCACCCCTCCCAACCCAACCCCTGCAGACGGCATGCCAAAGCCCCAGGAATCTTCGCCAACCACCCAGACACCAGACCCGACGTCGGATGCTGCAACACCACCGCCGCCACCACGACGATCAGGACGTCAGACAAGGCCTCCTGATAGACTTAACTTGTAGTACCCTTCACCCCGCCGGACTTCACATTAAACAAGGGGTGAATGTGGTAAACCACTGTATTGTATATTGCCACCTCTGGGTGGCGCTGTGTATGGAGGCATGCCTCAGCTGACTCCACCCACCACTGTGTGGGTTTCGTTCAGACTTGTTCAGTCACTCACGAAGAAGCATGGTCTCTTCTTAGCTAATAAAAGCCTTATTCATCTCTTCTTTCGACTCATCATCTCTTCTTCGACTCATCACCTTTTATGAAGTAATTGATAAGCGTATCAGGGTTAGATGCAGAGTGAGGATGGGGTTAGATGCTGAGTGTGTGTGGGGTTAGATGTGCAGATTGTAGGTGGAGTTAGATGCAGAGAGTGGGTGGGGTTTGATGCAGAGTGAGAGTGGGGTTAGATGCAGAGTACAGGTGGGGTTATATGCACAGTGTTGGTGGGGTTAGATACACAATGCTGGTGGGGTTAGATGCAGAGTACGGGTGTGGTTAGATGCAGAGTAAAGGTGGGGTTAGATGCAGAGTGTGGGTGGGATTAGATGCAGAGTGTTACTGGGGTTAGATGCAGATTACAGGTGGGGTTAGATGCAGAGTGTGGGTGGGGTTAGATGCAGAGTACATTTGGGGTTTGATGCAGAGTATAGGTGGGGTTAGATACAGAGTGTGGGTGGGTTTAGATGCAGAGAGTGCGTGGGGTTAGATGCAGAGTATTACTCGGGTTAGATGCAGTGTATGGGTGGGGTTAAATGCAGAATACAGGTGCGGTTAGATACAGAGTGCAGGTGGGGTTAGATACAGAGTACAGGTAGGGTTAGATGCAGAGTGTAGATTGGGTTAGATGCAGAGTGTTTGTGGGGTTAGATGCAGAGCACAGGTGGGGTTAGATGCAGAGTGCGGGTGGGGTTAGATGCAGAGTGTGTGTGGGGGTAGACACAGAGTGTGGGTGGGGTTAGATGCAGAGTACAGGTGGGGTTAGATGCAGAGTGTGGGTGGGGTTAGATGCAGAGGGTGGGTGGGGTTAGATGCAGATAGTGGGTGGCATTATATGCAGAGTGCGGGTGGGGTTAGATGCAGATAGTTGGTGGCGTTATATGCAGAGTGCGGGTGGGGTTAGATATATAGTACAGGTGGGGTTAGATGCAGAGTACAGCTGGGGTTAGATGCAGAGTACAGGTGGGGTTAGATGCAGAGTACAGCTGGGGTTAGATGCAGGGTACAGGTGGGGTTAGATGTAGAGTAAAGGTAGGGTTAGATGCAGAGTGTGGTTGGGGTTAGATGCAGAGTGTGGGTGGGGTTAGATGGAGATTACAGGTGCGTTTTGATGCAGAGAACAAGTGGGGTTAGATGCAGAGAACCAGTGGGGTTAGATGCAGAGTACATGTGGGGTTAGATGTAGAGTACAGGTGGGGTTAGATGCAGAGTGTGGGTGGGGTTAGATGCAGAGTGTGGGTGGAGTTAGATGCGGAGTACAGGTAGGGTTAGTTGCAGAGTGTGTGTGGGGTTAGATGCAGAGTGTTACTGGGGTTAAATGCAGAGTACGGGTGGGGTTAGATGCAGAGTACAGGTGGGGTTAGAAGCAGAGTGTGGGTGGGGTTAGATGCAGAGTGTGGGTGGGGTTAGATGCAGAGTACAGGTCCGGTTGGATGCAGATTACATTTGGTGTTTGATGCAGAGTGTGGTTGGGGTTAGATGCAGAGTAGAGGTGGGGTTAGTTGCAGAGTGTGGGTGGGGTTAGATGCAGAGTGTTACTGGGGTTAGATGCAGAATGCAGGTGGGGTTAGATGCAGAGTGTGGGTGGGGTTAGATGCGGAATCTGTTATGTTCATTAATAACTAGACATTCTTATTATGAACAGCTAGCTTCTAGCTAGACATTTATTCAGTACACGTTCTCTAGGTACAGCATCTGTGGAGATTCAGCATGTGTGCTCCTGTGTGCAGGCTTCCATCTTGACTACTGCCTTCTGGGTAGCCTAGTGCATCATGGGTAGTGTAGTCTTAAACAAATACAACTAAATATACAGCTCTATACAGCTCTACGGCTCCGTCTAGTGTACCACTCCAGAATGACATGTTATTGATCATTACATCCCCCTTTCTTTGAGGTTAACAAAATCAATATCAATCAACTTTCAAGAAAAACAATAAAGATGATATCAGTAACACTTTTGTTGGTGCTCTATAAACATAAACATTTTCACAACAGTCAATACATTTTCAATGTAGTTTTACTTTGTACTCAAAGATTAAGTCTATCAGGCTTTTTTACTACACGTGTGGATCTTCTCAGCATGGGTAAGTCTGATGTGTCTTCATGAGATTGTTCTGGTGGTGAATGACAAGATTCAGTTGCGGTATCGTCATCAATCTGCTCTTGGATAGTTTCCTGTGTTTTCAGGAGGGAACGGCGGTTCCTCCTGAGAATCTGTCCTTCCTCAGTTCTAACAGTGTATGACCTTGGTCGTACTTCCTCAAGAACTGTAGCTTTCCTGTTCCATGCATCTGGATCCTCAATCCTGACAACATCATCCCTTGTCAATGGTTTTAGAGTTTTGGATGACTTGTCATAGTATGATTTCTGTTTCAGCTTTAACAGTTGAAGTCTCTGTCTCAGTTCCTCACTTTGCTGTTCTTTTGCACAGCGGGGTAGCGTGGTGCGCAACTTGCGACCCATTAGTAGTTCAGCAGGTGAAGAACCACAGTCTAAAGGTGAGGCTCGGTAGCTCAGCAGGGCGAGATAAGGATCAGACTTGCTTTCTGTCGCTTTCTTCAGTAGCTGCTTGAGAACTTGAACACCTTTCTCTGCCTTACCATTTGATTGAGCATACAAAGGACTGGATGTGATGTGCTGAAAGTCATACTGTGCTGCAAACTGTTGCCACTCCTTACAGTTGAAGCACGGACCATTGTTGCTAAGGGCAATCCTGGGAATTCCATGTCTGGCGAAGATGGATTTCACATGCATTATGACACTGCTTGCTGATGTGCTTGAGAGCAGCGCCATCTCAGGATAGTTAGAATAGTAGTCAATCACTATTAGATATTCTTTACCATTTAAATGAAAGAGGTCCATACCAACCGTTTGCCATGGTGCTGTTGGTAAGTCAGCTACTATCATTGGTTCCTTTGCTTGTTTGTTTTGGTGTTTCTGACATGTCTCACATTTGCCTCTCATGTTCTCAATGTCCTTATTTATGCCAGGCCAATAAACAGTGTCTCTTGCTCTCCTTTTGCATTTTTCAATTCCAAGGTGTCCCTCATGAATCCTTTTAAGCATGTCTTGATGTAGAGCCTGTGGAATGACTATTCTGTTCTGTTTTAGTAATAGTCCACTTGCGACACTCAATTCTGACCTTATGTGAAAGTATTTTGGACAGGAACCTTTTGGTCAACCATGATGAATGTTCTCTATTACTGTTTGTAACACTGTGGCCTAGAAATTCAGTTGGGCGCGCCAGCCGTTAGCGCCTTAGGAGGAGTAGATCTCGAGCGCTAGGTGCTTAGCGCCTGGGCGCAGCGCGATCTGCACCTCGCCCCAATTTCAGTACACATTTAGCGCCGGCGCAAAGTCTTAGCGCGCGCCCTGCTGCGCGCGCAGATCATGACGTCATTTACTAGTGCAACGCCCTTTGTGCGCCCCGAACCGGAACTTCACTCGCACCGGGCCATTGTGCGCCAGGCAGCCCTAACGACTGTGAAGTGGAACGGTACACAGCCGAGGCGGGCCGCGGGGAGCGCTAATTAAAGGGCACTTACCCTGCACTATAAAGGCCAGCCATTTTGCAGCATTCACTCTTGTGCAACGGTTTTTTGGAGAGAGACCAAGGAGGAGAGCTTACTGGTTTGGACCAATACTAGGACAGGTATTTTTGGCTCAGGCCAGAGCTTAGCAATTATCTTTGCCTTCATTGAGAGCTCAGTGTTTGCCAGCATATAATGGGGGCTGCATTGGGTGCCAACGCTGACTTTCAGCCTTATGCCAGAAGGGCTTACAGACGCCGTGAGAGAGTGGCAGCCCTGGCTAGATGCAGAGGGGGCAACAGGCGTCGCCAACTGAGGCCTTACCCACCCAGGGTATACCGCCAGCAGTCCTCCTATCTGACCATGTCTGCCGCGATGTGTGTAAGGAGGCTGCGATTCAGAAGGGAGGTGGATGCAGACATCTGCCAGCTGCTTCAGAGAGATCTGCAGCCACAGCTGATGCGCAGGATGTCTGTCGGTGGCAGTGAAGGTGACGGTGGCTCTCAACTTCTATGCCACCGGCTCCTTTCAATCCGCTGCTGGGGACATCGCTAACATCTCCCAGTTCGCCGTGCATTGCTGCATCCGCCAGGTGACCGAAGCCCTTTTCAGAAGGAGACATCAATTCATCTCCTTCCCCATGACCCTGGACAAGCAGCAGCAGTGTGCAGTGGGATTTGCAAGAATAGCGGGCTTCCCCATGGTGCAGGGCGCCATTGACTGCACGCATGTGGCTTTGCGGGCACCTCTGCAGCATGCCGAGGATTACCGCAACCGGAAGGGCTACCATTCCCTCAACGTACAGCTGGTGTGTGACCACAGGCAGCGCATCCTAGCTGTCAATGCCCGCTTTCCAGGCAGCAGCCACGATGCCTTTATCCTGCGACAGACAACTGTGGCTGACATGTTCCAGGCACAGCCTCCCCCAAGAGGATGGCTTATCGGGGACAAAGGCTATCCTTTGTGTACCTGGCTCATGACCCCGCTCCGCGCGCCCACGACCCCTGCTGAAGAGGCATACAACGAGAGCCATCAAGCGACTAGGAACATCATAGAACAAACAATCGGCGTCCTCAAGCAACGGTTTCGCTGTCTCGATCATTCCGGGGGAGCCCTCCAGTATTCGCAGGAGCGAGTCTCCCAATTCGTCGTCGTTTGCTGCATGCTGCACAACCTGGCTATCCGCAGGACTCAGGCACTGCCACCTCACGTTGGACCCCCACCTCAGGAGGAGGAGCAGGAGGAGCATGAGGAGGAGGAGGACGAGGAGTACCAGCCCAGGAGGGAGGCACAAGGTCCAAGGGCCGCCCGTCGGTGGCTTATTGAACGTCACTTGTAGGCCCCCTGTCAGGGAATGGCTTGTGCCAATGAAAGAACATGATTGCAGCCGCTCCGCAAGCCCTCAGCCGGTTAAGGCAACAAACACTTCAAAGATCAAACATGGACAATGTTAATAAATAAAATGCTTTATTGTACAAACTCAGGGCCCTTCCCACATGAAAACCAAAAACAGACGAAACCCCCAAAAAACACTCAAACACATTACTCGCTCCCACAACCTGGAGAGGATTAACAAAACAGTGCAACTAAAATGGCCGTCATCCTCGGCCTTCGTAAAAAACAAACATCACATCCTCGGCCTCAAATAACAAACATCCAATTCTCGGCCTCAAAAAACAAACATCCAATTCTCGGCCTCAAAAAACAAACACAATTGGCCACACATTCGACTTTTTGGCCCGCTAGGGCGATGCCTTAGCCATCTTTGTGTGGCCCCTGCCCACCCTGCTGCTCCTCCTCAAAGTAAGGCCATTGGCTGCTGCAAGGCTGGGGGCAGGCTCCAGAGGGGCACATGTCGTGACGGCAGATGCCCTTGGGGGTCGGCCTAGTCGAGGTCTGGCCGTCGAGCGGGCAGCTGTTGAATGCTGCAGCTGTGGCTGGCCAGCACCAGTCGCTGCAGCAGCTCCTGGCAGCTCCACTGGGGGAGTGGCAGTGGTGGCTGGAGGAATGGGGGCAAGCTGGCGGATGGCAGGCGCTCACTGGTCGCCTGAAACACTGGCACTCGCCCGGGCCGGCACTGCAGCATGCGCACCAATCTGCCGAGGGACAGACCGCTGTGCTGCTGCAGCGCGCCGGGTGCCCTGGCGATGCCTGGCTGACACAGCGAGTGTGGCAGCAGTGAGTGTCCGTGTTGACCTGTTCAGTGACCTCATCAGAGCACCCAGTGACTGCACGGCACCACTGATCAGCTGCCCACTCGCTGCCTGAGCTGCCCCGAATGCCGCCCGACTCATTGCCTGATCTGCCCCGAATGCTGCCCGACTCGCTGCCTGCTCTGCCCCGAATTCCACCAAACTGATGGCCTGTGAGGCCCCGACGTCCGTGACACTCCGAGAGAGGGAGTCGATGGCCTCAGGCAACCATGCCACTACCCCCATGAGCTCTGTGTGCCGGCGCTCCAAGTCCGCGGACAAGTCCTTGAGGCGTTCCATCTCCTCGGCGAAGACCATCTCCGGACTGGAGGCCGGACTCTCCCTCTGGGGAGAAGGCCGCCGAGCTGGCCGACCCTTCCTGCATTGCTGGACGCCACTGGGCCCAGCAATTGGACTCCCCTCCAACCCATCCCCCCTCTGGGGAGAAGGCCGCCGAGCTGGCACTCCCCTCCTGCATTTCTGCAGGCCGCAGGTCCCATGAGCTCCCCTCCCCTCCGACACTTCCGTGACACTCCCCTCCAGGGAAGACGTGTCCCCTGCATTGGCATGGGTTGCCACGGCTGAGGGTTCCCCTGATGGGCCGCCTTCCTCTTGCTCCTCCTCCTCCTCCTCCTCTGAGGGGCTGTCACTGGCAAGTTCAGGGACCTCCTCCTCACCATCTGAAAGCAGGAAGGCACAAGAGTAGCTTTAGAGTGAGGAGAGGGCATCAGCGAGGGATGCATGAGTGGTGGCATTCAGCGCATTGGTCGGACAGTGGCAAAGGATGTAGATCTGATGCGCAAGTGGGACGAGAGAGGTCCAAACATTGATGTCCTTACCATTGGTGCCCAGAACAGGGTCGGCATCTCCACATGCAATGGGGCCAATCACCCGGCCACCCATGATGCGCTCCACGTGATGTTGCAGCTCGGTGAGCAGCTGGATCTGGGGTCGGCCTCCCCCGGTCGCAGTCTGGCTCTTCTTGTTATTGGCCAGCTTGGCCTGCAAGAGAAAGGACGGCCTCTAAGTACAGTGTGTTGCCCTGATCTTGTGTGCACTGCCTCCCATGGTGGAATAG
This sequence comes from Somniosus microcephalus, assembly GCF_052327205.1. Lineage (NCBI taxonomy): Eukaryota > Metazoa > Chordata > Chondrichthyes > Squaliformes > Somniosidae > Somniosus > Somniosus microcephalus. The sequence goes on along the minus strand of NW_028225179.1, from coordinate 132,886,510 downwards.
CCTGGCCAGTGTGTCGCCCTGATCTTGTGTGCACTGCCTCCCATGGTGGAATAGCTTGGCCAGTGTGTTAAGTGCAGAATGTGCAATTGATGTTCATGCCTGTTCCATAGCTGCTGGATGAGGGCTGGCCATTAGGGCTTTCAGGTCCCTTTGCCCATAATGTGAGGTGCACATGCAAGGATGAGGAGGTCACTGGAAAGGGTACTCACCCTGACAATCCGCGTGAGGTCATTAAACTTTTTGCGGCATTGGACACCGGTCCTGGGGACCTCGCTGTTGGCTGACACCTTGCTGGTGACATGCCTCCAGGTTCTCCGGTAGGCGCGGACCGGCGCCTTCCTGCCATTGTCCGGGTACAAAATATGGCGCCTCTTCTCCACACCACCAACCAGCACACTCAGATCAAGCTCTGAGAAGCGCTGCGCTCGTTCACGGGCCCTCTGCATGGCTTCAGGCGCTATTTGTGTCCAGCAGCAGTGTTCAGGCCTAGCTGGAGGGCTCCACTATCCAGGGCGTGGCAGCAGACAAAGTCGACCCTTCCCCCTTAAGAGCTGGCCGGCGCCAGGGTGTCTGCTGTCAATCACGAGATGGCCGCACCTGCGCTGCGCCCGGCCTGGGTGCTCTCGCTCAGCACCTCCGGCTTAGCGCCTAAAGAGAGGCGTCCAGCGCCAGTTTTAGTGCTCGAGCAAACTCTTAGGGCGAAGCTAATGAATATCGGAGAAGTGGCCTCGATTTGGCAGCGGGCGCAAACTTTAGCAGCCGCCCGACTTTAACGCCCCAAAAGTGGCTGCAATGAATTTCTAGGCCCGTAACTTTTACTGTTTCTTCTGCTATTTGCTTTGATTTTGTGTCTGACACGGGCAGCACAGCAGTGACCATACTCACATGAACTTCCACGTCTTCTTCAGTAGAGCTCACTTGACTCATTGAGGCTCGGGATAGTGCATCTGCTAACACTATGTATTTGCCTGGTGTGTAGATCAGTTCAAAGTCATATCTTTGCAGCTTCATCATGAGTTGTTGAATCCTTGGAGACATCTCATTCAGATTTTTTTTTATGATGGCAACCAGTGGGCTGTGGTCTGTCTCAACTGTGAAGGTGGGAAGTCCATATATGTAGCCATGAAACTTTTCTAATCCAACTACCAAGCCTAGACATTCCTTTTCAATCTGGGCGTATCGACACTCAGTATCAGTCATAGACCTGGAGGCATAGGCAACAGGCTTCCAATCTTCATCCTCTGCTTGTAGCAAGACCACGCCTAGGCCATCCTTTGATGCATCCATTGACACTTTGATTCTCTTTGTTGGGTCAAAGAATGTGAGTACAGGTGTGGTTGTCAGCATTGTTTTAAGATTCATCCACTCTTGTTCATGTCTTTCTGTCCATGCGAACTCATTTGTTTTATGTAGCAGGTTTCGCAGACAGGTTGTCTTGGCTGACAAGTTAGGAATGAACTTTCCAATGAAGTTTATCATCCCCATGATGTGTAGCACTCCTTTTTTATCAGTGGGTCGGGGCATTTTGAGTATGGCGTTTACTTTTTCCATATCTGGCTCTATTCCTTTACCAGATAGAATATCTCCTAGGAAAATGACTTCCTGGATGCCAAACTGACACTTGGCTTTGTTGAGCTTCAGTCCATTCCGGCGTATGCTCTGTAGCACTTTAGTCAGTCGCTCATTGTGTTCTTTCATTGTGGAGCCCCAGATGATGATATGATTAACATAGACCTGAACTCCTTCCAGACCTTCAATTATGTGTTTCATCGCTCTATGAAAGATTTCAGATGCAGATATTATCCCGAAAGGCATTCTGAGGAAACAATACCTGCCAAATGGTGTGTTGAAGGTACAGTATTTGGTGCTCTCTTCATCCAGTTTTAGTTGCCAAAATCCTTGTGAGGCATCGAGCTTTGTAAAGTATCTGGCACCTGGCATTTCACTGGTGATTTCTTCTCGCTTGGGAATCTGGTAGTGTTCACGTTTTATGCTTGCATTTAAGTCCTTTGGATCCATGCATATTCTTAGATCATTGTTCTTTTTCTTTACACATACCATGGAGTTAACCCAGTCTGTTGGCTCTTCGACTTTCCTGATGACTCCTAGTGTGGTCATTCTGTCCAGTTCTTTCTTGAGCCGGTCACGCAGGGGTGCTGGAAATCTTCGTGGAGCATGTACCACTGGCTGAGCATCCTCCTTTAGCTGGATCTTGTAAGTGAATGGTAGAACTCCAAATCCTTTGAACACATCCTGGAAATTACTCACTACAGAATCCACTGAGTCATCTGGTCTGCTTATGGCACAGTTTATACGGTAGACTCTCTTGACCAGTTCTAAGTCCTCACAAGCTTTGTCACCCAGTAGCGAATCAAGTCCTTCAGCCACAACAGAAAACATGAGATGATGCACTTTGTCTTTGACTGTCACTTTAAGTCTGCACACACCTAAGCTATCTATTTTCTGTCCATTATAGCTCTTCAGTAGTACTGACTTTTTCTGTATTTTGGGCTTTTCTTTCATGTTTTTAATGTCACTCATACTGATTAAGTTTGCTTTTGCCCCAGTGTCTAGTTTCAATGTAACTAATGCTCCATTTACCTGCAGTGGGATCATCCATTTGTCCTCTTTTACTGCATTGACGTTATGTTCAGCATTGTTTATTCCTGAGGGCTGCACATTTTCTGTATCCTTTTCTATATTGTCAAATGACACCATTCCTACAAAAAATGTCTCACTTAAATCAGTGTCCGCAATCACATTAACTCGGACTTGTTGCCGTTTCTTTGTTTTTACTTTTGAAAAGCATTGTTTGGCAAAGTGATTCTTTCCATGACATTTTGTGCATATTTTTCCAAACGCTGGGCATTGTTTTAACTGGTGTTTGTAACCACAGCGTTTACAATTAAAAATTCCTTCCTCCGATTGCTTTTCATTTCTGTTCTGCCCATGTTGCTTCCCCTTGTAGAACACAGCACCGACAGCAGCACTTACTACAATCGCATCATTATTGATTTCACTGAAAGTCTTCGCGTGCTGTCGAGCTAGCTCACTGGCTTGGCATATATTCACAGCATTTTCCAATGTTAGTTCGGTTTCTCTCAACAGACGTTCACTGACTTTTTTATCATGAATACCAAACACAATCTGGTCACGAATCATGGATGCTTTTAGCTCAGAGAAATTACACATCTGTGCTTTCAGTTTCAGATCGGTCACAAAGCTATCAAAAGTCTCATTTTGCCGCTGTGTCCTCGAACGGAACACATATCTTTCATAGGTTTCATTCTTTTTGGGAGAACAATATGTATCAAATTTCTTTAGCACATCGTCTAAATTTTCTCTGTTCTCCTCTGGATTAAATACAAATGTATTAAATACCTCTATCGCCTGTGGGCCTGCAACCGTGAGCAGCAACGCTATTTTTCTTGCGTCTGGATTCGTACCGAATCTGATGGCAGCAATGTAGAGTTCGAATTGTTGTTTGAATGTCTGCCAATTGTAGTCGACATTTCCCATGAGATTCAAAAACTCCGGTGGCCTCAAATTCTCCATGTCGCTTTTCACAATTTTCAGCAGATCTTCACCAATCCTGGTACCATGTTATGTTCATTAATAACTAGACATTCTTATAATTAACAGCTAGCTTCTAGCTAGACATTTATTCAGTACACGTTCTCCAGGTACAGCATCTGTAGAGATTCAGCATGTGTGCTCCCGTGTGCAGGCTTCCATCTTGACCTCTGTCTTCTGGGTAGCCTAGTGCATCGTGGGTAGTGTAGTCTTAAACACATACAACTAAATATACAGCTCTATACAGCTCTATGGCTCCATCTAGTGTACCACTCCAGAATGACATGTTATTGATCATTACAGAATCTGGGTGGGGTTAAATGCAGAGGATGGGTGGAGTTAGATGCAGAGTGTGGGTGTGGTTAAATGCAGAATGTGGGTGGGGTTAGATGCAGAGTGTGGGTGGAGTTAGATGCAGAGTGTGGGTGGGGTTACAAGCAGAGTGTGCGGGGGGTTAGATGCAGAGTGTTACTCGGGTTAGATGCAGACGTTGGGTGGAGTTAGATGCAGAGTGTGGGTGAGGTTAGATGCAGAGTGTCGGTGGAGTTAGATGCAGAGTGTGGGTGGAGTTAGATGCAGAGTGTGGGTGGGGTTACAAGCAGAGTGTGCATGGGGTTAGATGCAGAGAGTTACTCGGGTTAGATGCAGAGTACAGGTGGGGTTAGATGCAGAGTGTGGGTGGGGTTAGATGCAGAGTACAGGTGGAGCTAGTTGCAGAGTGTGGGTGGGTTTAGATGCTAAGTGTGGTTGGGGTTAGATGCTGAGTGTGGATGGGGTTAGAAGCTGAGTGTGGGTGGGTTAGATGCAGAGTGTGGTTGGGGTTAGATGCAGATTAAGGTGGGGCTAGATGCAGAGTGTTGGTGGGGCTAGATGCAGAGTGTGGGTGGGGTTAGATGCAGAGGGTGGGTGGGGTTAGATGCAGAGTGTGGGTGGGGTTAGATTCAGAGTGTGGGTGGGGTTAGATAATTAGTGTGGGCGGGGTTAGATGCAGATTAAGGTGGGGTTAGATGCAGAGTGTGGGTGGGGTTAGAGGCAGAGTAAAGTGGGGCTAGATGCAGAGTGTGTGTGGGGTTAGATGCAGAGGGTGTGTGAGGTTAGATGCATATTGTGGGTGCAGTTAGATGCAGAGTGTGGTTGGGGGTAGATGCAGAGTGTGGGTGCAGTTAGATGCAGAGTGTGTGTGGGGTAGATGCAGAGTGTGTGTGGGGTAGATGCAGAGTCTGGGTGTGGTTAGATGCAGAGTGTGGGTGGGGGTAGATGCAGAGTGTGGGTGGGGTTAGATGCATAGTGATGTGCCTCAATAAATCCGAGACTCGATGTTAGCAAAACAAAACAAGGCTTTTATTAACTTAGAAGGTAACACACAGAGGAGAATGTATCTTCCATCCAGAGGTCTGCCGTACTGGATGTGCTGCAGGCTGGGCCAGCTTACATAGGAGCCAGGTATGGGCGGAGCCCTACACACAGTACAATACAATGGAAATGAAACTGAAACCAACCACAGTCACAGGCAGAGAAATACTGATCAGTGATGAATGGAATATTTCATCACATTCACCCCTTCTATAGATTTAGTCTGTTCGGGGGTTTGATAGTCCTCTGCGACCGACGTGGCTGTTGTGGTGCCGCGGGTGTCGGCTGGGTGTCCCCGGTGGCCTCCTGGGTCTCTGCCGGGTGTGCCGCCAGGGTTGTTGAAGGGGTAGTTGGTGGGGGTACCGTGGGTCAATGTTCTTCCGGGGGTGATGAAAGAGTAGTGGGTGGGTAAGAGTTGCTGTGGTCGTTGTTGCTGCTGTTGTCGTGGTTGTTGTCGTTACCGGCTGGGGCGACGTCTTTTATGGACACGGTGTCCTCCCTTCCATCGGCGTGCCGGACATACGCGTATTGGGGGTTGGCGTGGAGTAGGTGCACTGACTCCACGAGAGGGTCCGTCTTGTGGCCCCTCACATGCCATCGCACGAATACCGGACCTGGGGTGGAGAGCCATGACGGCATGGATACGCCTGAGGTGGATTTCCGGGGAAAGACAAACATTTGCTCGTGAGGCGTGGCATTAGTGGCAGTACACAATAGCGACCGTATCGAATGGAGCACATCTGGGAGGACTTCCTGCCAGCGGGAGATAGGGAGGCCTTTGGTCCTTAGAGCTAGAGTGACTGCTTTCCATACTGTCCCGTTCTCTCGCTCCACTTGACCGTTAACCCGGGGGTTGTAGCTGGTGGTACGGCTCATGGCGATCCCCCTGGACAGCATGTACTGGCGTAGCTCTTCACTCATGAAGGACGCCCCCCTATCCGTATGGATGTAGCTCGGCATACCGAACAGGCAGAACAGGCTGTTGAGGCATTTAATGACCGTGGCGCTGGTCATGTCTGGGCAGGGGAAGGCGAATGGGAAACGAGAGTATTCGTCCACAATGTTCAGGAAGTAAACATTGCGGTCGACGGACGGGAGGGGGCCCTTGAAATCTAAGCTGAGCCGCTCAAAGGGCCGTGTAGCTTTGATTAAGTGGGCTCTTTCTGGGCGGTAGAACCGAGGCTTGCACTCAGCGCAAGTGCGACAGTTCCTGGTCAGGAACCGAACTTCCTCAATCGAGTAGGGTAAGTTGCGGGACTTTATGAAGTGGAACAGCCGCATGACCCCTGGGTGGCAGAGGTCATTGTGGAGGGTCTGTAGCCGATCCCCGGTGGCGCTGGCACACATCCCTCATGAGAGGGCATCGGGGGATTCGTTAAGGGCCCCTGGCTGGTAAATGATGTCATAATCGAAGGTGGAGAGCTCGATCCGCCACCTAAGAATCTTATCATTTTTAAACTTCCCCCTCTGTTTATTATTGAACATAAACGCTACTGACCGCTGGTCGGTAAGTAGGGTGAAGCGTTTGCCGGCTAGGTAGTGGCGCCACTGGCGCACTGCCTCCACGATGGCTTGGGCCTCCTTTTCTATGGAGGAGTGTCTGATCTCGGGCCCTTGGAGGGTCCTCGAGAAGAAAGCTACGGGCCGCCCCGCCTGGCTGAGGGTGGCCGCCAAGGCAAAGTCAGACGCATCACTTTCCACGTGAAAGGGAGTGTTCTCGTCCACTGCCTGTAGCGTGGCCCGCTCAATATCCTGCTTAATGCTTTTGAAGGCGGCATGGGCCTCAGCAGAGAGCGGAAAAGAGGATGCTTTCAAGAGGGGGCGGGCTTTGTCGGAGTAGTTGGGGACCCATTGGGAATAATAAGAAAATAACCCCAGGCACCTTTTCAGGGCTTTGGGAGTGTTGGGCAGGGGCAGCTCCCGTAGGGGACGCAATCGGTCGGGGTCTGGTCCGATTTCCCCATTCTCCACCACGCTGCCTAGTATGCAGAGGCACGTGGTGTTGTAAACGCACTTGTCCTCGTTGTAGGTGAGGTTGAGTTTTTGTGCGGTTTTCAGGAACCTCTCGAGGTTCGAGTCGTGATCCTGCTGGTTGTGACCGCAGATGGTGATGTTGTCGATGTAGGGGAAGGTTGCCTGCAAGTGGTGGTCGTCGACCATGCGGTCCATCTCCCTCTGGAAGACCGAGACCCCATTCGTCACCCCAAAGGGGACTCTGAGGAATTGGTAGAAGCGTCCGTTCGCCTCGAAGGTGGTGTACGGGCGGTCCTCTGGTCTGATAGGGAGCTGGTGGTACGCTGACTTGAGGTCGATGGTGGAGAACACCCGGTATTGGGCGATTTGGTTCACCATTTCTGATGTGCGGGGTAGCGGGTAGGCATCTAGTTGGGTGTACCTGTTGATCGTTTGGCTATAGTCGATCACCATCCGTTTCTTCTCGCTACCCCTTACCACCACCACTTGGGCGCGCCACGGGCTATTGCTGCGTTCAATAATGCGCTCTTTCAGGAGCCTGTCTACCTCGGTCACGATAAACCGCCTGTCCTCCCAGCTGTACCTCCTGCTTTTGGTCGCTATTGGCCGGCAGTTAGGGGTAAGGTTCGCGAATAGCGAAGGCGGCTTTACCTTCAGGGTAGCCAGACCGCACACTGTGAGGGGCGGCTGGGACCCACCGTAATTGAGCGTGATGCTTCCACTGTCAATTAATCATTTAACCCCGCACCCGTTTACCTCGATGTCCACCATTGATTTGGATAGCGGGTGCGGCCTGGTCTGGTCCACTGTGACCGATGCCACTGTAGGGCCCTGATAGAGACAAGATGGCATCCCCGCTGTCTGCTCACAAGATGGCAGACCCCACGAGGTCGGGCAAGATGGCGTCCAAGATGGCCGCTCCGACGGCGCACACGCGGCGGTGGCGGGTTTTCCGGCGGGGTTCCCTCTGCGCACCTTCCCGAAGTGCCTCTTCTTACCGCACTTAAAGCAGGTGGTGCCTTTCGCCGGGCACAGGTTTCTGGTGTGCTTCGGCTACCCGCAGAAGTAGCAGTTGGGTCCCCGACGCGTCGCGGCTGTCGTAGGGCTTCTGGGGGGAGAGCGGGGCCCCGACAGTGTCGGGCTGCCGGGCGGGGAAGATGCCTTCCAAGATGGCAGCGCCCTTGGTGCACACGTGGTGGTGTGGACGGCGCGGGCTGAAGAGTAGGCGTCCGAGTTTCTCTGGGCCACATCCAGGGATCGTGCTGTGTCCGCAGCCTATTTCAGGTCCAATCCCGTTTTTTCCAGCAGTCTCTGCCGGATGTAAGTGGAGCTGAGGCCTGTGATAAAGGCATCGCGAACAAGCTCGTCAGTGTACACTGCGGCTTTTACATCTTGGCACTTGCAGTCTTTGCCAAGCATTTTCAGGGTGCCTAGGAACTCCTCCACCGATTCCCCAGTTCGCTGTGCGCGAGTAGCGAGCAGATGCCTAGCATACACCTCATTCGTAGGCTACTGGTAATGCACCTTTAAGATGTCGCAGGCGGCCGGGTACGTGTCGGCGTCTTGGATGAGGGGGTAAACCCGGTGACTTACCCAATTCCGCAGAATTCCGAGTTTCATACTCGCAGCGTCCGTAGCATCTTTGACGGCTGCGGAATTGTCCTGGAAGAATTCCACACACATAAACCAGTGTCCGAAGCTTGCCGAAGCGTCCGAAGCATGCTGGTCCAAATCCAAACGTTCGGGTTTCAAGAGTTGATCCATTGTGTTGAAAATTAAGTCAATAAAATTGATGTGCCTCAATAAATCCGAGGCTCGATGTTAGCGAAACAAAACAAGCATTTTATTGACTTAGAAGGTAACACACAGAGGAGAATGTATCTTCCATCCAGAGGTCTGCCGTACTGGATGTGCTGCAGGCTGGGTTAGCTTACATAGGAGCCAGGTATGGGCGGAGCCCTACACACAGTACAATACAATGGAAATGAAACTGAAACCAACCACAGTCACAGGCAGAGAAATACTGATGAGTGATGAATGGAATATTTCATCACACATAGTTTGGGTGGAGTTAGATGCAGAGTGTGGGTGGAGTTAGATGCAGAGTGTGGGTGGGGTTAGATGCAGAGTGTGGGTGGGGTTAGATGCAGAGTGTGGGTGGGGTTAGATGCAGAGTGTGGGTGGTGTTAGATGCAGTATAAGGTGGGGCTAGATGCAGAGTGTAGGTGAGGTTAGATGCAGAGGGTGTGTGGGATTAGATGCATAGTTTGGGTGGAGTTAGATGCAGAGTTTGGGTGGGGTTAGATGCAGAGTTTGGGTGGGGTTAGATGCAGAGTACGGGTGTGGTTAGATGCAGAGTGCAGGTGTGGTTAGAAGCAGAGTGTGGGCGGGGTTAGATGCAGAGTGTGGGTGGTGTTAGATGCAAAGTACAGGTGGGGTTAGATGTATAGTGTGGTTGGGGTTAGATGCAGATTACAGGTGGGGTTAGATGCAGTGTGGGGGTGGGGTTAGATGCAGAGTACGGGTGGGGTTAAATGCAGAGAGTGGGTGGGGTTAGATGCAGAGTGTAGGTGGGATTAGATGCAGAGTGTGGGTGGGGTTAGATGCAGAGAATGGGTGGGGTTAGATGCAGAGTGTGGGTGGGGTTAGATGCAGAGTCTGGGTGGGGTTAGATGCAGAATGTGGGTGGGGTTAGATGCAGAGTGTGTGTGGGGTTAGATGCAGAGTCTGGGTGGGGTTAGATGCAGAGTGTGTGTGGGGTTAGATGCAGAGTCTGGGTGGGGTTAGATGCAGAGTGTGTGTGGGGTTAGATGCAGAGTACGGGTGGGGTTAGATGCAGAGTGTGGGTGGGGTTAGATGCAGAGAGTGGGTGGGGTTAGATGCAGAGTGTGGGTGGGGTTAGATGCAGAGTCTGGGTGGGGTTAGATGCAGAATGTGGGTGGAGTTAGATGCAGAGTGTGTGTGGGGTTAGATGCAGAGTCTGGGTGGGGTTAGATGCAGAGTGTGGATGGGGTTGGATGCAGAGTCTGGGTGGGGTTAGATGCAGAACGTGTGTGGGGTTAGATGCAGAGTCTGGGTGGGGTTAGATGCAGAACGTGTGTGGGGTTAGATGCAGAGTGTGGGTGGGGTTAGATGCAGAGTGTAGGTGGGATTAGATGCAGAGAGTGGGTGGGGTTAGATGCAGAATGTGGGTGGGGTTAGATGCAGAGTCTGGGTGGGGTTAGATGCAGAATGTGGGTGGGGTTAGATGCAGAGTGTGGGTGGGGTTAGATGCAGAGTGTGGGTGCGGTTAGATGCAGAGTGTAGGTGGGATTAGATGCAGAGAGTGGGTGGGGTTAGATGCAGAATGTGGGTGGGGTTAGATGCAGAGTCTGGGTGGGGTTAGATGCAGAATGTGGGTGGGGTTAGATGCAGAGTGTGGGTGGGGTTAGATGCAGAGGGTGGGTGGGGTTAGATGCAGAGTCTGGGTGGGGTTAGAGGCCGAATGTGTGTGGGATTAGATGCAGAGAGTGGATGGTGTTAGATGCAGAATGTGGGTGGGGTTAGATGCAGAGTCTGGGTGGGGTTAGATGCAGAGTGATGGTGGGGTTAGCTGCAGAGTGCAGGTGTGGTTGTTTGCCTTGAGAGTGTTTGAATGGACAGTGTAGAGGGAGCTTTACCCTGTATCTAACCCGTGCTGATCCTGCCCTGTGAGTGTTTGATGGTGCAGTATAGAGGAGCTTGACCTTGTATCTAACCCGTGTTATATCTATCCTGGCAGTGTTTGATGGGGCAGTGTAGAGGGACCTTTACTCTGTATCTTACCTGTGATGTACCTCCCCTACGAGTGTTTGATGGGGCAGTGTAACGGGAGCTTTACTCTGTATCTAACCCGTGATGTACCTGCCCTGGGAGTGTTTGGTTGGACAGTGTAGAGGGAGCGTTACTCTGTATCTAACCCGTGCTGAACCTGCCCTGGGAGTGTTTGATGGGACAGTGTAGAGGGAGCTTTATTCTGTATCTCATCCGTGATGCACCTGCCCTGTGAGTGTTTGATGGGGCTGTGTAGAAGGAGCTTTACTCTGTATCTAACCCATGCTGTACCTGCCCTGGGAGTGTTTGATGGGACAGTGTAGAGGGAGCTTTACTCTGTATCTAACCCGTGCTGAACCTGTCCTGGGAGTGTTTGATGGGGACAGTGTAGAGGGAGCTTTATTCTGTATCTACCCCGTGCGGAACCTGCCCTGGGAGTGTTTGATGGGACACTGTAGAGGGAGCCTGAACCTGGGAGAGAGCAGCATCGGCGGCAGAGCTTCAAAGCGGCGGCAGTGAACTAGGCCTGACCACAGAGCCTGGACCTGGACCTGGGAGAGAGCAGCATCGGTGGCAGAGCTTAAAAGTGGCGGCAGTGAACGAGGCCCGACCACAGAGCCTGGACCTGGACCTGGGAGAGAGCAGCATCGGCGGCAGAGCTTAAAAGCGGCGGCAGTGAATGAGGCCCGACCACAGAGCCTGGACCTGGACCTGGGAGAGAGCAGCATCGGCGGCAGAGCTTAAAAGCGGCGGCAGTGAACGAGGCCCGACCACAGAGCCTGGACCTGGACCTGGGAGAGAGCAGCACCGGCGGCAGAGCTTAAAAGCGGCGGCAGTGAACGAGGCCCGACCACAGAGCCTGGACCTGGACCTGCGAGAGAGCAGCATCGGCGGCAGAGCTTAAAACCGGCAGCAGTGAACGAGGCCCGACCACAGAGCCTGGACCTGGACCTGCGAGAGAGCAGCATCGGCGGCAGAGCTTAAAACCGGTGACAGTGAACGAGGCCCGACCACAGAGCCTGGACCTGGACCTGCGAGAGAGCAGCATCGGCGGCAGAGCTTAAAACCGGTGACAGTGAACGAGGCCCGACCACAGAGCCTGGACCTGGGAGAGAGCAGCATCGGCGGCAGAGCTTAAAACCGGTGACAGTGAACGAGGCCCGACCAATTCAGCAACAGGGGAGAGAGGTAAAAAGTAATCAAAGTGTGATGTCAGCAGGAAGCAGGTAAGATGAATTCCTGGAGTGTTTATGGGATGGTTTCCTGGACCAATATGTCGAGGAACCAACCAGAGATCAGGCCACCTTAGACTGGGTATTATGTAACGAGAAAGGATTAATTAGCAATCTTGTTGTACGAGGCCCCTTGGGTCGGAGCGATCATAATATGATCGAATTCTTCATTAAGATGGAGAATGAAATAGTTGACTCAGAAACAAGGGTCCTCAATTTAAATAAAGGAAACTACGATGGTCTGAGGAGTGAGTTGGGTAGGATTGATTGGGGAATGGCACTCAAAGGGGTGATGGTGGATAGGCAATGGCAAACATTCAAAGACTGAATGGATGAACTACAGAAGTTGTTCATCCCAGTTTGGCACAAAAATAAAACAAAAAGGTGACTCAACCGTGGGTAACAAGGGAAATTAGGGATAGCATAAGATCCAAGGAGAGGACATACAAATTGGCCAGTAAAAGCAATAATCCTGAGGATTGGGAGCAGTTCAGGATTCAACAAAGGAGGACAAAGGGATTAATTAAGAAAGGGAAAATAGAATATGAGAGTAAGCTTGCAGGGAACATAAAAACTGACTGTAAAAGCTTTTATAGATATGTGAAGAGAAAAAGATTGGTGAAGTCAAGCGTAGGTCCCTTGCAGCCAGAATCGGGGGAATTTATAATGGGGAACAAAGAAATGGCAGACCAACTAAATACATATTTTGGTTCTGTCTTCACAAAGGAGGACACAAATAACCTCCCAGAAATACCGGGGAACATAGGGTCTGATGAAAGGGTGGAACTGAAAGAAATCAGTATTTGTAGGGAAATGGTGTTAGGAAAATTGATGGGACTGAAGGCCGATAAATCCCCAGGGCCTGATAATCTGCATCCCAGGGTACTTAAGGAAGTGGCCCTAGAAACAGTAGATGCATTGCTGGGCATCTTCCAGAACCCGATAGACTCTAGAACAGTACCCATGGATTGGAGGGTAGCTAATGTTACCCCACTATTCAAAAAAGGTGGTAGAGAAAAAGCGGGGAATTATAGACTGGTAAGCCTGACATCGGTAGTGGGGAAATGCTAGAGTCCATTATAAAAGATGTAATAGCAGAGCACTTGGAAAGCAGTGACAGGATCGGACAAAGTCAACATGGATTTACAAAAGGTAAATAATGCTTGACTAATCTACTGGAATTTTTTGAGGATGTAACTGGTAAAATAGATAAGGGAGAACCAGTGGATGTGGTGTATTTGGACTTTCAGAAGGCTTTCGATAAGGTCCCGCATAGGAGATTAGTGTGCAAAATTAAGGCACATGGGATTGGGGGCAAGGTATTGACTTGGATAGAGAACTGGTTGGCGGACAGAAAGCAAAGAGTTGGAATAAACGGGTCGTTTTCCGAGTGGCAGGCAGTGACTAGTGGGGTACCGCAAGGATCGGTCCTAGGACCCCAGCTGTTCACAATATATATTAATGATCTGGACGAGGGAATTGGATGTAATATCTCCAAATTTGCAGACGACACAAAGCTGGGTGGGAGGGTATGCTGCGAGGAGGATGTCATGGAACTCCAGTACGATTTGGACAGGTTAGGTGATTGGGCAGAAACATGGCAAATGCACTATAATGTGGATAAATGTGAGGTTATCCACTTTGTTGGCAAAAACAGGAAGGCACATTATTATTTGAATTGCAATAGATTGGGAGAAGGGGAAGTGCAAAGAGACCTGAGTGTTCTTGTGCACCAGTCGCTGAAGGTAAGCATGCAGGTGCAGCAGGCGGTTAAGAAGGCAAATGGTATGTTGGCCTTCGTAGCAAGAGGGTTCGAGTACAGGAACAAAGATGTCTTGCTACAGTTGTACAGGGCCTTGGTGAGACCGCACCTTGAGTATTGTGTGCAGTTTTGGTCGCCTTATCTGAGGAAGGACGTTCTTGCCATGGAAGGAGTGCAGCGAAGATTCACCAGGCTGATACCTGGGATGGCAGGAATGACATATGAGGAGAGATTGTGTCGATTGGGCTTATACTCACTGGAGTTTAGAAGATTGAGAGGGGATCTCATCGAAACCTATAAAATTCTGTCAGGCCTGGACAGACTAGATGCTGGAAGGATGCTCCCGATGGTCGGGGAGTCCAGAACCAGGGGTCATAGTCTAAGGATAAGGGGTAGGACATTTAGAACTGAAATGAGGAGGAATTTCTTCACCCAGAGAGTGGTGAACCTGTGGAATTCTCTGCCACAGAGGGCGGTGGAGGCCAGTTCATTAAATATATTCAAGAAAGAGTTGGATATATTTCTTAAGGCTAAAGGGATCAAGGGATATGGGGCGAAGGCAGGGACAGGGTACTGAATTTCAATGATCAGCCATGAAGGGCCAAAGGGCCAAATGGCCTACTCCTGCTCCTATCTTCTATGTTTCTATGTTTCTATGTATCTAACCCGTGCTGAACCTGCCCTGGGAGTGTTTGATGGGACAGTGTAGAGCAAGTTTTACTCCGTATCTAACCCATGCTGAACCTGCCCTGGGAGTGTTTGATGGGACAGTGTGGAGGGCGCTTTACTCTGTATCTAACCAGTGTTGTCCTTGTCCTGGATGTGTTTGATGGGACAGTGTAGATGGAGCTTTACTCTGTATCTAACACATGCTGTACCTGCACTGGGAGTGTTTGATAGCGCAGCGTAGAGGGACCTTTACTCTGTTTCTAACCCATGCTGTACCTGCCCTGGGAGTGTTTGATGGGGCAGTGTCGAGGGAGCCTTGCTCTGTATCTAACACGTGCTGTACCTACGCAGGGAGTGCTTGATGGAACAGTGTAGAGGTAACTTCACCTTGTAGTTGTTGAAAATGAGAAAAACCCTATATTAAATGTAAGGCTTGCAGCAGATTGCCCGTTTAGTTAATCAACATGTGATGACAGTTATTGTTTCACTAAATGGACAAAGCACACAGAGGCTTACGTTCATACTTGAGTGGCAGCGCTCAGTGCATTCTAGTCATCTGCCGCTGATTGTTGCTTGTTGGCAACCACATTTGATGAGCGGGTAGTCCAGCCTTTCTGTACCTGCTACACCAGCAGTGGTGGCAACAATGCATGATGTTTAGGGAAACTATCCGCCCCTATGAGTCAAATAGGAGAAGTGACGTTCAGAGTATTTGTTCATACTGAGGGAGGACTGTGTTATGGTGTGACTGGATAGGTGGGGTGTGGGTGCCCGGGTGTGGGTGCTCAGGGTGTGACTGCCCGGTGTGTGGGTGCCTAGTGTATGGGTGCCTGGGGTGTGGGTTCCCAGGGTGTGGGTTCCCAGGGTGTGGGTGTCCAGGGTGTGGGTGCCCAGGGTGTGGGTGCCCAGGGTATGGTTGCCCAGGGTATGGTTGCCCAGGTGTGGGTGCCCGGGGTGTGGGTTCCCAGGGTATGGTTGCTCAGGGTATGGGTGCCCGGGTGTGGGTTCCCAGGGTGTGGGTGTCCAGGATATGGGTGCCTGGGTGTGGGTTGCCAGGGTGTGGTTGCCCTGGTGTTGGTGTCCGGGGTGTGGGTACCCAGGGTGTGGGTGCCCGAGATGTGAGTTCCCAGGGTATGGGTGCCCAGGTGTGGGTTCCCGGGGTGTGACTGCTCAGGGTGTGGGTGTCCAGTGTGTGGGTGCCTCGTGTATGGGTGCCTGGGGTGCGGGCGTCCAGGGTGTTGGAGCCGGGGTGTGGGCTCCCGGAGTATGCGTGCCCGGGATATGGATGCTCAGGGTGTGGCTGCCCGGTGTGTGGGTGCCAGGTGTGTGGGTGCCTGGGGTGTGGGTGCCCAGTGTATGGGTGCCCGGTGTGTGGGTGCCCAGGGTGTGGGTGCTCAGGGTGTGGCTGCCCGGTGTGTGGGTGCCAGGTGTGTGGGTGCCCGGGGTGTGGGTGCCCAGTGTATGGGTGCCCAGTGTGTGGGTGCCCGGTGTGTGCGTGCATTGTGTGTGGAATCCCAGGGTGTGGGCGCCCGGGGTGCGGGCAACCAGGGTGTCGGAGCCAGGGGTGTGGGCTCCCGGAATGTGGTTGTCCGGGGTATGGGTACCCAAGGTGTGGAATCCCAGTGTGTAGGTGGCCAGGTTGTGGGTGTCCAGGGTGCAGGTGTCCAGGTTGTGGGTGTCCAGGGTGTGGATGGCTGGGTGTGGGTTCCGAGGGTATGGTTGCCCAGGTTTGGGTACCCGGGTGTGGGTTCCTGGAGTGTGGGTGCCTGGGATGTGGGTGTCCAGGGTGTGGGTACCCGGGTGTGGGTTCCTGGAGTGTGGGTGCCTGGGATGTGGGTGTCCAGGGTGTGGGTACCCGGGTGTGGGTGCCTGGGGTGTGGGTGCTCTGGGTGTATGGGTCCCGGATATGGGTACCCGGGTGTGGGTACCCGGGATGTGGGTGTCCAGGGTGTGGGTGCCTGGGTGTGGGTTCCCAGGGTATGGTTGCCCGGGTTTGGGTACCCGGGTGTGGGTGCTCTGATTGTATGGGTCCCGGGTATGGGTAGCCGGGTGTGGCTGCCCAGTGTTTGGGTGCATTGTGTGTGGGTTCCCAGGGTACGGGTACCCAGATGTGGGTTCCTGGGGTGTGGGTATCTGGGGTGTGGGTGCCCGATGTGTGGGTGCCTGTGTGTGGGTGCCTGGGGTGTGGGTGCCTGGGTGTGGGTATCCAGGGTGTGGGTGCCCGATGTGTGGGTGCCCGGGGTGTGGGTATCCGAGGTGTGGGTGCCTGGGTGTGGGTATCTGGGGTGTGGGTGCCTGGGTGTGGATATCCAGGGTGTGGGTGCTCAGGGTGTGGGTGCCCGGGGTGTGGCTGCCCGGTTTGTGGGTGCCAGGTGTGTGGGTGCCTGGGGTGTGGGTGCCCAGTGTATGGGTGCCCGGTGTGTGGGTGTCCAGGTGTGTGGGTGCCCGGGGTGTGGGTGCCCAGTGTATGGGTGCCCAGTGTGTGGGTGCCCGGTGTGTGCGTGCGTTGTGTGTGGAATCCCAGGGTGTGGGCGCCCGGGGTGCGGGCAACCAGGGTGTCGGAGCCAGGGGTGTGGGCTCCCGGAATGTGGTTGTCCGGGGTATGGGTACCCAAGGTGTGGAATCCCAGTGTGTAGGTGGCCAGGTTGTGGGTGTCCAGGGTGCGGGTGTCCAGGTTGTGGGTGTCCAGGGTGTGGGTGTCCAGGGTGTGGGTGGCTGGGTGTGGGTTCCCAGGGTATGGTTGCCCAGGTTTGGGTACCCGGGTGTGGGTTCCTGGAGTGTGGGTGCCTGGGATGTGGGTGTCCAGGGTGTGGGTACCCGGGTGTGGGTGCCTGGGGTGTGGGTGCTCTGGGTGTATGGGTCCCGGATATGGGTACCCGGGTGTGGGTACCCGGGATGTGGGTGTCCAGGGTGTGGGTGCCTGGGTGTGGGTGCCTGGGATGTGGGTGTCCAGGGTGTGGGTACCCGGGTGTGGGTGCCTGGGGTGTGGGTGCTCTGGGTGTATGGGTCCCGGATATGGGTACCCGGGTGTGGGTACCCGGGATGTGGGTGTCCAGGGTGTGGGTGCCTGGGTGTGGGTTCCCAGGGTATGGTTGCCCGGGTTTGGGTACCCGGGTGTGGGTGCTCTGATTGTATGGGTCCCGGGTATGGGTAGCCGGGTGTGGCTGCCCGGTGTTTGGGTGCATTGTGTGTGGGTTCCCAGGGTACGGGTACCCAGATGTGGGTTCCTGGGGTGTGGGTATCTGGGGTGTGGGTGCCCGATGTGTGGGTGCCTGTGTGTGGGTGCCTGGGTGTGGGTATCCAGGGTGTGGGTGCCCGATGTGTGGGTGCCCGGGGTGTGGGTATCCGAGGTGTGGGTGCCTGGGTGTGGGTATCTGGGGTGTGGGTGCCTGGGTGTGGATATCCAGGGTGTGGGTGCTCAGGGTGTGGGTGCCCGGGGTGTGGGTGCCCGGTGTGTGGGTGCAATGTGTGTGGATTCCCAGGGTATGGGTACCCGGGTGTGGGTGCCTGGGTGTGGGTTCCCATGGTATGGTTGCCCAGGTTTGGGTATCCGGGGTGTGGGTACCCAGGTGTGGGTTCCTGGGGTGTGGGTGCCCTGGGTGTATGGGTCCCGGGTATGGCTAACCGGGTGTGGCTGCCCGGTGTGTGGGTGCATTGTGTGTGGGTTCCCAGGGTAAGGGTACTCGGGGTGGGAGTTCCCGGGCTGTGGGTGCTCTGGGTTTGTGGGTGCTCAGGTGTGCCCACGAGTGAGTTGGACAAACTCCTTGATTGTTCCTCACGCTTGGTGACTGGATCAGGGTGTGAGTGGTGGGTGTGAGATGACTAAAGGAATAAATCTGTGGTCGTTTGGTGGGTCAGCGAATATCTGACTGACCCCATTGCATGCGTGTTTGACTCTTGATGCTCATCTGCCTGGACGTATCTCTCCCTGTCTAAAGTCTGGAAATTACTCTGTGTGATATTAATAGAAAAAAAGACTTGTATTTATATAGCACCTTTCACAACCTCTGCTTGTCCCAAAGTGCTTTACAGCTAATTAAGTACTTTTGAAGTGTAGCCAAGGTGCGCACAACCACAAACCAGCAATGAGATAAATGACCCAGATAATCTGTTTTTTATTAATGTTGGTTGAGAGATAAATATTGGGCCAGGACACCGGGGAGAACTCCTCCTGCTCTTCATTGAAAAAGTGCCGTGGGATCTATTGCGTCCACCTGAGAGAGCAGAGGGGGCCCTTGGTTTAACGTCTCATCCGAAAGCTGGTATCTCCGACAGTGCGGTGCTCCCTCAGCACTGGCACTTGAGTGGCAGCCTTGATTATGTGCTTGAGCCTCTGGCGTGGGGCTTGAACCCATGACCTTCATGACAAAAGGTCGTGGAGGGAGTGCAGCGAAGATTCACCAGACTGATACCTGGGATGGCAGGAATGACGTATGAGGAGAGATTGGGTCGATTGGGCTTATATTCGCTGGAGTTTAGACGAATGAGAGGGGATCTCATTGAAACTTATAAAATTCTAACAGAACTAGACAGACTAGATGCAGGAAGGATGCTCCCGATGGCAGGGGAGTCCCTGTGTCTGTCTGTCTCTCTCTCTCTGTATGTCACTGTGTCTGTCTCTCTCTCTCTCTCTCTGTCCCTGTGTCTGTCTGTCTCTCTCTCTCTCTGTATGTCCCTGTGTCTGTCTCTCTCTCTCTCTCTCCCTTGTCTGTCTCTCTCTCTCTCTCTGTATGTCCCTGCATCTGTCTCTCTCTCTCTCTGTCCCTGTGTCTGTCTCTCTCTCTGTCTCTGTGTCTGTCTCTCTCTCTCTGTCTGTATGTCTCTGTGTCTGTCTCTCTCTCTCTCTCTCTCTGTATGTCCATGTGTCTCTCTCACTCTGTATGCCTCTGTGTCTGTCACTCTCTGTATGTCCCTGTGTCTGTATCTCTCTCTCTGTATGTCCCTGTGTCTGTCTCTCTCTCTCTATGTCCCTGTGTGCATCTCTCTGCATGTCCTTGTGTCTGTCTCACTCTCTCTCTCTGTGTATGTCCCTGTGTGTGTCTCTCTCTGCATGTCCTTGTGTCTGTCTCACTCTCTCTCTCTCTGTGTATGTCCCTGTGAGTGTCTCTCTCTGCATGTCCTTGTGTCTGTCTCTCTCGCTGTGTATGTCCCTGTGTCTCTCTCTTTGTATATCCATGTGTCTATCTCTCTCTCTGTATGTCCCTGTGTGTCTCCCTCTCTCTGTATATCCCTGTGTCTGTCTCTCTCTCTCTCTCTCTCTCTGTATGTCCATGTGTCTCTCTCACTCTGTATGTCTCTGTATCTGTCACTCTCTGTATGTCCCTGTGTCTGCATCTCTCTCTCTGTATGTCTCTGTGTCTGTCTCACTCTCTCTCTCTGTGTATGTCCCTGTGTGTGTCTCTCTCTGCATGTCCTTGTGTCTGTCTCTCTCGCTGTGTATGTCCCTGTGTCTCTCTCTTTGTATATCCATGTGTCCATCTCTCTCTCTGTATGTCCCTGTGTGTCTCCCTCTCTCTGTATGTCTCTGTTTCTCTCTCACTCTCTCTCTGTCCCTGTGTGTCTCTCTCTCTCTGTATGTCCCTGTGTCTGTTTCTCTCTGTGTCTGTGTGTCCCTGTGTCTGTCTGTCTCTCTCTCTCTGTATGTCCCTGCGTCTGTCTCTCTCTCTCTGTCTGTCCCTGCATCTGTCTCGCTCTCTCTCTCTCTGTCCCTGTGTCTGTCTCCCTCTCTCTGTCTGTATGTCCCTATGTCTGTCTGTCTCTCTCTCTCACTCTATGTCCCTGCGTCTGTCTCTCTCTCTTTGTCTGTCCCTGTGTCCGTCTCTCTCTCTCTCTCTGTATGTCCCTGTGTTTGTCTCTCTCTCTCTGTCCCTTGTCTGTCTCTCTCTCTCTCTCTCTCTGTATGTCCCTGCGTCTGTCTCTCTCTCTCTGTCTGTCCCTGTGTCTGTCTCCATCTCTCTCTCTGTATGTTCCTGTGTCTGTCTCTCTCTCTCTCTCTGTATGTCCCTGTGTCTGTCTCTCTCTCTCTCTGTCCCTTGTCTGTCTGTCTCTCTCTCTCTGTATGTCCCCGTGTCTGTCTCTCTCTCTCTCTGTATGTCCCCGTGTCTGTCTGTCTCTCTCTCTGTATGTCCCTGTGTCTGTCTCTCTCTCTCTCTCTGTATGTCCCTGTGTCTGTCTCTCTCTCTCTGTATGTCCATGTGTCTGTCTCTCTCTCTGTATGTCCCTGTGTCTGTCTCACTCTCTGTATGCCTCTGTGTCTGTCTCTCTCTCTCTGTATGTCCATGTGTCTGTCTCATTCTATGTCTCTGTGTCTGTCTCTCTCTCTCTCTCTGTATGTCCATGTGTCTGTCTCTCTCTCTCTGTATGTCCCTGTGTCTGTCTCACTCTATGTCTCTGTGTCTGTCTCTCTCTCTCTGTATGTCCATGTGTCCCCCTCTCACTCTGTATGCCTCTGTGTCTGTCTCTCTCTCCATATGTCCCTGTGTCTGTATCTCTCTCTCGGTGTGTATGTCCCTATGTCTGTCTCTCTCTCTCTGTATGTCGCTGTGTGTGTGTGTCTCTCTGTATGTTCCTGTGTCTGTCTCTTTCTCTCTCTCTGTATGTCCCTGTGTCTGTCTGTCTCTCTCTCTGTCCCTTGTCTGTCTCTCTCTCTCTCTGTACGTCCCTGCGTCTGTCACTCTCTCTCTGTCTGTCCCTGTGTCTGTCTCTCTCTGTCTGTATGTCCCCGTGTCTGTCTGTCTCTCTGTCTGTATGTCTCTGTTTCTCTCTCACTCTCTCTGTATGTCCCTGTGTCTGCCTCTCTTTCTCTGTAGGTCCCTGTGCCTGTCTCTCTTTCTCTGTAGGTCCCTGTGTCTGTCTCTCTCTCTCTGTATGTCCATGTGTCTGTCTCTCTTTCTGTGTGTCCCTGTGTGTGTGTCTCTCTCTCTCTGAATGTCGCTGTGTCTCTCTCTCTCCGTATGTCCCTATGTCTGTCTCTGTCTCTCTCCCTCTCTGTCCCTGTTCCTGTGTCTGTCTCTCTCTGTATGTGCCTGTGTCTGTCTGTCTGTCTCTCTGTATGTCCATGTGTCTCTCTCTCTCTGTATGTCCCCGTGTCTCTCTCTGTATCTCCCTGTGTTTATCTCTCTCTGTATGTTTCTGTGTCTGTCTGTCTCTCTCTCTCTCTGTATGTCTCTGTGTCTGTCTCTCTCTCTGTATGAAGTCACACAACACCAGGTTATAGTCCAACAGCTTTATTTGAAATCACTGTGATTTCAAATAAAGCTGTTGGACTATAACCTGGTGTTGTGTGACTTCTTACATTTGTCCACCCCAGTCCAACTCTGGCATCTCCACACCATCTCTCTCTGTATGTCCATGTGTCTGTCTCTCTCTCTGTATGTCTCTGTGTCTGTCTCTCTCTCTGTATGATCCTGTGTCTGTCTCTCTCTCTGTATGTCCATGTGTCTGTCTCTCTCTCTGTATGTCTCTGTGTCTGTCTCTCTCTCTGTATGTCTCTGTGTGTCTCTCTCTCTCTGTATGATCCTGTGTCTGTCTCTCTCTCTCTCTGAATGTCCCTGTGTCTGTCTCTCTCTCTCTCTCTAAGTCTCTGTGTCTGTCTGTCTCTCTCTGTATGTTTCTGTGTCTGTCTCTCTCTCTCTATGTCTCTGTGTCTGTCTCTCTCTCTGTATGTCCATGTGTCTGTCTGTCTCTCTCTATGTCTCTGTGTCTGTCTCTCTCTCTGTATGTCCATGTGTCTCTCTCTCTCTCTCTCCATGTCTCTAAGTCTCTGTGTCTCTCTGTCTCTCTCTGTATGTTTCTGTGTCTGTCTCTCTCTCTCTATGTCTCTGTGTCTGTCTCTCTCTCTGTATGTCCATGTGTCTGTCTGTCTCTCTCTATGTCTCTGTGTCTGTCTCTCTCTCTCTGCATGTCCATGTGTCTGTCTCTCTCTCTCTCCATGTCTCTAAGTCCCTGTGTCTGTCTGTCTCTCTCTGGATGTTTCTGTGTCTGTCTCTCTCTCTGTATGCCCCTGTGTCTGTCTCTCTCTCCCTATGTCTCTGTGTCTGTCTCTCTCTGTGTATGTCCATGTGTCTGTCCCTCTCTCTGTATGTCTCTGTGTCTGTCTCTTTCTCTATATATATGCCTCTGTGTGTGTTTCTCTCTCTCTGTATGTCCCTCTGTGTGTGTCTCTCTCTCTGTATGTCCCAGTGTGTCTCTCTCTCTGTATGTCCCTATGTCTCTCTCTGTCTCTGTATGTCCCTGTGTGTCTCCCTCTCTCTCTCTCTCTCCCTCTGTCCCTGTGTGTGTCTCTCTCTCTCTCTGTATGTCCCTGTGTCTGTCTCACTCAATTCAATTTTCAATTCAATTCAAATGCTTTATTGGCATGAAAGTTTACAGGGAACCATATTGCCAAAGCTTACATAACAAAAAGTACAGTTTTCCAACATTCTGTAGGTGTCAAACAATTTTGACCTTCGTTGGGTACATACAATATTACTTTAAACAATATTAATTTAAACAGTCATTGTACATCATTGGGTACATTCAGTATTAATTTTAAACAGTCCTCAGGTTGTGACATGTTGTTACATATTTGGCACCAAGGTATGGTCTGTCTCCTTCTCCCAGGACTAATCTTAATTTTGACAGGTCATCCAATTCCTTGAAATCTGGGGTTGTTTGGCTGAGCTTGTCAAATAATATGTTTCTTGATGTGTTGAATTTTTCGCATTTTAGGAGGAAATGCATCTCTGTCTCAACCTCGCCGGCCAGACATTGATCACATATTCTATTCTCTCTAGGCTGCCAGGATTTCTTGTATCTTCCTTTTTCAATTGCTAGTTGGTGGTCACTTAGTCTGTACCTGGTGAGGGTCTGTCTCTGTTTTGTGTCTCTGATGGTCGAGAGATAGTCTGCCAGTTTATATTCTCTTTTTAGGGCCCGGTAACATTCTAATCTGCTTTGGCTTTTGGTTATTTTGTTCCAATGTTCCAGGTAGGTTTCTTTGCATTGTTTAATGATTTGGTTCACTCAGATTGGTGTTTGGATGGCAGTGTTGGTCTGGGACTGGTCAGGGACCGGCTGAGTAGGAGTACTTAGTTTCAGTAGCAGCTGACTCAGGGGACTCTTTTCTGGGTTTAGCTCTTGGGTCTGGAAGGCTTTAAAATGAAGGGTGTCTGGGGAGCTAGATTTGAGGTGATTTAGGAAGTTTAGTGCTCGTTTTTGGATGTTTATTATCAGAGGGTATCTGCCTAGTTCGGCTCTGCATGCATTTGTTGGTGTTTTCCTTTGGGTGCGAAGGATGCTTCGGCAAAATTCTGCATGTAGGGCTTCTATTGTGTGTTTTTCCCATTTAGTGTAGCTATGGTGATTGAGCGGGCCCCATACTTCACTACCGTACAGCGCAATGGGCAGGATTATGCTGTCAAATATTTTGAGCCAGATTTTGATTGGGATTTGGATGTTGTAGAATTTTCTTTTTATTGCATATAGGGCTCTACGGGCTTTTTCTTTTAGTGCATTCACTGCTATGCTGAAGCTCCCTGATGCTGTAATGGTTAGACCAAGGTAAGTGTAGCTCATAGTGTGTCCTATGATGGTATCACTGAGAGTAAACTGGTATTTGTTTTCCTGACACCTGGGCCTTTTTTGAAAAATCATGATGTTGGTTTTCTTTAGATTTACTGTTAGGGCCCAATTTTGGCAGTATTTGTCGAGTAGGTCTAGTTGTTGCTGTAATCCCTGTTCTGTGGGAGACAGCAGAACCAGGTCATCTGCATAGAACAGGGATTTCACTTCTTCATCCAGGAGACAGAGACCCGGTGACTCGCTTTGCTCCAGCATGTCTGCTAATTCATTTATGTATATGTTGAACAGGGTCGGGCTCAAATTGCAGCCCTGCCGGACGCCTCTTCTCTGGGTGAAGAAACCGGTGCATTTGTCTCCAATTTTGACACCACATTTATTTTTCAGATACATCGATTTAATAAGGTCATAGACTTTGCCCCCTATTCCACACTGAAGAAGTTTATAATAGAGCCCTCTCTGTGTATGTCCCTGTGTCTGTCTCTCTCTCTCATAGAGTCATAGAGTTATACAGCACAGAAAGAGGCCCTTCGGCCCATCATGTCCGCGTCAGCCATCAAGCCCTGTCTAATCTAATCCCATTTTCCAGCATTAGATCCGTAGCCTTGTATGCTATGGCATTTCAAGTGCTCATCCAAATGCTTCTTGAATGTTGTGAGGGTTCCTGCCTCTACCACCCTTTCAGGCAGTGAGTTCCAGATTCCAACCACCCTCTGGGTGAAAAATTTCTTCCTCAAATCCCCTCTAAACCTCCTGCCCCTTACCTTGAATCTATACCCCCTTGTTATTGACCCCTCTACTAAGGGGAAAAGTTCCTTTCTATCTACCCTATCTATGCCCCTCATAATTTTGTACACCTCAATCAGGTCCCCCCTCAGCCTTCTCTACTCCAAGGAAAACAACCCCAGCCTGTCCAGTCTTTCTTCATAGCTGAAGCGCTCCAGCCCAGGTAACATCCTGGTGAATCTTCTCTGCACCCTCTCCAAAGCAATCACATCCTTCCTATAGTGTGGCGACCAGAACTGCACACAGTATTCCAGCTGTGGCCTAACCAGCGTTTTGTACAGCTTCTTCATAACCTCCCTGCTCTTATATTCTATGCCTCGGCTAATGAAGGCAAGTATCCCATATGCCTTTTTAACCACCTTATCCACCTGTTCTGCTGCCTTCAGGGATCTATGTACATGCACACCAAGGTCCCTCTGATCCTCTGTCTTTCCTAGAGTCTTACCATTCATTGTGTATTCCCTTGCCTTGTTAGTCCCTCCAAAATGCATCACCTCACACTTTTCAGGGTTAAATTCCATTTGCCACTGTTCCGCCCATCTGACCAACCCATCTATGTTGTCCTGCAGACTGAGGCTACCCTCCTCGCTATTTACCACCCCACCAATTTTCGTGTCGTCTGCGAACTTACTGATCATACCTTTTACATTCACATCCAAATCATTAATGTAGACCACAAACAGCAAGGAACCCAGCACCGATCCCTGCTGCACCCCACTGGACACAAGCTTCCAGTCACAAAAACAACCTTCGACCATCACCCTCTGCCTTCTGCCACTAAGCCAGTTTTGGATCCAATGTGCCAAGGCACCCTGGATCCCATGGGCTCTTACCTTCTTGACCTGTCTCCTATGCGGGACTTTATCGAAAGCCTTACTGAAATCCATGTATACCACATCCACTGCACTACCCTCATCCACACACCTAGTCACCCCCTCGAAAAATTCAATCAAATTGGTCAGACATGATCTTCCCTTGACAAAGCCATGCTGACTATCCCTGATTAATCCTTGCCTCTCCAAGTGGAGACTAATTCTGTCCCTCAGAATTTTTTCCAATAATTTCCCGACCACTGATGTTAGGCTCACTGGCCTGTAATTCCCTGGTTTATCCCAACTACCCTTCTTGAATAATGGTATTACATTAGCTGTTCTCCAGTCCTCTGGCACATCCCCTGTGGCCAGAGAGGTTCTGAAAATTTGTGTCAGAGCCCTTGCAATCTCCTCCTTTGCTTCACACAGCAGCCTGGGATACATCTCGTCTGGGCCTGGGGATTTATCCACTTTTAAGCCTGCTAAAACCGCTAATATCTCCTCCCTCTCGATGCTAATATGTTCAAGTATATCACAGTCCCCCTGCCCGATTTCTATGTCTACATCGTCCTTCTCCATAGTGAACACAGATGCAAAAAATTCATTTAAAACCCCACCTACATCTTCTATATCCTATATCCCTGTGTCTGTCTCTCTCTCTGTATGTCCATGTGTCTGTCTCTCTCTCTCTGTCTGTCCCTGTGTCTTCTCTCTCTCTCTCTCTCTCTCTGTACTTGTGTCTGTCTCTCTCTCTCTGTATGTCCCTGTGTCTGTCTCTCTCTCAATATGTCCCTGTGTCTGTCTCTGTCTCTCTATGTCCCTGTGTCTGTCTCTCTCTGTATATCCCTGTGTCTGTCTCTCTCTCTCTCTGTATATCCCTGTGTCTGTCTCTCTCTCTGTATGTCCATGTGTCTGTCTGTCTCTCTCTCTCTGTCACTGTGTCTGTCTGTCTCTCTCTCTCTCTGTCTGTCCTTGTGTCTGTCTCTCTCTCTCTGTATGTCCCTGTGCCTGTCTCTCTCTCTGTATGTCTCTGTGTCTGTCTCTCTCTCTGTATGTCCCTGTGTCTGTCTCTCTCTCTCTCTCTGTCACTGTGTCTGTCTGTCTCTCTCTCTCTCTGTCTGTCCTTGTGTCTGTCTCTCTCTCTCTGTATGTCCCTGTGTCTGTCTCTCTCTCTGTATGTCTCTGTGTCTGTCTCTCTCTCTCTATGTCCCTGTGTCTGTCTCTCTCTGTATGTCCCTGTGTCTGTCTCTCCCTGTGTATGTCCCTGTGTCTGTCTCTCTCTCTCTCTGTATATCCCTGTGTCTGTCTCTCTCTTTATGTCCCTGTGTCTGTCTCTCGCCCTCTGTATGTCCCTGTGTCTGTCTCTCTCTCTCCGTATGTCTCTGTATCTGTCGCTCTCTCACTCTGTAAGTCCTGTGTCTCTCTATCTCTCTCTACCGCTGTGTCTGACTCTCTCTCTCTGTATGTCCCTGTGTCTGGCTGTCTCTCTCTATATGTCCCTGTGTCTGTCTCTCTCTGTATGCCCCTGCGTGTCTCTCTCTCTGTATGTCTCTGTGTGTGTCTCTCTCTGTGTATGTCCCTGTGTCTGTCTCCATCTCTCTCTCTGTCCCTGTGTCTGTCTCCCTCTCTGTATGTACCTGTGTCTGTCACTCTCTCTCTGCATGTCCCTGTGTGTGTCTCTCTCTCTGTTTGTCCCTGTGTCTGTCTCCCTCTCTCTCTCTCTCTGTGCCTCTCTCTCTCTGTATGTGCTGTAGCAAAGGGGGAGGGGATAATGGGGTTATTGTCTCTGGCCAGTCAGAAGTATCTGAGCTGCTCCAGAGTCCCGTGCGGTATCGAATCGCTCCCCTTTTCTGGTTCTGACCGCCGGACTTATTTCAGTAGCGATGTAGACAAAACGAGACTCGTGGTTGGGTGCAAAGAAGACCAGTATTTATTGAAATAAAGAATAAATTGAAAATAATGAAAATAATAGTGAATATATCACACCTATACTTAATACAGCACACCTTTGCTTAATACAGCACACTTTTGCTTAATACAGCACACCTTTGCTTAATACAGTGCACCTTTGCTTAATACAGCACCCTTTGCTTAATACAGCACACTTTTACTTAATAGGGGAGGAGAAACGGACACACCAAGGGAAAATTGACTAAAATTACAATTTAACAAAATCCCCTTTTAATTCCCACCCCTAATACCTATCTAGGTTGCCTTGTAATGGGCCAGAAAGCTTATGCTCACCAGTGAATGCCTGCTCCATGCCCCTGCGGTCTGTCTTAGATTCTTCACTGCCCCGAAGTAGAGATACCCCAGTAATTCAAAAGTAACAGCTGGTATTCCACTTCTTTGGGTGGGCTGTTGACCTGTTCCTCTTGTGGGCAGGGCATTGGAAGCAAGGCAGCAGAGAGAGAGAATGTGGCTTCCTGAGGGGCTATCTTTATACCCCATTGGGAGCCGTTATCTTCGCACCCAAATCTGGATGTATCTGAACTATACAAAAGGGAATTGATCTGTCCCCATTGACTGTAATGGGTTTGAATGTGTTTTCCCATTCATTTGACTGGCTTGCGACCAGTTTGAAATGTCCTACTGAATTTCAGTCAACAGCACTCAAGTGCTTTGTAAACAAACCATTGTCCTGCGGTCGCAGTCCAACTGCAATTGATTGACAGATTTAAGTACTTAAGCCTTTGAGCCAACATTGAAGAGAGTTCTGTAAACAAACATCCTTTGTCCTGTGGGTGAAACTTCCTAAACTGCAGTTGATTGACAGTTTCATGTACTTCAACATTCGCGCAGGCTTGTGTTTTTTTCAAATCCTTTGTCAGCCCGTGATTGAAGATATACAAGCAGGCTGTCTTTGTCTTCTGCCACGAGGCCTGACAGCCATTTTGATACCCTAGGTTTTTAAGGTATATTCCACCCAGGTTTTCTTTAATCAAAAATAATCTTCGGGGGCAGTAGAAATTTTCTGAAATTCTTGCAAACCTTAATGTGCCTGTGTCTGTCTCTCTCTCTGTTTGTCCCTGTGTCTGTCTCTCTCTGCCCACGTGTGTGTCTCTCTCTCTCTGTATGTCCCTGTGTGTCTCTTTCTCTCTGTATGGCTCTGTGTGTGTCTCTCTCTCTATGTCCCTGTGTCTGTCTCCATCTCTCTTTCCGTCCCTGTGTCTGTCTCTCTCTGTATGTCCCTGCGTGTGTGTCTCTCTCTGTATGTCCTTGTGTCTGTCTCACTCTCTCTCTCTCTGTATGTCCATGTGTCTATCTCTCACTCTGTATGCCTCTGTGTCTTTCTCTCTCTCTGTATGTCCATGTGTCTGGCTGTCTCTCTCTCTCTCTTTCTGTATGTCCCTGTGTCTGTCTCACTCTCTCTGTATATCCCTGTGTCTGTCTCTCTCTCGCTGTATGTCCCTGTGTCTCTCTCTCCCTGAATGTCCCTGTGTGCCTCTCTCTCTGTATGTCCCTGTGTCTGTCTCTGTCTCCCTCTCTCTCTGTCCCTGTCCCTGTGTCTGTCTCCCTTTCTCTCTGTATGTCCCCGTGTCTGTCTCTGTGTCTGTCTCTCTCTCTCTCTATGTCTCTGTGTCTGTCTGTCTCTCTCTGTATGATTCTGTGTCTGTCTCTCTCTGTGTATGTCCCTGTGTCTGTCTCTCTCTCTCTCTCTCTGTCTCTGTGTCCCTGTGTCTGCCTCTCTCTCTCTCTGTATGTCCCTGTGTCTGTCTCTCTGTATGGCCATGTGTCTGTCTATCTCTCTCTGTGTATGTCCCTGTGTCTCTCTCTCTCTCTGTATGTCTCTGTGTATGTCTCTCTCTCTGTCTGTCCTTGTGTCTGTCTGACTCTCTCTCTGTATGTCCCTGTGTCTGTCCCTCTCTCTGTATATCTCTGTGTCAGTCTCTCCATCTCTGTATGTCCCTGTGTCTGTCTCTCTCTCCCTGTGTATGTCCCTGCGTATCTCTCTCTTTCTATGTCCCTATGTCTGTCTCTCTCTCTCTGTGTCTGTCTGTCTCACTGTATGTTTCTGTGTCTGTCTCTCTCTGTGTATGTCCCTGTGTCTGTCTCTCTCTCTCACTCTCTGTCTGTCCCTGTGTCTGTCTCACTCTCCCTCTCTCTCTGTCCTTGTGTCTGTCTCTCTCTCTGTATGTCCCTGTGCCTGTCTCTCTCTCTCTGTATGTCCCTGTGTCTGTCTCTCTCTGTGTATGTCCCTGTGTCTGTCTCTCTCTCTGTATGTCCCTGCGTATCTCTCTATGTCCCTGTGTCTGTCTCTCTCTGTATGTCCCTCTGTCGGTCGCTCTCTCCCTGTGTATGTCCCTGTGTCTGTCTCTCTCTCTCTCTCTGTGTATATCCCTGTGTCTGTCTCTCTCTCTCTTTATGTCCCTGTGTCTGTCTCTCTCCCTCGGTATGTCCCTGTGTCTGTCTCTCTCTCTCCATATGTCTCTGTGTCAGTCGCTCTTTCACTCTGTAAGTCCTGTGTCTCTCTATCTCTCTCTACCGCTGTGTCTGACTCTCTCTCTCTGTATGTCCCTGTGTCTGGCTGTCACTCTCTGTATGTCCCTGTGTCTGTCTCTCTCTGTATGTCCCTGCGTGTCTCTCTCTCTGTATGTCTCTGTGTGTGTCTCTCTCTGTGTATGTCCCTGTGTCTGTCTCCATCTCTCTCTCTGTCCCTCTGTCTGTCTCTCTCTCTGTATGTACCTGTGTCTGTCACTCTCTCTCTGCATGGCCCTGTGTGTGTCTCTCTCTCTGTTTGTCTCTGTGTCTGTCTCCATCTCTCTCTCTGTCTCTGTGCCTCTCTCTCTCTGTATGTGCTGTAGAAAAGGGGGAGGGGGTAATGGGGTATTGTCTTTGGCCAGTCAGATGTATCTGAGCTGCTCCAGAGCCCCGTGCAGTTTCGAATCGCTCCCCTTTTCTGGTTCTGTCCACCGGACTTATTTCAGTAGCGATGTAGACAAAACGAGACTCATGGTTGGGTGCAAAGAAGACCAGTATTTATTGAAATAAAGAATAAATTGAAAATAATGAAAATAATAGTGAATATATCACACCTACACTTAATACAGCACACCTTTGCTTAATACAGCACACTTTTGCTTAATACAGCACAGCTTTGCTTAATACAGCACACCTTTGCTTAATACAGCACCCTTTGCTTAATACAGCACACTTTTACTTAATAGAGGAGGAGAAACGGACACACCGAGGGAAAATGGACTAAAATTACAATTTAACAAAATCCCCCTTTAACTCCCACCCCTAATACCTATCTAGGTTGCCTTGTAATGGGCCAGAAAGCTTATGCTCACCAGTGAATGCCTGCTCCGAGCCCCTGCTGTCTGTCTTAGATTCTTCACCGCCCCGAAGTAGAGATACCCCAGTAATTCAAAAGTAACTGCTGGTATTCCACTTCTTTGGGCGGGCTGTTGAGTAGTACCTCTTGTGGGCAGGGCATTGGAAGCAAGGCGGCAGAGAGAGAGAATGTGGCTTCCTGAGGGGCTATCTTTATACCCCATTGGGAGCCGTTATCTTCGCACCCAAATCTGGATGTATCTGGGCTATATAAAAGGGAATTGATCTGTCCCCATTGACTGTAATGGGTTTGAATGTGTTTTCCCATTCATTTGACTGGCTTGCGACCAGCTTGAAATGTCCTACTGAATTTCAGTCAACAGCACTCAAGTGCTTTGTAAACAAACCATTGTCCTGCGGTCGCAGTCCAACCGCAATTGATTGACAGATTTAAGTACTTAAGCCTTTGAGTCAACATTGAAGAGAGTTCTGTAAACAAACATCCTTTGTCCTGTGGGTGAAACTTCCTAAACTGCAGTTGATTGACAGTTTCAAGTACTTCAACATTCGCGCAGGCTGGTGTTTTTTTCAAATCCTTTGTCAGCCCGTGATTGAAGATATACAAGCAGGCTGTCTTTGCCTTCTGCCATGAGGCCTGACAGCCATTTTGATACCCTGGGTTTTTAAGGTATATTCCACCCAGGTTTTCTTTAACCAAAGTAATCTTCGGGGGCTGTAGAAATTTTCTGAAAATCTTGTGAAACTTAATTTGCCTGAGTCTGTCTCTCTCTCTGTTTGTCCCTGTGTCTGTCTCTCTCTGTCCCTGTGTGTGTCTCTCTCTCTGTATGTCCCTGTGTGTGTGTCTCTCTATGTCCCTGTGTCTGTCTCCATCTCTCTGTCCCTGTGTCTGTCTCTCTCTGTATGTCCCTGTGTGTGTCTCTCTCTCTGTATGTCTCTATTTATCTCTCTCTCTGTATGTCCCTGTGCCTCACTCTCTCTGTATGTCCCTGTGTCTGTCTGTCTCTCTCTGTATGTTCCTGTGTGTCTCTCTCTCTGTATGTTCCTGTGTCTTTCTCACTCTCTCTATGTCCCTGTTTCTGTCTGTCTCTCTCTCTGTGTCCCTGCATCTGTCTCTCTCTCTCTCTGTCCCTGTGTCTGTCTGTCTCTCTCTCTCTCTGTATGTCCCTGTGTCTCTCTCTCCCAATTCAATTCAATTCAATTCAAATGCTTTATTGGCATGTAAGTTTACAGGGAACCATATTGCCAAAGCTTACATAACAATAAGTTCAGTTTTCCAACATTCTGTAGGTGTCAAACAATTTTGACCTTTGTTGGGTACATACAATATTAGTTTAAACAATATTAATTTAAGCAGTCGTTGAACATCGTTGGGTACATTCAGTATTAATTTTAAACAGTCCTCAGGTTGTGACATGTTGTTACATATTTGGCACCAAGGTATGGTCTGTCTCCTTCTCCCAGGACTAATCTTAATTTTGACAGGTCATCCAATTCTTTGAAATCAGGGGTTGTTTGGCTGAGCTTGTCAAATAATATGTTTCTTGTTGTGTTGAATTTTTCGCATTTTAGGAGGAAATGCATCTCTGTCTCAACCTCGCCGGCCAGACATTGATCACATATTCTATTCTCTCTAGGCTCTCTCTCTCTCTCTCTCTCCCGATGTCCCTGCGACTGTCTCTCTCTCTCTGTCTATCCCTGTGTCTGTCTCCTTCTCTCTGTCTGTATGTCCCTGTGTCTGTCTCTCTCTCTCTCTCTGTCCCTTGTCTGTCTCTCTCTCTCTCTGTATGTCCCTGTGTCTGTCTCTCTCTCTCTGTCTGTCCCTGTGTCTGTCTGTCTCTCTCTGTCTGTATGTCCCTGTGTCTGTCTGTATGTCCCTGTGTCTGTCTCTCTCACTCTGTATGTCTCTGTGTCTGTCTCTCTCTCTGTATATCCTTGTGTCTGTATCTCTCTCTCTCTCTGTATGTCTCTGTGTCTGTCTCTCTCTCTCTGTATGTCCTTGTGTCTCCATCTCACTCTGTATTTCTCTGTGTCTTTCTCTCTCTCTCTATCCCTGTGTCTGTGTCTCTCTCTCTCTCTGTATGTCCCTGTGTCTGTCACTCTCTCTCTCTGCATGTCCCCGTGTTTGCGTCTCTCTCTGTATGTCCTTGTGTCTGTCTCTCTCGGTGTGTATCTCCCTGTGTCTGTCTCCCTCTCTCTGTATGTCGCTGTGTGTGTGTCTCTCTCTCTGTATGTTCCTGTGTGTCTCTCACTCTGTATGTCCCCATGTCTCTCTCTGTCTCTGTATGTCCCTGTGTCTGTCTCCCTCTCTCTGTATGTCGCTGTGTGTGTCTCTCTCTCTCTATATGTTCCAGTGTGTCTCTCACTCTGTATGTCCCTATGTCTCTCTCTGTCTCTGTATGTCCCTGTGTCTCCCTGTCTGTATGTCCCTGTGTGTGTGTCTCTCTCTCTGTATGTCGCTGTGTGTGTCTCTCTCTCTCTGTATGTTCCTGTGTGTCTCTCTCTGTATGTCCCTATTTCTCTCTCTGTCTCTGTATGTCCCTGTGTGCCTCCCTCTCTGTATGTCTCTGTTTCCCTCTCACTCTCTCTGTATGTACATGTGTCTGTCTCACTCTCTCTCTCTCTCTCTCTGTCCCTGTGTCTGTCTCCCTTTCTCTCTGTATGTCCCTGTGTCTGTCTCTGTGTCTGTCTCTCTCTCTCTATGTCTCTGTGACTGTCTGACTCTCTCTGTATGTTTCTGTGTCTGTCTCTCTCTCTCTGTCTGTCCCTGTGTCTGTCTGTCTCTCTGTATGTCCCTGTGTCAGTCTCTCTCACTCTGTATGTCTCTGTGTCTGTCTCTCTCTCTGTATATCCCTGTGTCTGTATCTCTCTCTCTCTCTCTCTCTGTGTATGTCCCTGTGTCTGTCTCTCTCTCTCTGTATGTCCTTGTGTCTCCATCTCACTCTGTATTTCTCTGTGTCTGTCTCTCTCTCTCCATCCCTGTGTCTGTATCTCTCTCTCTCTCTGTATGTCCCTGTGTCTGTCGCTCTCTCTCTGCATGTCCCCGTGTTTGCGTCTCTCTCTGTATGTCCTTGTGTCTGTCTCTCTCGGTGTGTATCTCCCTGTGTCTGTCTCCCTCTCTCTGTATGTCGCTGTGTGTGTCTCTCTCTCTCTGTATGTTCCTGTGTGTCTCTCACTCTGTATGTCCCTATGTCTCTCTCTTTCTCTGTATGTCCCTGTGTGTCTCCCTGTCTGTATGTCCCTGTGTCTGTCTCTCTCTCTCTCTCTGTATGTCGCTGTGTGTGTCTCTCTCTCTCTGTATGTTCCAGTGTGTCTCTCACTCTGTATGTCCCTATGTCTCTCTCTGTCTCTGTATGTCCCTGTGTCTCCCTGTCTGTATGTCCCTGTGTCTGTCTCTCTCTCTCTGTATGTCGCTGTGTGTGTCTCTCTCTCTCTCTGTATGTCCCTGTGTGCCTCCCTCTCTGTATGTCTCTGTTTCCCTCTCACTCTCTCTGTATGTACATGTGTCTGTCTCACTCTCTCTCTCTCTGTCCCTGTGTCTGTCTCCCTTTCTCTCTGTACGTCCCTGTGTCTGTCTCTGTGTCTGTCTCTCTCTCTCTATGTCTCTGTGTCTGTCTGACTCTCTCTGTATGTTTCTGTGTCTGTCTCTCTCTGTGTATGTCCCTGCATCTGTCTCTCTCTCTCTCTCTGTGTCCCTGTGTCTGTCTCTCTCTCTCTGTCTGTCCCTGTGTCTGTTTCGCTCTCTCTCTGTCTGTCCCTGTGCCTGTCTGTCTCTCTCTCTCTGTATGTCACAGAATCACAGAATCACAGAAACCCCACAGTGCAGATAGAGGCCATTTCGGCCCATCGAGCCTGCACCGACACATATCCCACCCGATCCCCGTAACCCCAACACATATCCCACCCTATCCCTGTAACCCCACCTATTACTAAGGGTTAATTTATCATAGCCAATCAACCTAACCCGCACATCTTTGGACTGTGGGAGGAAACCGGAGCACCCGGAGAAAACCCACGCAAACACGGGGAGAATGTGCAAACTCCACACAGACAGTCGCCCGAGGCCGGATTCGAACCCGGGTCTCTGGCGCTGTGAGGCAACAGTGCTAACCACTATGCCACCGTGTCTCTGTGTCTGTCTCTCCGTCTCTTTATGTCCCTGTGTCTGTCTCTCTCTCCCTGTGTATGTCCCTGCGTATCTCTCTCTCTTTCTATGTCTGTCTCTCTCTCTCTCTCTATGTCTCTGTGTCTGTCTGTCTCACTGTATGATTCTGTGTCTATCTCTCTCTTTGTTTGTCCCTGTGTCTGTCTCTCTCTCTCTCTCTGTATGTCCCTGTGTCTGTCTCTCTCTCTGTATGTCCATGTGTCTGTCTCTCTCTCTCTGTCTGTCCCTGTGTCTGTCTCTCTCTCTGTCTCTCTGTCATTGTGCCGGTCGCTCTCTCCCTGTGTATGTCCCTGTGTCTGTCTCTCTCTCTCCATTTGTCTCTGTGTCTGTCGCTCTCTCACTCTGTAACTCCTGTGTCTCTCTGTCTCACTCTACCGCTGTGTCTGACTCTCTCTCTCTGTATGCCCCTGTGTCTGGCCGTCTCTCTCTGTATGTCCCTGTGTCTGTCTCTCTCTGTATGTCACTGTGTGTCTCCCTCTCTCTTTGTCCCTGTTGTAAAGTCCGCGCCTCAATAATACACGGACTTTGGGAGAACAATTAAACAGGTATTTTACTGAAAAGAGGGTAACGTCAGACTGAAGTACAGAAGCCTGCTAGGGCCTTTTATACAGGGGTGGTCACTGCCGGTACAGCAGTATAAAATCAGTTCTTCTCTTAAAGGTACATACACAACAATTCCTCCCCTTTTAGATAAACAGTACATAACATTCATTTAACAACTAAATAATAACTAATTACGATTACAATTTTCTCGGTACTATATACATCAACTGAAATAATCATTTATAAGTTCAGTCTTTGAGGAGGCTTCCTAATCCTGACTGGATAGCGCCTTTCTCGAGCATCCTGTTCTTGTGGTGGAGTCGATTCTGGCTCATTGTCATTGGTTGGTTTGTCAGCTTCCAATACCACTGCTTCTGAGGTAGACGCAATCTGTACTTCGGGTTTACTACCAGGTGCACCTGCTCGTGGTATGGGTTTGGCTTGTTCCTGTGACTCTAGAATCTGGTCAGCATGGCGTCTCACAATGCTCTCTCCAATGTCCACTGTGTACATTAGTGGTCCCTGCTGTGTGCCTTCTTAACCGCCTGCTGCACCTGCATACTTACCTTCAGCGACTGGTGCACAAGGACACCCAGGTCTCGTTGCACTTCCCCTTTTCCCAATTTTTGCCATTCAGATAATAATCTGCCTCCTGTTTTTGCCACCAAAGTGGATAACCTCGCATTTATCCACATTATACTGCATCCGCCATGCATCTGCCCAACCACCCAACCTGTCCAAATCATACTGGAATTTCTCTGCAACCTCCTCACAGCACACACGCCCACCCAGCTTTGTGTCATCTGCAAACTTGGAGATATTACATCTAGTTCCCTCATCTAGATCATTAATATATATTGTGAATAGCTGGGGTCCTAGTACCGATCCCTGCGGTACTCCACTAGTCACTGCCTGCCAATCAGAAAAAGACCCGTTTATTCCAACTCTTTGCTTCCTGTCTGCCAACCAGTTCTCGATCCAAGTCAGTACCTTACCCCCAATCTCATGTGCTTTAACTTTGCACGCTAATCTCTTATGTGGGACCTTATCGAAAGGCTTCTGAAAGTCCAAATACACCACATCCACTGGTTCTCCCTTATCTATTCTACCAGTCACATCCTCAAAAAATTCCAGTAGATTAGTCAAGCATGATTTACCTTTTGTAAATCCATGTTGACTTTGTCCGATCCTGTCGCTGTTTTCCAAGTGCTCTGCTATTACATCTTTTATAATGGACTCTAGCATTTTCACAAGAACATAAGAACATAAGAAGTAGGAGCAGGAGTAGGCCATACGGCCCCTCGGGCCTGCTCCGCCATTCAATAGGATCATGGCTGATCTGAACCTAGACTCACGTCCACTTCCCTGCCCGCTCCCCATAACCCCTAATTCCCTTATCAGCTAGGAAACTGTCTATCTCTGTATGTCTCTGTGTCTCTCTCTGTCTGTCCCTGTGTCTGTCTCCCTCTCTCTGTCTGTATGTTCCTGTGTCTGTCTCTCTCTCTCTCTGTCCCTTGTCTGTCTCTCTCTCTCTCTGTATGTCCCTGTGTTTGTCTCTCTCTCGCTCTCTGTATGTCCCTTGTCTGTCTCTCTCTCTCTCTGTATGTCCCTGTGTCTGTCTCTCTCTCTCTGTCTGTCTGTCCCTGTGTCTGTCTCTCTCTCTCTGTCTGTATGTCCCTGTGTCTGTCTCTCTCTCTCTGTCTGTATGTCCCTGTGTCTATCTCTCTCTCTCTCTGTATGTCCCTGTATCTGTCTCTCTCTCTCTCTCTCTATGTCCCTGTGTCTGTATATCTCTCTCTCTCTGTATGTCCCTGTGTCTCTCTCTCTTTCTCTGTCTGTCTCTTTCTCTCTCTGTCCCTGTGTCTGTCTCCCTCTAACAGGACTAGACAGACTAGATGCAGGAAGGATGTTCCTGATGGTGGGGGAGTCCAGAACCAGGGGTCACAGGCTAAGGATAAGGTGTAAGCCATTTAGGACTGAGATGAGGAGGAATTGCTTCACCCAGAGAGAGGTGATCCTGTGGAATTCTCTACCACAGAAGGCAGTTGAGGCCAATTCATTAAATATATTCAAGAAGCAGTTAGTTATATTTCTTAAGGCTAAAGGGATCAAGGGATATGGGGAGAAAGCAGGGTAAGGGTACTGAATTTGGATGATCAACCATGACCTGATTAAATGGCGGAGCAGGCTCGAGGGGCCGAATGGCCTACTCCTGCTCCTATCTTCTATGTTTCTATGTTTCTTTGTTTCTATGTCTGTCGCTCTCTCCCTCTGTATGTCCCTGTGTCTGTCTCTCTCTCTTTATGTCCCTGTGTCTGTCTCTCTCTCTGTACATCCCTGTGTCTCTCTCTCTCTCTGTATGACCCTGTGTCTGTCTCTCTCTTTGTACATCCCTGTGTCTGTCTTGCTCTCTCTGTATGTCCCTGTGTGTGTGTCTCTCTCTCTCTGTCCCTGTGTCTGTCTCTCTCTCTGTACATCCCTGTGTCTGTCTCTCTCTCTGTATGTCCCTGTGTCTGTCTCTCTCTCTCTGTCCCTGTGTCTGTCTCTCTCTCTGTACATCCCTGTGTGTCTCTCTCTCTCTCTGTATGTCCCTGTGTCTGTCTCTCTCTCTCTCTCTCTGTATGTCCCTCTGTCTGTCTCTCTCTTTCTCTGTGTCTGTCTCTCTCTCTCTCTGCCCCTGTGTCTGTCTCTCTCTCTCTATCTGTGTGTCTCCATGGGCTGTAAAAAACAGTTTATGATATTAATGGGTAAATATTGACCGTGCTGATATGATGTTCCTCTGCCAGTTGTTTTTACCGAGGCATTAATCTGTTTATTTTAAGTGGAATTAACACCTTTGTTAAAATAGCAGGCAGAGGAATGTCTTAGAAACATGTGAAATATCCGTCTGCAAACATCGTCCATGGTAAATTCTGCCAACATTGTAAATGTAACAGGACAACCTGCTGTATTTGATATCTCTAGCAAAATTATAAATGCAGTCTAAAAGCACGGGCCTGCGATTTCAGTAGAAATAGTCACTGGAGGAAATCTGCCTGCTATTTCTAATGTGTGTGTGTGTGTGCGTGTGTGTGTGTGTGTGTGTGTGTATGTGTGAATGTGAGGGTGATTATCTCTATGTCTACCTGACCCTGTGTGTGTCTTTACATTTGTCTATCTGTCTGTGTGTCAATAGCAGAATTACTGTTGGGGTTATTAGTGGGCAGATGTTTAATGTGTTCCTCTGACATGCCTCTGTTATTTTAGTGGAGGTGTTCTCTCGTTTAAGATCAATGGGTTGATGCCTGTGTTAAAATAGCGGACAGAGGAATTATGGATTTGCATGGATTTGTTAAGGGAAGGTCGTGTCTAACTAACTTGATTGAATTTTTTAAGGAGGTAACAAGGAGGGTTGATGAGGGTAGCATGTTTGATGTAGTCTACATGGATTTTAGTAAGGCTTTTGACAAGGTCCCACATGGCAGACTGGTCAGAAAAGTAAAAGCCCTTGGGAAAGTGGCAAGTTGGATCCAAAACTGGGTCAGTGGCTGGAAGCAGAGGGTAATGGTCGATGGGTGTTTTTGTGACTGGAAGGCTGTTTCCTGTGGGGTTCCACAGGGCTCAGTACTAGGTCCCTTGTGGTATACATCAACGATTTAGACTTCAATGTAGGGGGCACGATTAAGAAGTTTGCAGATGATACAAAAATTGGCCGTGTGGTTGATAGTGAGGAAGAAAGCTGTAGACAGCAGGAAGATATCAATGGACTGGTCAGGTGGGCAGAAAAGTGGCAAATGGAATTTAATCCAGAGAAGTGCGAGGTAATCCATTTGGGGAAGGTCAACGAGGCAAGGGAATACACTATAAATGGTAGGACACTGAGAAGTGCAGAGGAACAGAGGGACCTTGGAGTGTATGTCCACGGATCCCTGAAGGTAGCAGAGCAAGTAGATAAGGTGATTAAGAAGGCATACGGGATACTTTCCTTTATTAGCCGAGACATAGAATATAAGAGCAGGGAGGTTATGCTTGAACTGTATAAAACACTAGCTAGGCCACAGCTAGAATACTGCGTGCAGTTCTGGTCACCACATTACAGGAAGGATGCGATTGCACTAGAGAGGGTACAGAGGAGATTTACGAGGATGTTGCCTAGGCTGGGGAATTTTAGCTATGAGGAAAGATTGGATAGGCTGGGGTTGTCTTCTTTGGAACAGAGAAGGCTGAGGGGAGATTTAATTGAGGTGTATACAATTATGAGGGGCTGAGATGGAGTGGATAGGAAGGACTTATTTCCCTTAGTGGAGAGGTCCATAACTAGGGGGCTTAGATTTAAAGTAATTGGTAGAAGGATTAGAGGGGAGTTGAGGAGGACTTTTTCTGGAACTCACTGCCTGAAAGGGTGGTAGAGGCAGAAACCCTCATTACATTTTTAAAAGTATTTGGATATGCCCTTGAAATGTTGTAACCTACTGGGCTAGGGACCAAGAGCTGGAAAGTGGGATTAGGCTGGATAGCTCTTTTTCAACTGGTACAGACACGATGGGCCGAATGGCCTCCTTCTGTATGTATGCATGTCTGTCTGTGTCTCTGTATCGATCTGCCAGTGTGTCTATCTGTATGTGTGTGTGTATCTGTGTATGTGCGTGTGTGTATCTGTGTGTATTTCTGTCTGTGCGTGTATGTCTGTGAGTGTGTATGTCTGTGTGTGTCTGTATCTGTGTGTATGTGTGTGTATTTCTGTCTGTGTGTATGTCTGTATCTGTCTGTGTGTATATGTATCTTTGTGTGTGTGTGTTTGTATGTATGTGCTTGTGTGTCTGTGTATATCTGTGTCTGTTTCTGTGTGTGTTATATATGAGGATGATTCTCTGTCGGCATATATATCTGAGTGCTTTGTCAGTATGTGTGTGAGGATCTGTGTGTGTGTATGTTTGTATGTTAGAGGAACTTGTGCGTGAGAGAGAGGATACTTGTCTCTGTATATGGGTAAAATCTGTGTGTGTGTGTGTGTGTGTGCTCCGAGTGACATCACCAGGCTGGCTGACTGCAGTAAGATGGAGCTTGGTGCTGCTCTGCTGTTGGTATCGCCCGGCTTCGGAGCTTGGGGCCGAGGAGGATGAATTGGGGGCTCTGAGCATCTTTCAGGGGGACGGGGGGGGCCAAGCGGCTTGACCGCAGCGAAGAATGGCACGGACGTGGAGAACTCTCTGGCTGCTTGCACTCATCCTTCTGCCTCTTTCTCTAGGCAGCAAGCAGACCCTGTACATCGGAGCTCTCTTCCCCATGAGCGGAGGCTGGCCGGGTGGCCAGGCTTGTCTACCAGCTGCCCAGATGGCCCTGCGTGATGTCAATAACCGGTCTGATATTCTGCGGGACTACGAGCTGCAACTTATCTACCATGACAGCAAGGTATATATATATAAATATTACATATATATGGGAGAGGGGGGTTTAAAACAGAGCCTTGCTCTTTCAATAATAATAGAAAATAACAAATTGCATGCGTTCTGGAAAGAAAAATACAATGTGGCGATCGATTCAGCAGCCAGTGTGCAACATTTCAAATGAGAACTACCAGCAAGTTTTATCACCAGCATTTCGGGCGATTGCAGATTTCACTGGCGTTCTGTCCAGCTCAGTTTCACCTGCAAAATAACCTCCCTCTCTCTCTCTCTCTCTCTCAGGGGGGGATGCAATGAGATAAACGTGTATCCGAGTATAATTGTGTGCTTTGAGATGGTGTGTCAGTTGCGAGGAGAATGCAGTGTAACTGGAGGCGACTGGAATGCGTTTTGCCAGCGCAACCTTTAGGGGTATAATTGCAATGGCCAGATCTGTCTGTCTGTCTGTGTCTCTCTCTTTCTGTCTCTCTTTCTCTCTCTCCCTCTGTCTCTGTCTCTGCCTCTCTCTCTCTCTCTCTCTCTCTCTGTCTGTCTCTCTCTCCGTTTGTCTGTCTCTCCGTCTATGTCTCTATCTCCCTGTCTGTCTCTCCGCCTCTTTCTGTCTCTATCTCATTATCTCTCTGTCTCTCTTCCTCTGTCTCTCTCTCTCTGTGTCCCTCTCTCTGTCTCTGTCTGTGTGTGTGTGTGTCTCTCTCTGTCTGTCTCTGTCTCTATCTCTCTATCTGTCTCTGCCTCTCTCTGTCTCTCTTTCTGTGTGTGTATGTCTGTCTCTCTCTGTCTCTCTGTTTCTATCTCTCTCTGTGTCTCTCTCTGTGTCTACCTCTCTCTCTCTGTCTGTGTCTCTGTCTCTCTTTTTGCGTGTGTGTGTGTGTCTGTCTCTCTGTCTGTCTCTCTTCCTGTTTCTCTCTGTCTCCCTGTCTCTCTCTGTCTGTGTGTGTGTGTGCCTGTCTCTCTGTCTGTCTCTCTTCCTGTTTCTCTCTGTCTCCCTGTCTCTCTCTGTCTGTGTGTGTGTGTGTGTCTGTCTCTCTCTGTCTCTGTTTCTATCTCTCTCTGTGTCTCTCTCTGTCTCCACCTCTCTCTCTGTGTCTGTGTCTCTGTCTCTCTTTCTGTGTGTGTGTGTCTGTCTCTCTCTGTCTCTCTGTTTCTATCTCTCTCTGTGTCTCTCTCTGTCTCCACCTCTCTCTCTCTGTCTGTGTCTCTGTCTCTCTTTCTGTGTGTCTGTCTCTCTGTCTGTCTCTCTTCCTGTTTCTCTCTGTCTCCCTGTCTCTCTCTGTCTGTGTGTGTGTGTGTGTGTGTGTGTGTGTCTGTCTGTCTCTCTGTTTCTATCTCTCTCTGTGTCTCTCTCTGTCTCCACCTCTCTCTCTGTGTCTGTGTCTCTGTCTCTCTTTCTGTGTGTGTGTGTCTGTCTCTCTCTTTGTCTCTCTGTCTCTCTCTCTGTCTCTCTCTCTGATGTGATGGCTGCTTTGAGTAGATTTAACCCTGCTCAGCATACTTACCCACAGCACACACACCAAACAAACAGGGTTTATCAAAATTCATTTACAGCCCGTTGCACAGGAGAATGGGGGTTGTGAGCATCACTTAAACCAACGCGCTGCTATCAATCCGAATAGATTAAATATTGCTTGGGCGGCACGGATGATTTTTTGCAAATGCTTGCCCTATTTATTACTGCAGAAGAAAATTAAACTTGATTAGAATACAGAGAGAGAGATTGAGATTATTGCACTGTCGCTGGGGGTATAACAGCCGCCGGATGCACGATGCATGGTCTGATTGTAAAGGTTGTCCTTGTTAATGTGCATTGCACTGTCGCTCATCCACGGCGCCCTCTGCCAGCTTTAACCCTTCAAGTGCTGAATTCCGAATCAATTTCATTTACGTCCCCTTCCGCACTGCTCTTAAAGACACAGGGCATCTCGGTGGACGGAGAGATGGGGGAACACCGGTCCATCAGCGTTGGCCGATCTCGCCACCCATGCAATTGCACAGAGCCCCTAGGGGATCCCGTGAAAGGACCCGGCACAATGGCAATTGCTGATCCCTGATCATTTTGTCAACAGTTTTTCTATGCACTCCTTGCGGCGTGCTGAGGGAGCGCTGCACTGTCGGAGGTGCCGTCTTCCTGATGAGACGTTAAACCGAGGTCCCGTCTGCTCTCTCGGGTGGAGGTAAAATATCTCACAGCCACTATTTGGAAGAAGAGCAGGGGAAGTTCTCCCCGGTGTCCTGGGCCAATATTTAACCCCTCAACCAGCACCTAAAACAGATGATCAGGCCATTTATCTCATTGCTGTTTTTGGGAGCTTGCTGTGCACAAATTGGCCGCTGCTTTTGCTACATTACAACAGTGACTACACCTTAAAAGTACTTCATTGGCTATAAAGCGCATTGGGACGTTCTGAGGCCATGAAAGGTGCTGTGTAAAGGCAAGTTATTTCTTTCTTGTTCAGTGCGCTGCAACAGAGTATTGGGGCTTAGATGTAGTATCAGGGTGCCGCACCCTTGTTACCTGTCAAAGAAAGAAAAAAAGAAAAGGCTTGCATTTATATAGCACCTTTCACAACCTCAGGGCATCCCAAAGTGCTTTACAGCCAATGAGGTACCTTTGAAGTATAGTCACTGTTGTAATGTAGGAAACACGGCAGCCAATTTGTGCACAGCAAGCTCCCACAAACACCAATGTGATAATGCCCAGATAATATGTTTCAGTTATGTTGATTGAGGGATAAATATTGGCCCAGGACACCGGGGAGAACTCCCCCTGCTCTTCTTCAAAATAGTGCCATGGGATCTTTTATATCCACCTGAGAGAGCAGACGGGGCCTCGGTTTAACATCTCATCTGAAAGACAGCGCCTCCGACAGTGCCGCACTCCCTCAGCACTGCACTGGGAGTGTCGGCCTGGAGTTTGTGCTCAACTCTCTGAACTGGGACTTGAACCAGAGCGAGTGGGGGGGGGGGATTATTATGGGTTGAGGAACGGTCCCTAAGTGTGAATGCGGACCTAAAGTGACAGTAGAGTGAGGGGGTGTATAACGTGTTGAGGGATGGTCCCTAAGTGTCAATGTGGACTTGAAGTGACAGCAAAGTGAGGGGGAGTGTGTCACCCACACTCTCTGCCTTGAAATGCACGATTTGCGGAGGTTATTGTCACATTGCTATCAATCTATCACTGCCACTGATTAATTTGCGGCTGCTCTTCTCCATGCCATGCAGCACCATGCAAGACGACCGGCTAAATTAACCATGTGAATAACTTGGCACGTTTTAGCCCAACTCCTGCCTCAGCTCATCTGTTGCTGAAGCCCTCCTCCATGCCTTTGTTACCTCGCGACTCGACTATTCCAAAGCTCCCCTAGCCGACCTCCCATCTTCCACCCTCTGTAACCTTGAGCTCCTCCAAAACTCCGCTGCCCCGTGTCCTAACTCACACCAAGTCCCGTTCACCC
Organism: Somniosus microcephalus; assembly: GCF_052327205.1. NCBI lineage: Eukaryota > Metazoa > Chordata > Chondrichthyes > Squaliformes > Somniosidae > Somniosus > Somniosus microcephalus. The sequence continues at coordinate 132,842,160 of NW_028225179.1, read as the reverse complement.
ATCACCCCCTGTGTTCGCTGACCTACATCAGCTCTCGGTCCGGCAACACCTCGCTTTTAAAATTCTCATCCTTGTGTTCAAATCCCTCCATGGCCTCGCCCCTCCCCTATCTCTGTAACCTCCTCCAGTCCCTACCACCCTCAGAGATCTCTGCACTCCTCCAATTCTGGCTTCTTGAGCATCCCCAATTTTAATCGCTCCACCATTGGCGGCCGTGCCTTCAGCTGCCTGGACCCTAAGCTCTGGAATTCTCTCCCTAAATCTCTCTGTCTCTCTACCTCTCTCTCCTCCTTGAAGATGCTCCTTAAAACCTACCTATGACCAAACTTTTGGTCACCTGCCCTAATATCTCCTTACTTGGCTCGGTGTCAAATGTTGTTTGATAATCGCTCTTTTGAAGCACTTTGGGATGTTTTTACTATGCCAAAGGCGCTAAATAAATGCAAGCTGATGTTGTTATAGATGCAACTTTAGCCAATTCTGACCAGCACGATCAGCCAGCTACAGAATGAATAACTCTGGGCGCTATCTTATGCTGAGTAATGGACATTATCTGGGGGGTTTTCTGAGCTGAACAGTAGACAGTAATTTCACACCTGAGAGGGCAGACGGCACCTCGGTTTGATGTGTCATCCAAAAGACAGCACGTTCGACAGTGCAGTGCTCCCTCAGCACTGCACTGAAGTGTCAACCTGGATTTTGTGCTCAAGTCTCTGGAGTGGGGCTCGAGCCCGCAGCCTTCTGACTCAGAGGCGAGAGTGGCTACCCACTGAGGGATGAAGTGGAGACTAGACAGGGGTGAAAGGTCACAGAAACCACCGCTAGTCCTGTAGGACGCAAGGCAGGCTGATCGTCACCTCACTTGCTGACCTATAATATGTGAACGGTTTTTGGTCTAATCCCTTGTCTATAGAATACTCACCACAGGAACCAGACTGCGAAGGAAAGGGGTGAGTGAGGTGCAGGATCTCTTTCAATGGGAAGCAGGCCGCTATGAATGGAGAAAGGTGTGTGGGTGTAACAATCTCCTCCATTGGAATGAGAAGTCACAACAGGTACATTCCAATCTGGGAATAATTAGATGTCAACAAGTGGCTGGCTTTTCGAGCATTTTCAGTATACAGGTATGGAGACCTGTAACACATGTCACACCGGGGGACAGAAAGCGTGACACATGTCACACCAGCAGACAGAGAGCATGACACATGTCACACCAGCGGACAGAGAGCGTGACACATGTCACACCAGGGGACAGAGAGCGTGACACATGTCACACCAGGAGACAGAGAGCGTGATAAACGTCACACCATGGGGTCAGAGAGCGTGATACACGTTACACCGGGGGGGACAGAGAGCGTGACACATGTCACACTGGGGGGGGACAGAGAGCGTGACACACGTTACACCGGGGGGGACAGAGAGCGTGACACGTCACACTGGGGGACAGAGAGCGTGACACACATCACACTGGAGGACAGAGAGCATGACACACATCACACCGGGCGGGGGCAGAGAGCGTGACACACATCACACTGAGGGACAGAGAGCATGATACACATCACACCGGGGGAGACAGAGAGTGTGACACACATCACACTGGGGCGACAGAGAGAGTGACACACATTACACCGGGGAGGACAGAGAGCGTGACACAATATCAAACCAGGGGGGACAGAGCGCGTGACACACATCACACCGGGGGGGACAGTGAGAGTGACACATGTCACACCGGTGGGGACAGTCACACCGGGGGGATCAGATAGCGTGACACACGTCACATCGTGGGGACAGAGTGAGTGACACATGTCACACTGGAGCGGGACAGAGAGCGTGACACATGTCACACTGGAGGGGGACAGAGAGTGTGACACACATCACATCAGGGGGGTCAGAGAGTGTGACACACTTCACACCGGGGGGAGGGGGGACACAGAGCGCATGACACATTTCCATTTGCAAATTTGCTGATGATACAAAGCTAGGTGGCAGTGTCAGTTGCGAAGAGGATGTGAAGAGGCTTCAAGGGGATCTCGACAGGCTCAGTGAGTGGGCGAGAACATGGCAGATGGAATATAATGTGGATAAATGTGAAGTTATTCACTTTGGTAGAAAAAACAGAAAGGTAGAGTACTTCCTAAATGGTGAAAGATTGGGGAACGCAGATGCTCAAAGGGACCTGGGTCTCCTTGTACATGAGTCACTGAAAGTGAATGTGCAGGTGCAGTAAGCCATTAGGAAGGCAAATGGTATGCTGGCCTTCATTACAAGAGGATTTGAGTACAGGAGTAAAGAAGTCTTACTCCAATTATATAGGGCCTTGGTGAGACCACACCTGGAGTACTGTGTAAATATTGGTCTCCTTAACTAAGGAAGGATAGACTTGCCATAGAGGGAGTGCAACAAAGGTTCATGAGATTGATTCCTGGGATGGCGGGACTGTCGTATGAGAAGAGATTGAGTAAACTAGGCCTGTATTCTCTTGAATACAGAAGAATAAGATGGGAACTCATTGAAGCATACAAAATTATTTCAGGGCTTGATAGGATGGTTGCTGGGAGAATGTTGCCCTTAGCTGGGGAGTCTAGAACCAGGGGCCACAGCCTCAGGATAAAGGGTAGGCCATTCAGGACTGAGATGAGCAGAAATTTCTTCACACAGAGGGTGGTGAATCTTTGGAATTCTCTACCCCAGAGGGCTGTGGAGGTTCAGTCATTGGGTATATTCAAAACAGAAGTCGATAGATTTCTGACTAGTAAGGGCATCAAGGGATATGGCGATAGGGCCGGTGAATGGAGTTAAGGCAGAAGATCAGCCATGATCTCATTGAATGGCGGAGCAGGCTCGAAGGGCCGAATGGCCGACTCCTGCTCCTATTTCTTTTGTTCTTATGTTCTTATGTCACACCTGGAGGGACAGAGAGCGTGACACACATCGCACCAGGGGAGACAGAGAGCGTGACACACATCACACCAAGGGGACAGAGAATGTGACACACATCACACCGGGGGGACAGAGAGCGTGACACACATCACACTGTGGGGACAGAAAACATGACACAATGTCACACCAGGTGGGGGGGGCCAAAGTGAGTGACACACGTCACACCGGAGGGGGACAGAGAGCAGGGCACACATCACACCGGGGGGGGACAGAGAGCATGACACATGTCACACCGGGGAGGGGGGGGGGAACTGAGAGCATGACACATGTCACACCGGGGGGACAGAGAGAGTGGCACTCATTACGCCGGGGGAAGAGAGAGCATGACACACATCACACCGGGGGGGACAGAGAGCATGACACACATCACACCAGGGGGACAGAGAGCGTGACACACATCACACCGGGGGGACAGAGAGCATGACACACATCACACCAGGGGGACAGAGAGCGTGACACACATCATGCCGGGGGGACAGAGAGCATGACACACATCACGCTGGGGTGACAGAGAGCGTGACACACATCACACCGGGGGAACAGGGAGCATGACACACATCATACCAGTGGGGGGACAGAGAGCGTGACTCATGTCACAATGGAGGGATGACAGGGAGCTTGATACATGTCATACTGGGGGGACAGAGTGCGTGACACATATCCCACTGGCGACAGGACCGGTGAATGGAGATGAGGCAGAAGATCAGCCATGATCTCATTGAATGGAGGAGCATGCTTGAAGGGCCGAATGGCCTACTCCTGCTCCTATTTCTTATGTTCTTATGTTCTTATGTCACACCTGGAGGGACAGAGAGCGTGACACACATCGCTCCGGGGGAGACAGGGAGCGTGACACACCACACCGGGGGGACAGAGAGCGTGACACACATCACACCGGGGGAGACAGAGAGCGTGACACAATGTCACACCGGGGGGGGGGGGACTGAGAGCATGACACACGTCACACCAGGGGGGACAGAGAGCATGACACACATCACACCAGGGGGACAGAGAGCGTGACACACATCATGCCGGGGAGACAGAGAGCGTGACACACATTGCACCGGTGGAGACAGGGAGCGTGATACACATCACACCGGGGGAGACAGAGAGCATGACACAATGTCACACCGGGGGGGGGCTGGGGGAACTGAGAGTGTGACACACGTCACACCGGGGGGGACAGAGAACATGACACACACCACACCGGGGGGACAGAGAGCATGACACACATCACACCGGGGGAGACAGAGAGCATGACACAATGTCACACCGGGGGAGGGCTGGGGGAACTGAGAGTGTGACACACGTCACACCGGGGGGGACAGAGAACATGACACACATCACACCAGGGGGACAGAGAGCGTGACACACATCACGCCGGGGAGACAGAGAGCATGACACACATCGCACCGGTGGAGACAGGGAGCGTGACACACATCACACTGGGGGGACAGAGAACGTGACACATGTCACACCGGGGGGGGTGGGGGACAAAGTGAGTGACACATGTCACACCAGAGGGGGACAGAGAGTGGAGCACACATCACACCGGGGGGGACAGAGAGCGTGACACAATGTCACACCGGGGGGGGGGGGGGACTGAGAGCATGACACACGTCACACCGGGGGGGACAGAGAGCATGACACACATCACACCAGGGGGGACAGAGAACGTGACACATGTCACACCGGGGGGGGGGGGGACAAAGTGAGTGACACATATCACACCGGAGGGGGACAGAGAGCGGAGCACACATCACACCGGGGGGGACAGAGAGCGTGACACAATGTCACACCGGGGGGGGGCGGGGGGGGACTGAGAGCATGACACACGTCACACCGGGGGTACAGAGTGCATGACACACATCACACCGGGGGGTCTGAGAGTGTGACACACACCACACTGGGGGAGACAGAGAGTGTGACACACGTCACACCAGGGGGATCAGAGAGCGTGACACACGTCACACCGGGGGGGGGGACAGAGTGTGTGACACACATCTCACTGGGGGGAAAGGGTGCATGACACACATCACACCTGGGGGACAGAGAGCATGACACATATCTCACTGGGGTGACAGGGAGCGTGACACACATCTCACTGGGGGGACAGAGTGCATGACACACATCACACCGGGGGGACAGAGAGCATGACACATATCTCACTGGGGGGACAGGGAGTGTGACACACATCACACTGGGGGGGGGGGACAGAGAGCGTGACACATGCCACACTGGGGGGGGGGACAAAGAGCGTGACACAATGTCACACCGGAGAGGACAGAGAGCGTGACACACATCACACTGGGGGGGACAGAGAGCGTGACACACACCACACCGGGGGGACAGAGAGCATGACACACATCACACTGGGGGGACAGAGAAGCGTGACACACGTCACACCAGGGGGACAGAGAACGTGACACATGTCACACCAGGGTGACAGGGAGCATGACACACATCACACCAGTGGGGGGACACAGAGCGTGACTCATGTCACACATGGGGGATGACAGGAAGATTGATACACGTCATACCGGGGGACAGAGAGTGTGACACATATCTCACTGGGGGGACAGGGAGTGTGACACACATCACACTGGGGGGGCGGGGACAGAGAGCGTGACACATGTCACACTGGTGGGGGGACAAAGAGCGTGACACAATGTCACACCGGAGAGGACAGAGAGTGTGACACACATCACACTGGGGTGGACAGAGAGCGTGACACACATCACACCGGGGGGGACAGAGAGCGTGACACATGTCACACTGGGGGGACAGGGAGCGTGATACATGTCACACTGGGGGGGGGACATAGAGCATGACACACATCACACTGGGGGGTACAGGGAGCGTGACACACGTCACACTGGTGGGTCAGATAGTGTGACACACATCACACTGGTGGGACAGAGCGCGTGACACACATTACACCGGGGGCATTACACCGGGGGGGACAGAGAGTGTGACACACTACTCCGGGGGGGGGGAACAGAGAGCGTGACACACGTCACACTGGCGAGACAGAAAGTGTGACACATGTCACACCAGAGACAGAGACCGGAACAAGTGCTCTCTGAAAATGGAAACGTTTCCATGAATAATGAAAGGTGGCCGAAGTGGGTTTTAATAACTTACATTTTTACACCAATTCCAATAGGTCATCTCTGACCACCAGAGTAATCAAGCTCACAGCGCACTTAGCACGAGGGTCCGAAATAGTCAATGAATCCTTGGAATAGTGCATAGAATTTCACTTGAAGGGGGGTAACTTGAAAACTCTCTTAAAAAGATAACGCTCAGTTCTCATTGTCTGTGGAGGGACTTTGATCATTTAAAAATCAAAACGGGTTAATAACAAGAATTTGTTCCTCTTTTTAAAAGTTGAAGCTCCCTCTGCACTGTCCCATCAAACACTCCCAGGGCAGGTACAGCACGGGTTAGATACAGAGTAAAGCTCCCTCTACACTGTCCCATCAAACACTCCCAGGGCTGGTACAGCATGGGTTAGACACAGGGTAAAATTCGCTCTACGCTATCCCATCAATCACTCCCAGGCCAGGTACAGCACGGGTTAGTTATACAGTAAAGCTTCCTCTACACTGTACATTCAAACACTCCCATGGCAGGTACAGCACGGGTTTGGTACAGAGTAAAGCTCCCTCTACACTGTCCCATCAAACACTCCCAGGGCAGGTACAACATTGGTTAGATACAGAGTAAATCTCCCTCTGCACTGTCCCATCAAACACTCCCAGGGCAGGTACAGGACGGGTTAGATACAGAGTAAAACTCGCTCTATGCTATCCCATCAATCACTCCCAGGGCAGGTTTAGCATGGGTTAGAAACAGATTTAAGCTTCCTATACAATGTCCCATCAAAAACTCTCAGGGCAGGTACAGCACGGGTTAGTTATACAGTAAAGCTTCCTCTACTCTGTCCCATCAATCACTCCCAGGGCAGGTACAGCACGGGTTAAATACAGAGTAAAGCTCTCTCTACACTGCCCCATCAAACATTCCCAGGGCAGGTACAGCACGGGTAGAATAAAGTGTAAAGCTCCCTCTAAACTGTCCCAGCAAACACTCCCAGGGCAGGTACAGCACGGGTTAGATACAGAGTAAAGCTACCTCAGCACTGTCCCATCAAACACTCCCAGGGCAGGTACAGCATGGGTTAGATGTAGAGTAAAGCTCCCTCTACACTGCCCCATCAAACACTCCCAGGACAGGTACAGCACAGGTTAGATACAGAGTAAAGCTCCCTCTGCACTGCCCCATCAAACACTCCCAGGGCAGGTACAGCATGGGTTAGATACAGAGTAACGCTCCCTCTACACTGTCCCATCAAACACTCCCAGGGCAGGTACAGCACGGGTTAGATACAGAGTAAAGCTCCCTCTTCAATGACCCATTAAACACTCCCAGGGCAGGTACAGCATGGATTAGATACAGATTAAAGCTCCCTCTACACTGTCCCATCAAACACTCCCAGGACACGTACAGCATGGATTAGATACAGAGTAAAGCTCCCTCTACACTGTCCCATCAAACACTCCCAGGACACGTACAGCACGGATTAGATACAGAGTAAAGCTCCCTCTACACTGCCCCATCAAACACTCACAGCACAGGTTAGATGCAGCGTAAAGCTCCCTCTACAGTGTCCCATCAAACACTCCCAGGACAGGTACAGCACTGGTTAGATACAGAGTAAAGCTCCCTCTACACTGCCCCATCAAACACTCCCAGGGTAGGTACATCACAGGTTAGATACAGAGTAAAGCTCCCTCTACACTGCCCCATCAAACACTCCCAGGGCAGGTACAGCATGGATTAGATACAGAGTAAAGCTCCCTCTACACTGTCCCATCAAACACTCCCAGGGCAGGTTCAGCACGGGTTAGATACCGAGTAAAGCTCCCTCTACACTGCCCCATCAAACACTCCCGGGGCAGGTACAGCACGGGTTAGATACAGAGTAAAGCTCCCTCTACACTGCCCCATCAAACACTCCCAGGGCAGGTACAGCACGGGTTAGATACAGAGTAAAGCTACACTGTCCTATCAAACACTCCCAGGGCAGGTACAGCACGGGTTAGATACAGAGTAAAGCTCCCTCTACACTGCCCCATCAAACACTCCCAGGGCAGGTACAGCACGGGTTAGATACAGAGTAAAGCTCCCTCTACACTGCCCCATCAAACACTCCCAGGGCAGGTACAGCACGGGTTAGATACAGAGTAAAGCTCCCTCTACACTGCCCCATCAAACACTCCCAGGGCAGGTACAGAACGGGTTAGATACAGAGTAAAGCTCCCTCTACACTGTCCCATCAAACACTCCCAGGGCAGGTACAGCACGCGTTAGATACAGAGTAAAGCTTCCTCTACACTGCCCCATCAAACACTCCCAGGGCAGGTACAGCACGGGTTAGATACAGAGTAAAGCTCCCTCTACACTGTCCCATCAAACACTCCCAGGTCAGGTACAGCACGGGTTAGATATAGAGTAAAGCTCCCTCTACACTGCCCCATCAAACACTCCCAGGGCAGGTACAGCACGGGTTAGATACAGAGTAAAGCTCCCTCTACACTGTCCCATCAAACACTCCCAGGGCAGGTACAGCACGCGTTAGATACAGAGTAAAGCTCCCTCTACACTGCCCCATCAAACACTCCCAGGGCAGGTACAGCACGGGTTAGATACAGAGTAAAGCTCCCTCTACACTGTCCCATCAAACACTCCCAGGTCAGGTACAGCACGGGTTAGATATAGAGTAAAGCTCCCTCTACACTGCCCCATCAAACACTCCCAGGGCAGGTACAGCACGGGTTAGATACAGAGTAAAGCTCCCTCTACACTGTCCCATCAAACACTCCCAGGGCAGGTACAGCATGGGTTAGATACAGAGTAAAGCTCCTTGTACACTGTCCCATCAAACACTCCCAGGGCAGGTACAGCACAAGTTAGATACAGAGTAAAGCTCCCTCTACACTGACCTATCAAGCACTCCCGGCGCAGCTACAGCACGGGTTACATACAGAGTAAAGCTCCCTCTACACTGTCCCATCAAACACTCCCAGGGCAGGTACAGCACGGGTTAGATACAGAGTAAAGCTCCCTCTACACAGTCCCATCAAACACACCCAGGGCAGGTACAGCACGGGTTAGATACAGAGTAAAGCTCCCTCTACACTGACCCATCAAACACTCCCAGGGCAGGTACAGCACGAGTTAGATACAGAGTAAAGCTCCCTCTACACTGTCCCATCAAACACTCCCAGGGCAGGTACAGCACGGGTTAGATACAGAGTAAAGCTCCCTCTGCACTGTCCCATCAAACGCTCCTAGGGCAGGTACAGCACAAGTTAGATACAGAGTAAAGCTTCCTCTACACTGCCCCATCAAACACTCCCAGGACAGGTACAACACGGGTTAGATACAGAGTAAAGCTCCCTCTACACTGTCCCATCAAACAATCCCAGGGCAGGTACAGCACAGGTTAGATACAGAGTAAAGCTCCCTCTACACTGTCCCATCAAACACTCCCAGGGCAGGTACAGCACGGGTTAGATACAGAGTAAAGCTTCCTCTACACTGTCCCATCAACCAATCCCAGGGCAGGTACAGCATGTGTACAAAGTGCCTTCTGTCACTCCAGAGTCCAAAAGACGCTCGGTTTCAGGTCGGGTTCCTTTCTGCCTGGTGATCTTACTCAGGTTAATGAAAGGCAGGAGCGCTGATCCCTGGTTCTCTCTCCCAGCTCCAGTCCAGTTAGCTCACACTTTAGCTTTTATTCCTCCAGACATGAGCTGGTTGGCCCCCTTCAGCCTGTGTGCAGTTTAATTGCTCACGTTAGCTGGTGCTACCTTTCTGATGTTAACAGACCGATAAAACATTTATAGCAGGACATCAAAATGAAGATAAATAGATGTCAGATGTAATAAGGAAAATCCCTCCAGACTAGGGTTCTGACAATGAAACGCTTTCATCCAACAGCTCACATTTACACAGACAGTCTGTTCCCAGAGGAGAGGAATAAACCTCTCACAAACCCTCTCACTGATCCTTTCCTATATTGTGGGCAATCTTCGCATAGCATTAACACCCTCATGTACGCTTTCTCATTCGCAGTCAGACACTGGGCAGCCTGTTCCCAGCGGAGGGGTTAACCCTCTCACCCACCTCTCCCCATTCACAGTCAGACACCAGGCAGCCTGCTCCCAGCGGAGGGGATTAACCCTCTCACCCACCTCTCCCCATTCACAGTCAGACACTGGGGCAGCCTGCTCCCAGCGGAGGGGATTAACCCTCTCACCCACCTCTCCCCATTCAGTCAGACACCAGGCAGCCTGTTCCCAGTGGATGGGATTAACCCTCTCACCCACCTCTCCCCATTCAGTCAGACACCAGGCAGCCTGTTCCCAGCGGAGGGGATAAACCCTCTCACCACCTCTCCCCATTCGCAGCCAGACACCAGGCAGCCTGTTCCCAGCGGAGGGGATTAATCCTCTCGCCACCTTTCCCCATTCACAGTCAGACACTGGGCAGCCTGTTCCCAGCGGAGGGGATTAACCCTCTCGCCCACCTCTCCCCATTCACAGTCAGACACTGGGCAGCCTGTTCCCAGCGGAGGGGATTAACCCTCTCACTCACCCACCTCTCCCCATTCACAGTCAGACACCGGGCAGCCTGTTCCCAGCGGAGGGGATTAACCCTCTCACTCACCCACCTCTCCCCATTCACAGTCAGACACCGGGCAGCCTGTTCCCAGCGGAGGGGATTAACCCTCTCACTCACCCACCTCTCCCCATTCACAGTCAGGTATTACGAACATACAAAGAAAGGAAGGATAGACCAACTGGTTTGACCCAAAGGGGTTTTATGACCTGGAAAGACCATTTCAATCCATCAGGCCTGTCCCGACCTATTGATGAGATCATGCACCACAGTGCCTCTTATATACATCAGTCGCTTCCCTCTCCAAATATCTTTTCAGCTCGTTACTGAATTCAGACACTGCGAGCCCGGCAAAAAGAGGCCAGCTCCTTGCCATCTGGTCGTTGTTTCTCTGTGCTGCAGGAGATCTTTCTTCGACAGTTCAGGTGAGTTTAATAATCACTGTTTGTCGTCATTGGCATCTGTTTTTAAACAGGCCCTCCAGGTGGCTACTAACGCAGCGATACAGCAATTTATATAGGGGACGTTAACACAGAAAAAAGTCCCAAGGCGCTTCACAGAAGCATAAATTTGCTGGGCTATGGGGAAAGGGCAGGGGGTGCAGGACTTATTGGATTGCTCTTTCAAAGAGCCGGCACAGGCATGATGGGCCGAATAGCCTCCTGCTGTGCTGTCTCATTCTATGAACAATGGACGTCACACCAACGAAGGAGACGCTGGGAGGGGTGACTGAAAACTTGGTTAAAGTGGTGAGTATTATAAGCATCTTAAAGGAGGAGAGTGCGCTGGAGAGGCGCAGGTGTTTAGGGAATTCGAGCTATACATAACCGTAAGGATTCCTGCGCATCCAGAATACAACATCCAGGGATTTCCTCGGAGCTGCTCCCCCCTCTGCCAACCGTTAACTGTGTGGCTAAGTTACAGTGGCGAAGTGGGAAGCTCCGAGGAGATCCTCGGCTAATATGTTTTCCTGCGGAAGTTTCCTTGCGAGTCCTTGCAAAGGCACAAGTCAGGAGTGTGATGGAATACTCCCCACTTGCCTGGATGAATGCAGCTCCAACAACACTTAAGAAGCTCGACACCATCCAGGACAAACCGGCCGGTTGATCGGCATCCCATCCACCGCCTTAACCATTCACTCCCTCCACCACTGGCACACCGTGGCGGCAGTGTGTACCATCTACAAGATGCACTGCAGCAACTTGCCAAGGCTTCTTCGGCAGCACCTCCCAAACCCGCGACCTCTTCCACCAAGAAGGACAAGGGCAGCAGGCGCATGGGAACACCACCACCTCCAAGTTCCCCTCCGAGTCGCACACCATCCTGACTTCGACATATATCGGCCGATCCTTCATTGTCGCTGGCTCAAAATCCCGGAACTTCCTCCCTAATGGCACTGTGGGAGCACCTTCACCACACGGACTACAGCGGTTCAAGAAGCCTTCTCAAGGGCAACTAGAGATGGGCAATAAATACCAGTCTTGCCAGCGACGTCCACAACCTGAGAGTGACTCCTGCCAAAGTTTTCTCGTGAGTCCGTTTTGCCCACGTGTGCACGCGAGGGAGACTGGGAGCGTCAGCCTAGCTTTTTGTGCTCAAGTCTCTAGAGCGGGACTTGAACCAGCGACCTTCTGACTCAGAGATGAGAGTGGCTACCTATCGCACTAACTTGGTACTGAGCGTCTTAATAAGCCACGTAGAGGAGATGGGGAGAGTCTTTCTGAACATGAGCTCGCTGTACTGAACTGTCTGGAGGAGGCCTGCGCGACGGAGAAAGATCGTAGGGAGTTGAGAGCAATTGGTTTCCCAGGGTCGTGACATCACGCTGATCTGAAATATCGATAGGAAGGCTATATAAACATACTTAATGCGTAAATAATTTTAAAAAACATTATTTCCTCTGCCGGTAAGTGTGAGAAAGGAACTAGTGTGCTAAGCCGTGGGAGGCATAAAGCAAGCTCTTCCGCCCCGAGCCCAAGGGACAGAGTGACTGAGCACTTGGACTAACATGAACTGATCAGGGAGAACCAACATGGATTGGTAAACGGTTAGTCATGTCTAAGGAGCCTAGCTGAATTTTTTGTGGATGTCACTAAAGTGGTGGATAAGGGAATGTCTGGATGTTATTTATGTGGACTTCCAGAAGAACATAATATAAGAACATAAGAAATAGGAGCAGGAGTCGGCCATTTGGCCCTTCGAGCTTCCTCCGCCATTTAATGAGAGCATGGCTGATCTTCTACCGCATCTCCACTTTCCTGCACTATCACCATATCCCTTGATTCCCTTAATCTTCAAAAATCGATCGACCTCTGTCTTGAATATACTCAATGACTGAGCCTCCACAGCCCTCTGGGGTAGAGAATTCCAAAGATTCACCACCCTCTGAGTGAAGACATTTCTCCTCATCTCAGTCCTAAATGGCCGAACCCTTATTCTGAGATTGTGACCCCTGGTTCTAGACTCCCCAGCCAGGGGAAACATCCTCCCTGCGTCTACCCTGTCAATCCCCTTCAGAATCTTGTATGTTTCAATGAGATCACCTCTCATTCTTCTAAACTCTAGAGAGTATAGGCCTAGTCTACTCAATCTCTCCTCAAAGGACAATCCCCCCATCCCAGGAATCAGTCTGGTGAACCTTCATTGCACTCCCTCTATGGCAAGTGTAACCTTCCTTAGGCAAGAAGACCAAAACTGTAGACAATACTCCAGGTGTGATCTCACCAGGGTCCTATATAATTACAGTAAGACATCTTTACTCTTATACTCAAATCCTCTTGTGTGGGATCTTATCGAATGCCTTTATTACATAGAAACATAGAAACATAAAAGATAGGAGCAGGAGTAGGCCATTCGGCCCCTCGAGCCTGTTCCGCCATTTAATGAGATCATGGCTGATCATCCAAATTCAGTACCCAGTCCCTGCTTTCTCCCCATATCCCTTGATGCCTTTAGCCTTAAGAAATATATCTAACTCCTTCTTGAATACATTTAATGAATTGGCCTCTACTGCCTTCTGTGGTAGAGAATTCCACAGGTTCACCACTCTCTGGGTGAAGAAATTGCTCCTCATCTCAGCCCTAAATGGCTTACCCCTTATCCTTAGACTGTGACCCCTGGTTCTGGACTCCCCCGCCATCGAGAACATCCTTCCTGCATCTAGTCTGTCTAGTCCTGTTAGAATTTTATAAGTTTCAATGAGATCCCCTCTCATTCTTCTAAACTCTAGTGAATATAAGCCCAATCGACCCAATCTCTCCTCATACGTCATTCCTGCCATCCCAGGTATCAGCCTGGTGAATCTTCGCTGCACTCCTTCCATGGCAAGAACGTCCTTCCTCAGATAAGGTGACCAAAACTGCACACACTACTCAAGGTGTGGTCTCACCAAGGCCCTGTACAACTGCAGCAAGACATCCTCTCGCTATGAAGGCCAACATACCATTTGCCTTCTTAACCGCCTGCTGCACCTGCATGCTTACCTTCAGCGAAGGATTACAAGAGACTGTTAGCAAAAATGAGAGCGCATGGAATTGGAGGCAACCTATGGACATGGGTAGGGAGTTAATTAGGAGGTAGGAGATAGAGAATAGGAATAATTAGTATGTACTTAAATTAGCAAGATGCGATGAGTGGTGGCCCCCAGGGATCTGTACTGGGGCCTCAGCTTTTCACTAGATGTATGAATGACTTAGACAAAGGAATAGACAGCCATATATCTTGCTGATGACACTAAGTTAGGGGGCACAGTAAGTAGTGTAGGTGGGAGTAGAAAATTATAAAGAGACGTTTATAGATTAAGTGAGCGGGCAAAACTGTGGCAGCTGGAGTACAATGTGGGGAAGTGGTAGGTCATCCACTTTGGACCTAAGAAAGATCGATCAGAGTATTTTCTAAATGGCGAGAAGCTGGGAATTGTGGAGGAGCGGAGAGATTTAGGGGCTCCATGTACAGAAATCATTAATAACTAGTGGACAGGTACAAAAAAATCATTAAAAGGGCTAATGGAATGTTGACCTTTATCTCGAGGGCTGGAGTACAAAGGGGTAGAAAGTTGTGCGTCAGTTGTACCGAGTTCTGCTCAGACCCCACCTGGAGTAACTGCGTTCAGTTCTGGGCACCGAACCTCAGGAAGGATCAGTTGACCTTGAAGGGGGTGCAATGTAGAATGATACCGGGACTCAAAGGGTTAAATTAGGAGGACAGGTTACTTAGACTAGGCTTGTATTCCCTTGAGTATAGAAGATTAAGGGGTGATCTAATTGAGGTGTTTAAGATGATTAGAGGATTCGATAGGGTAGATAGAGAGAGAAATTATTTCCTCTTGTGGGAGGAGTCCAAATTAACCTTCAAATTATAGCCAGGCCGTTCAGAGCTGATGTCAGGAAGCACTTCTTCACACAAAGGGGAGTGGAAATTTGTGGACAGCACCTCCCAAACCAGCGACCTCTACTGCCCAGAAAGACAAGGGCAGCAGGCGCATGGGAACACCACCACTTCCAAGATCCCCTCCAAGTCACACACCATCCTGACTTGGAAGTATATCGCCGATCCTTCATTGTCACTGGGTCAAAATCCTGGAACTCTCTCCCTAACAGCAGTGTGGGAGCACCTTCACCACACGGACTGCAGCGGTTCAAGAACAAGGCTTGTCACCACCTTCTCAAGGGGCCAACAGGGAATGGTCAATAAATGCTGGCCTTGCCATTGGCACCCACATCCCAAGAGAGAATTTTTTTTTAAAGGCTCACCCGTGAAAACTGGTGAGCTTGGATGAAGCATTGGTGGAATTATCCACCAGCCGCAATCACTGTCTGCAGACAAGGGCTGCGGGACAAACTGGAAGATAAAGTAGCAGACAAACAGGATCTTTCCAGAGGACTTTTTTGGGGCCTGTAGACCAACCGGGCCTTCCTCGGGGCCTGTAGACCTACCGGGCCTTCCTCGGGGCCTGTAGTCCCACCGAGCCGTCTTCAGGGGCCTGTAGACCCACCGGGCCTTCCTGAGGGCCTGTAGACCCACCGGGCCTTCCTTGGGGCCTGTAGACCCACTGGAGCTTCCTCAGGGCCTGTAGAACCACCGGGCTTTCCTTGGGGCCTGTAGACCCACCGAACCTTCCTCGGGGCCTGTAGACCCACCAAACCTTCCTCGGGGCCTGTAGACCCACCGAGCCTTCCTTGGGGCCTGTAGACCCACTGGAGCTTCCTCAGGGGCCTGTAGTCCCACCGGGCCTTCCTCGGGCCTGTAGTCCCACCGAGCCTTCCTCAGGGGCCTGTAGTCCCACCAGGCCTTCCTCGGGGCCTGTAGTCCCACCGGACCTTCCTCGGGGCCTGTAGACTCACCGGAACTTCCTCGGGGCCTGCAGACCCACCGAGCCGTCTTCAGGGGCCTGTAGACCCACCGGGCCTTCCTGAGGGCCTGTAGACCCACCGGGTCTACCTCGGGGCCTGTAGACCCACCGAGCCTTCCTCAGGGCCTGTAGACCCACCGAGCCTTCCTCAGGGCCTGTAGACCAACCAGGTCTTCCTTGGGACCTGTAGACCCACTGGAACTTCCTTGGGGCCTGTGGACCCACTGGACCTTCCTCAGGGCCGGTAGACCCACCGGGCCTTCCTCAGGGCCTGTAGACCCACCGGGCTTTCCTCGGGGCCGGTAGTCCCACCGGGCCTTCCTCAGGGCCTGTAGTCCCAACAGACCTTCCTCGGGGCCTGTAGACCCAACGGAACTTCCTCGGGGCCTGTCGTCCCACCGGAACTTCCTCGGGGCCTGTAGACCCAACGGGCATTCCTCGGGGCCTGTAGACCCACCGGGCATTCCTCGGGGCCTATAGACCCACTGGGCCTTCCTCAGGGCCTGTAGACCCATCGGGTCTTCCTCGGGGCCTATAGACCCACCGGGCCTTCTTCAGGGCCTGTAGACTCACCAGGTCTTCCTCAGTGGCCTGTAGACCCACTGGACCTTCCTCAGGGCCTGTAGACCCACCGGGCCTTCCTCAGGGCCTGTTGACCCACCGGGCCTTCCTCGGGGCCAATAGACCCACCGGACCTTCCTCACAGCCTGTAGACCCACCGGGCCTTCCTCAGGGCCTGTAGACTCACTGGGCCTTCCTCAGGGGCCTGTAGACCCACTGGACCTTCCTCAGGGCCTGTAGACCCACTGGGCCTTCCTCAGGGCCTGTTGACCCACCGCGCCTTCCTTAGGGGCCTGTAGACCCACCGGGCCGTCCTCAGGGCCTGTAGACCCACCGGGCCTTTCTCAGGGCCTGTAGACCCACCAGGCCTTCCTCAAGGCCTGTAGACCCACCAGGCCTTCCTTTGGGCCTGTAGACCCACCGGGCCTTCCTCAAGGCATGTAGACCCACCGGACCTTCCTCGGGGTCTGTAGACCCACTGGACCTTCCTCGGGGCCTGTAGACCCACCGGGCATTCCTCGGGGCCTGTAGACCCACCGGGCCTTCCTTGGGGCCTGTAGACCCACTGGAGCTTCCTCAGGCCTGTAGACCCACCGGACATTCCTCACAGCCTGCAGACCCACCGGGCCTTCCTCAGGGGCCTGTAGACACACTGGACCTTCCTCAGGACCTGTAGACCCATCGGGTCTTCCTCGGGGCCAATAGACCCACTGGACCTTCCTCAGGGCCTGTAGACCCACCAGGCCTTCCTCAGGGGCCTGTTGACCCACTGGACCTTCCTCAGGGCCTGTAGACATACTGGACCTTCCTCAGGGGCCTGTAGACCCACCGGGCCTTCCTCGGGGCCTATAGACCCACCGGACCTTCCTCACAGCCTGTAGACCCACCGGGCCTTCCTCGGGGCCTGTAGACCCACTGGGCATTCCTCAGGGGCCTGTCGACCCACTGGACCTTCCTCAGGGCCTGTTGACCCACCGGGCCTTCCTCAGGGGCCTGTAGACCCACGGGGCCTTCCTCAGGGCCTGTAGACCCACTGGACCTTCCTCAAGGCCTTTAGACCCACCGGGCCTTCCTCAAGGCCTGTAGACCCACCGGGCCTTCCTTGGGGCCTGTAGACCCACCAGGCCTTCCTCAAGGCCTGTAGACCCACCGGACCTTCCTCGGGGCCTGTAGACCCACCGGGCCTTCCTTGGGGCCTGTTGACCCACTGGACCTTCCTCAGGGCCTGTTGACCCACCGGGCCTTCCTCAGGGCCTGTAGACCGACTGGACCTTCCTCAGAGCCTGTAGACCCACCGGGCCTTCCTTGGGGCCTGCAGACCCACCGGGCCTTCCTCGGGGCCTGTAGACCCACCGGAACTTCCTCAGGGCCTGTAGACCCACTGGACCTTCCTCAGGGCCTTTAGACCCACCGGGCCTTCCTCAAGGCCTGTAGACCCACCGGGCCTTCCTTGGGGCCTGTAGACCCACCATGCCTTCCTCAAGGCCTGTAGACCCACCGGACCTTCCTCGGGGCCTGTAGACCCACCGGGCCTTCCTTGGGGCCTGTTGACCCACTGGACCTTCCTCAGGGCCTGTTGACCCACCGGGCCTTCCTCAGGGTCTGTAGGCCGACTGGACCTTCCTCAGGGCCTGTAGACCCACCGGGCCTTCCTTGGGGCCTGCAGACCCACCGGGCCTTCCTCGGGGCCTGTAGACCCACCGGATCTTCCTCGGGGCTTGTAGACCCACTGGGCCTTCCTCAGGGCCTGTAGACCCACTGGACCTTCCTTAGGGAGGGAGTTGCAGGATTTTGACCCAGCGACGATGAAGGAATGGCGATATACTTCTAAGTCAGGATGGTGTGTGACTTGGAGGGGAACTTGGAGGTGGTGGTGTTCCCATGCGCCTGCTGCCCTTGTCCTGCTAGGTGGAAGAGGTCGCGGGTTTGGGAGGTGCTGCTGAAGAAGCCTTGGCGAGTTGCTGCAGTGCATCTTGTAGATGGTACACACTGCAGCCACGGTACGCTGGTGGTGGAGGGAGTGAATGTTTAAGGTGGTGGATGGGGTGCCAATCAACGGGCTGCTTTGTCCTGGATGGTGTCGAGCTTCTTGAGTGTTGTTGGAGCTGCACTCATTCTGGCAAGTGGAGAGTATTCCATCACACTCCTGACTTGTGCCTTGTAGATGGTGGAAAGGCTTTGGGGAGTCAGGAGGTGAGACACTCGCTGCAGAAAACCGAGCCTCTGACCTGCTCTTGTTGCCACATTATTTATGCGGCTGGTCCAGTTAAGTTTCTGGTCAATGGTGACCCCCAGGATGTTGATGGTGGGGGATTCAGCAATGGTAATGCCGTTGAATGTCAAGGGGCGATGTTTAGACTCTCGCTTGTTGGAGATAGTCATTGCCTGGCACTTCTGTGGCGTGAATGTTACCTGCCATTTATCAGCCCAAGCCTGAACATCATCCAGTGTTGGAATAGTCAAGTCTAGAGGTAACAAAGGCATGGATGAGGGTTTCAGCAGCAGATGAGCTGGGGCAGGGGCAGAGTCGGCTGATGTTGCTGAGGTGGAAGTAGGCGGCCATGATGAAGGCATGGCTGTGTGGTCGGAAGCTCACCTTGGGTCAAATATGACACCAAGGTTGCGAACAGTCTGGTTCAGCCTCAGACAGTTGCCAGGGAGAGGGATGGAGTCGATGGCTAGGGAACGGAGTTTGTGGCAGGGACCTGCTCATCCAGTACTGGTTGTCGGACAAGCAGTCTGACAATTTAGAGACAGTGGAGGGGATCGAGAGAGGCGGCGGTGAGCTAGAGCTGGGCGTTCCCCTCCCGCCCCTTCCATCTTTAGATTCTACTGAAGTGGGTGAAGAGTTGAGTTGGTGCCATATTGGCCCAAAGCCCTAGGCGAGATGGTCAATCATCAATTGGAAGCTGAAATTTGATCGTTTCAAAGCCCACTCTACCAAGGGAACGGTAGTACAGTGGTTTGTAATCCAGAGGCCTGGACTAATGATCCGGAGACGTGAGTTTAAAATCCCACCACGGCAGCTGGGGAATTTTAATTCAGTTAATTAAATAAATCTGGAATGAAAAGCTGGTATCAGTAATGGTGACCATGAAACTCTCAGATTGTCATAAAAAACCTCCGGTTCACTGATGTTCTTTAGGGAAGGTAATCTGCCGTCCTTACCTGGTCTGGCCTATATGTGATTCCAGACCCCACTGCAATGTGATTGACTCTTAACTGCCCTCTGAAAGGCCATCAGTTGTCGCCACCACCTTCTCAATTAGGGGTGGGCAATAAACGCTGACCTTGCCAGTGACGCCGATATCCCATGAACGAAGGAAAACAACAGATTGCTGAAGTAACACATATTGCAGCAGCGAGGTAACTAGAGAAAGAAAGGCTTGCATTTCTATAGCACCTTTCATGACCACCGGACATCTAAAAGCGCTTTACAGCCAATGAAGTACTTTTGAAGTGGAGTCACTGTTGTAATGTGGGAAACGCAGCAGCCAATTTGCACACAGCAAGCTCCCACAAACAGCAATGTGATAATGACCAGATAATCCGTTTTTGTTATGTTGGTTGAGGGATCAATGTTGACAATACACGACACCGGAGATAACTCCCCTGCTCTTCTTCAGAATAGTGCCATGGGGTCTTTTACATCCACCCTGAGAGAGCAGACAGGGCCTCGGTTTAACGTCTCACCCGAAGGACGGCGCCTCTGACAGTGCAGCGCTCCCTCAGCACTGCACTGGGAGTGTCAGCCTTGCTTTATGTGCTCAAGTCCCTGGAGTGGGACTATGAACCCACAACCTTCTGACTCTGAGGCAAGTGTGCTACCCACGGAGCCACGGCTGACTAGAGGTGAGCTTGAAGTCTCCTCAGCTCCTGAATCCCCCCGCCCAACCTTTCCTCGCCATCTGTAGTTTCAACAAAGTACTGTTTATTTCTCTCCTGCAGTTTGTCAGATCTTTCAGTGGAGTGTTGACTGGCGAAATCTTCAGAGGGGACAGTTTCCATGGCAACGCGTGGAGGTTTGACATCTCCTTTAGTACTCGGTGCCAAAGCCTTTACTTTGCTCTGCGCCGGTCTGATCCTGTTGGAAACTTTTCAATTGACCCTCCCAGCCGAACAGCTCTTTGGTGGAGAGAGTTCCAGATTTCCACGACCCTTTGTGTGAAGAAGTGCTTCCTGACATCACCCCTGAATGGCCTAGCTGTAATTTGAAAGTTATGCCCCCTTGTTTGGGACTCTCCCACCAGAGGAAACAGTTTCTCTCTAACTACCCTATGAAATACTTGAATCGTCTTAAACAGCTCAATTAGGTCTCCCCTCATGGACTTATATTATAATAAAGGTGATAGGTGGGATTTAAAGAATTGGCTGCCCATCAGGATTGGATGGGAGGCAGTGTAGGTCAGAGGTGAGCAGGTCTGAGATAGGAGCGAGCTGGTCGATCTGGAGATGAGTTTGGCTTTGTGCAGAAGGAAGCTGAGGCGGCCGATGGTGAAAACATTGGAGGAGTGGAGCCTCAGGGTGATGAAATATTCAAAGGCAGTAGGGGGTTAGATGTGGGGCAGAGGCTTTAAAGCTGAATCACTTTGGCTCAGCCTCACTAGGTCATGACGTGAGTGCGACTGGTGTGTGAAAGTCTCGCAGCGGAGGCTTGCTAGCTCTTAAGACACCACTCGCACCCTCGGTGCTCCTGTGTGATGTGCGCGTGTCGAGGGTGAGATATGGCGGGGCGGGGGTGTGAGCTTTACACACTTCCCGGGAACTCCGAGGAGCTGTCGAATGTGAGCAGATGCAAGGTGCGAGCGTTTAGTCGTGGAACCCGTAGCTGAGGCAATGACTGTGCCAAACCGGCAAACACATTCATCACCGAGGTCCCGTGGGATTGGCCGAGTGAAAGGAATGGATTCTTCTCTCCCCTCCGTTCTTGTTCTGTTTCTGCCTCCCTCTGTCCTTTTAACCCTTCACATCCCACCTTACCGTAGGGAGTCACAGGTCTTTCCTCGCTGGGTAAGCGTATTTGGACACCTACTTTGCGCCTGTGCAGAGAGGTGCTTTCTTTAGTCTGTGGCTGTTTTTTTACTTCTGGGGAATGTCCTACTGGGAAGGTCCAACAAATAAGACGTAAAGGAAAGACGGAGAGTCAGTCCTTTCAGTCTAGTTGCCGATATTAGAGACTGGGGAAGCTGCGATTGTTCTCCTTGTAGCAGAGAAGGTTAAGGGGAGATTCAGTTGAGGCGTTCAAAAAATCACAGCGGTTTTGCTAGAGAAGATAAGGAGAAACTGTTTCCACTGGCAAGAGGATTGGCAACCAGCGGACACAGATTTAAGAAAATTGGCTAAAAGGCAAAGGGGGAAGATGAGGAGAATTTTTTTTTTTACATACGGGTTGTTGTGACCTGGAATGCACTGCCTGAAATGGTGATGGGAGCAGATTCAATAGTAACTTTCAAAAGGGAGTTGAACAAGTACTTGAAGAGGAGAAATTTGCCGGGCTACGGGGAAAGGACAGAGGGAGTGTGACTAATCGGACATCTTTCAAAGAGCCAGCACAAGCACGATGGACTGAATGGCCGCCTTCTGGGCTGTATCATTCTATGATTAGCAAACGCATGCTTAGCGTGTTGATGTGATCTTCCCCTGTCCGCTATTGTAACAGAGACGGGCTTGCATTTATATGGCGCCTTTCCCATCCTCAGAACGCACCAAAGTGCTTCACAGACAATAAAGTAAATTTTAAGTGTAATCAGCACTGTTTTATAGGCCAATACAGCAGCTAAATTGTGCACATCAAGATCCCACAAGCAGCAATGAAACAAATGACCAGATAATCTGTTTTAGTGATGTTGGTTGAGAGATGAATATTGGCCGGAGGGTGGGGGAACCCCCTGCTATTCTTCGAAATAGTAGTCGTGGGATCCTTTTGTGTCCACCTGGGAAGAGCAGACGGGGGCCTCGGTTCGATGTCTCATCCAAAAGTCGGCAGCACAGCGCTCCCTCAGTACTGGCACTGCAGTAACAGCCTGGATTTTGTGCTCAAAGTCTCTGGAGTGGGGCTTCAATCAATGACCTCCTGATTCAGAGGCAAGAGTGTGACCCATGGCTGACACAGACAAACAGTGCTAACATCTGTTGGACAGATGACTGTCGCACCAAGACTTGAAACACACACCCATTGGCATCACCAACGGGAATCTCTAACCTATAGTAATCCCTGGGGTTTTGAATCGAGATATAACGAGAGTCCATTGAAGCCTGGTCGTCCAGGATTCAACCGTAGATGTCCAGGATTGAACCCTAGATGTCCAGGATTGAACACTAGATGTCCAGGATTGAAACTTAGATGTCCAGGATTGAAACTTAGATGTCCAGGATTGAACCCTGGTCGCTCAGGATTGAACCCTAGATGTCCGGTATTGAACCCTAGATGACCAGGATTGAACCCTAGATGACCAGGATTGAACCCTGGTCGCTCAGGATTGAACCCTAGATGTCCGGTATTGAACCCTAGATGACCAGGATTGAACCCTAGATGTCCAGGATTGAACCCTAGATGTCCAGGCTTGAACTCTAGATGCCCAGAATTGAACCCTAGATGTCCAGGATTGAACTCTAGATGTCCAGGATTGAACGCTGGTCACCCAGGATTGAACCCTAGATGTCCAGGATTGAAGCCGAGATGTCCAGGATTGAAGCCGAGATGTCCAGGATTGAACCCTAGATGTCCAGGATTGAACCCTAGATGCCCAGGTTTGAACCCTAGATGTCCAGCATTAAACCCTAGATGCCCAGGTTCGAACCCTACATGTCCAGGATTGAACCCTAGATGTCCAGGATTGAACCCTGGAAGACCTAGGATTGAACCCGAGATGTCCAGGATTGAACCCGAGATATCCAGGATTGAACCCTAGATGTCCAGGATTGAACCCTAGATGTCCAGGATTGAAGCCGAGATGTCCAGGATTGAACCCTAGATGTCCAGGATTGAACCCTAGATGCCCAGGTTTGAACCCTAGATGTCCAGCATTAAACCCTAGATGCCCAGGTTCGAACCCTACATGTCCAGGATTGAACCCTAGATGTCCAGGATTGAACCCTGGAAGACCTAGGATTGAACCCGAGATGTCCAGGATTGAACCCGAGATATCCAGGATTGAACCCTAGATGTCCAGGATTGAACCCTAGATGTCCAGGATTGAACACTAGATGTCCAGGATTGAACCCCAGACGTCCAAGATTGAACGCTAGATGCCCAGGTTTGAACCCTAGATGTCCAGGATTGAACCCTAGATGTCCAGGATTGAACCCTAGATGTCCAGGATTGAACCCTAGATGTCCAGGATTGAACCCTAGATGCCCAGGATTGAACCCTAGATGCCCAGGATTGAACCCTAGATGCCCAGGATTGAACCCTAGATGCCCAGGATTGAACCCTAGATGTCCAGGATTGAACCCTAGATGTCCAGGATTGAACCCTAGATGTCCAGGATTGAACCCTAGATGTCCAGGATTGAACCCTAGATGTCCAGGATTGAACCCTAGATGACCAGGATTGAACCCTAGATGCCCAGGATTGAACCCTAGATGCCCAGGATTGAACCCTAGATGTCAAGGATTGAACGCTAGATGCCCAGGATTGAAACCTAGATGCCCACGATTGAACCCTAGATGTCCAGGATTGAACCCTAGATGCCCAGGATTGAACCCTAGTTGCCAAGGATTGAACCATATATATCCAGGATTGAACCCTAGATGTCCAGGATTGAACCCTAGATGACCAGGATTGAACCCTAGATGTCCAGGATGGAACACTAGATGCCCATGAGTGAACCCCAGATGCCCAGGATTGAGCCCTGGTCGCCCAGGATTGAACCCTGGATGTCCAGGATTGAACCCGAGATGTCCAGGATTGAACCCTAGATGCCCAGGATTGAACCCTAGATGTCCACGATTGAACCCTAGATGTCCAGGATTGAACTCTAGATGTCCAGGATTGAACCCTGGTCGCCCAGGATTGAACACTAGATGTCCAAGATTCAAGCCTAGATGCCCAGGATTGAACTCTAGATGTCCAGGATTGAACCCTAGTGTCCAGGATTGAACCCTGGATGCCCAGGATTGAACCCTAGATGTCCAGGATTGAACCCTAGATGTCCAGGATTGAACCCTAGATGTCCAGGATTGAACCCTGGATGCCCAGGATTGAACCCTAGATGTCCAGGATTGAACCCTAGATGTCCAGGATTGAACCCTAGATGGCCAGGATTGAATCATGGATGTCCAGGATTGAACCATAGATGTCCAGGATTGAACCCTAGATGCCCAGGTTTGAACCTTAGATGTCCAGGATTGAACCCTAGATGCCCAGGTTTGAACCCTAGAAGTCCAGGATTGAACCCTAGATGTCCAGGATTGAACCCTAGAAGACCTAGGATTGAACCCTAGATGTCCAGGATTGAACCCTAGATGTCCAGGATTGAACCCTAGATGTCCAGGATTGAACCCTAGATGTCCAGGATTGAACCCTAGATGTCCAGGTTTGAACACTAGATGTCCAGGATTGAACACTAGATGTCCAGGATTGAACACTAGATGTCCAGGATTGAACTCTAGATGCCCAGGATTGAACCCTAGATGACCAGGATTGAACCCTAGATGACCAGGATTGAACCCTAGATGTCAAGGATTGAACCCTAGATGTCCAGGATTGAACCCTAGATGCCCAGGATTGAACACTAAATGACCAGGATTGAACCCTAGATGTCCAGGATTGAACCCTAGATGTTCAGGATTGAACCCTAGATGTCCAAGATTGAACCCTAGATGTCCAGGATTGAACCCTAGATGCCCAGGATTGAACCCAAATGCCCAGGACTGAGCCCTAGGTGTCCAGGAATGAACCCTAGATGTCCAGGATTGAACCCTAGATGTCCAGGATTGAACACTAGATGTCCAGGATTGAACCCTAGATGTCCAGGATTGAACACTAGATGTCCAGGATTGAACCCTAGAAGACCAGGATTGAACCCTAGATGTCCAGGATTGAACCCTAGATGCCCAGGTTTGAACCCTAGATGCCCAGGTTTGAACCCTAGATGTCCAGGATTGAACCCTAGATGTCCAGGATTGAAACCTAGATGTCCAAGATTGATCCCTAGATTCCCAGGATTGGACCGTAGATGCCCAGGATTGAACCCTAGATGTCCAGGATTGAACCCTAGATGTTCAGGATTGAACCCTAGATGTCCAGGATTGAACCCTAGATGTCCAGGTTTGAAGCCTAGATGTCCAGGATTGAACCCTAGATGTCCAGCAGTGAACCCTAGATGTCCAGGATTGAACCCTAGTTGCCCTGGTTTGAACCCTAGATGTCCAGGATTGAACCCTAGATGCCCAGGATTGAACCCTAGATGCCCAAGATTGGTCCCTAGATGCCCAGGATTGAACCCTAGATGCCCATGAGTGAACCCTAGATGTCCAGGATTGAACCCTAGATGTCCAGGATTGAACCCTAGATGTCCAGGATTGAACCCTAGATGTGCAGGATTGAACCCTAGATGTCCAGGATTGAACACTAGATGTCCAGGATTGAACCCTAGATGCCCAGGATTGAACCCTAGATGTCCAGGATTGAACCCTAGATGTCCAGGATTGAACCCTAGATGTCCAGGATTGAACCCTAGATGCCCAGTATTGAACCCTAGATGTCCAGGATTGAACCCTAGATGTCCAGGATTGAACCCTAGATGTCCAGGATTGAACCCTAGATGCCCAGGATTGAACCCTAGATGCCCAAGATTGGTCCCTAGATGCCCAGGATTGAACCCTAGATGCCCATGAGTGAACCCTAGATGTCCAGGATTGAACCCTAGATGTCCAGGATTGAACCCTAGATGTCCAGGATTGAACCCTAGATGTCCAGGATTGAACCCTAGATGTCCAGGATTGAACCCTCTATGTCCAGGATTGAACCCTAGATGTCCAGGATTGAACCCTAGATGTCCAGGATTGAACCCTAGATGTCCAGGATTGAACCCTAGATGCCCAGTATTGAACCCTAGATGTCCAGGATTGAACCCTAGATGTCCAGGATTGAACCCTAGATGTCCAGGATTGAACCCTAGATGTCCAGGATTGAACCCTAGATGTCCAGGATTGAACCCTAGATGCCCAGGATTGAACCCTAGATGTCCATGATTGAACCCTAGATGTCCAGGATTGAACCCTGGATGTCCAGGATTGAAACCTGGATGCCCAGGATTGAACCCTGGTCGCCCAGGATTGAACCCTAGATGCCCAGGATTGAACCCTAGATGTACAGGATTGAACCCTAGATGCCCAGGATTGAACCCCCAGGCTGCAATGTGTCTGATTGGTTCTGTTTGTCTTTCCAGTGTGACCCTGGGAAATCCACCAAGTTTCTGTACGAGCTGCTCTACAACGAGCCCATGAAGATCGTTCTCCTGCCAGGGTGCAGTGGCGTCTCGACACTGGTGGCAGAGGCGGCCCGGATATGGAACCTGATTGTGGTGAGTAGCACGGCTTGGACATGAATGAGGACTTGCGGGATGCCAATCTGTCTCCGTCTGTTATCTCTCGCTCGCTCCCTCTCCGTCTGTCATCTTTCTCTCTGTCTGTCTCCGTCTCTCTCCCTCTGTCTCCGTCTGTCATATCTCTCTCTCCGTCAGTCATCTCTCTCTCCGTCTGTCTCAGTCTGTCTCCTTCTCTCTCTGTCCTATTTCTCTCAGTCTGTCTCTCTCTCTCTCTCTGTCCCCTTTATCTCCGTCTGTCCCTGTCTCTCTCCCTCTGTCCCTGGCTGTCATATCTCTCTCTGTCTCTCTCTGTCGCAGTCTGTCTCCCTCTCTCTGTCTGTCATCTTTCTCCCCGTCTGTCTCTGTCCCTCTCCCTCTGTCTCCATCCGCCATCTCTCTTCGTCTCTCTCCGCCTCTCTCCATCTCTCTCCATCATCTCTCTCTCCCTGTTTCTGTCTCTCTCCATCTGTCACCTCGCTCTCCGTCGGTCTCTCCCTCTCTCTGTCTCTCTCCCTCTGTCTCTGACTCTCTCCCTCGGTCTCCATTTCCCAGTCTCACTCCCTCTCTCTCCGTCTCTGCCGCTCTCCTTCTCTCTCCCTCTGTCTCTTTCCCTCTCTCTCTCTCTCTGTCTCTCGCCCTCTTTCTGTATCTCTGTCTCTCTTCCTCTGTCTCTGGCCCTCCGTCTCTGTCTCTTTCCGTCTCTGTCTCTCTGTTCCTTTCTGTCTCTCTCTCTGTCTCTCTCTCTCCCCCTTTCGCTCTCCCTCTCTCTCTCCCTCTGTCTCGGTCTCTCCCTCTGTCTCCATGTCTGTCTTTCTGTCCTTGTTTTTCTGTGCTTTTATCTGTCTCTCTCTCTCTCTATCTGTTCCATTTCTGACTCTCGGCGGGGTGGGGAGGTGTGGTGTGGGGTGATGGGGGTTGGGGGGTTAATTTTAGCCTAACCCGCCCAGGGGGAACAGAACGGGTTTGTGACAGATGCCCGTTTTACACCCTGCCTGATTGTACGCTGCATTGAACTCAATTGCGATCGCCCGGTTTAAACTATCGCACCACCTACCCCAGTGTGTGAGCTGTGCCCCGTCAGGCAGTAACAGAGATACCAGACCAGGGCGCTTGGGAGTATCTTAGCTAGAAAAGTGGGCCGACACCTGGACAGATAGTAAGGTGGATCTTTTGTCAGGTTTCTGTCACCGAGGAGTGCAGGAAATTGCCTGCGGTCACTGTGAAAGCTGTGCGCTGTTCACTCAAGTATTTATGTAAAATAAAACGGGGCTGGTTTGAAGTTGTGCCTGAGTTAATGAAGCGCTTTTCAGTCCGCCTTGTCTAAGGAAAGGCGAATTCACACGACGGTTTGTATGATGTTTCAGCAGCTGGTGTATGAAGCAAGGGTTCTGTGTCGTGATCTAGGGGCTCCTGCTTGAACGGACTCGATGAAAGGGCGGTAAAAGCTTGCGATCCGGATCCTAAGGGATGTGAGGACCCCTGAGATGGCAGTGCTCAACGACAATTAATATCCGAGGGAATTGCTGTACCTATTCTGGGAGAGTTCCCATCTTCTACCCTCCGTAAACTTGAGCTTATCCAAAATCTGGCTGCCCCTGTCCTAACTCGCAGCAAGTCCCGTTCCCCTGTGCTCGTGGTCCTTCATTGGCACCAATGTTCCGTCTTAAGAACGTAAGAACATAAGAAATAGGAGCAGGAATAGGCCACTCGGCCCCTCGAGCCTGCTCCGCCATTCAATAAGATCGTGGCTGACCTTGGGCTCAAAGTCACTTCCCTGCCCGCTCCCCATAACCCTTCACTCCCTTATCTTGCAAAAATCTATCTCCACCTTAAATGTATTTAATGACCCAGCCTCTGGCTCTCTGGGGCAGAGAATTCCACAGATTTACGACCCTCTGAGAGAAGAAATTCCTCCTCATCTCAGTTCTAAAAGGGCGACCCTTTATTCTGAAACTGTGCCCCCGAGTTCTAGGTTTCCCCACGAGGGGAAACATCCTCTCTGCATCTACCCTGTCGAGCCCCCTCAGTATCTTATATGTTTCAATAAGATCACCTCTCATTCTTCTAAACTCCAATGAGTATAGGCCCAGCCTGCTCAACCTTTCCTCATAAGTCATGCGCGGCTGCGGCGCGATTCGAAAGGTACCGCGCAGGCCACTCACAAGCTGTTTGCATTTAAGATACCGCGTGTATACACAGCAAATTAAAAGTAACCGCGGCCGAAACATTTTTTTTTAGAGGGCACTTGGATTGACTCCCGGTTAAGCAAGGCCTCGAATTTAAAATTCTCATACTTGTTTTCAAATCCCCTCCGTGGCCCTCGCCCCCCCACCCCCTCCCTGTCTCTGCAACCTCCTCCTCCGACCCTCCAAGGTCTCTGCGCTCCTCCAATTCTGGCCTCTTGCGCATCCCCGATTTTAATTGCTCCACCATCGGTGGCCGTGACTTCAGCTGACGAGGGCCCTAAGCTCTGGAATTCCCTCCCTAAACCTCGCTGCCTCTCCAGCTCTCTCTCTTTAAGACGCCCCTTAAAACCTACCTCTTTGACCAAGCTTTTGGTCATCTGCCCTAATATCTCCTTATGTGGCTCGGTGTCAAATTTTGTCTGATAATCGCTCCTGTGCAGTGCCCTGGGACGTTTTACTACATTAAAGGCACGATATAAATGCACATTGGTGTTGTTGTTGACTCTGCGGGTCAATATAGAAAAAGTTCCTTTTACAGCAGTCCGATCAATAAGCAGAAGATCCCTTTAAAAAAAATCAATGGGAGCGCTGCCATTAATTGAAGATCTCCTCCGTAAATCTCCATAGAGAAAACACTGGGGAGCTCGGACACACGAACTATTAAATCCGTCGTGAGTGAGTGCAAATTGCCCCTTGACCCTGCTGTTTAGATCATGATGGAAGGTCCCGGAGGGATTTGTAGCAGAATAAAGCTCTCATCTCTTGTCTGTTCTTCCTTGCTGTCAGCTGTCATGAAATCTGTATCGCGCGCATCCAGTGGCAATGGTAACCGAATCTGTGATTTTTTAACTTCTTCTGTCCTTGACCTGCATTCATATTCTTTTTAAAAATCAGCCACAGCATTTTTTTGGGGTGTGAGGGGGGATGGAATGGATTAAAATGGAGGATGCGCAACAAGAAATGGACACTCCTGAGGAGGAACACGGTACCGGCATCTTCGAGTTGTATCCAGCCCTACGACCCTCCGAGATCTCCGCTCTCCTCTAATTCTGCCCTCCTGAGCATCCCCGATTATAATCCCTCCAAACCATTGGTGGCCGTGCCTTCTTCTGCCTGGGCCCCAAGCTCTGGAATTCCCTCCCTCAACCTCTCCGCCTCGCTACCTCTCTCTCCCCTCCCTTAAGATGGCACGGGCACGATGGGCTGAATGGCCTCCTGCTGTGCTGTACCTGACGCTCCAAGCTTTTGGCCACCTGTCCGAATATCGCCTTACGTGGCTCGGTGTTGCATTTTTGTCAGATGACGCTCCTGTGAAGTGCCCTGGGGATGTTTTTCGTACGTTAAAGGCGCTGTATCAATGCGAGTTGTTGTTGTGGAGCCATGCAGGTCTGAAAAACCCGTTAACTGATTGTGGCCGTAGGTGGCCGGAGGGCTGCTTCAATCAGTCAGAATTCTCCCAGGATGGGGAGGGAAAAAAAGAACAAAAAAATCAGCCAGGGCTCCTGCTTGCGAGCGCGCTAGGTGAAGACGTGATCCGATGCCCACCCCACCCCCGCCATGGTTGACCATGGTGTAAGGTTGCATGTGAAGAATAGCCACTTGGGACTGGAGGGCAGCCAATGCCTAAGGAGTTGGGCCCCAGCGAGAATCGGAGGGTGGGGGAGTAAGGCTAGTTTTGTTCTGGGAAGGTTTTTTAAAGAGGGCCATCTTTACTACCAAGGCCCGTATAGACACAGGGGAAGTAATTTTAACTTTGGGCCATGGCATAAAATGGCCGATATTGAATTAGTCATCCGTTATACGCCCCCTGCCTGATGGTTCCTTTCCATTGAAAGCCAGCGGAAGGGAAAACGAGTGGCCAATTTCGATAGCGGCCAATTTAAATCGTCAGCCAACAGTTAAAATGGCCGCCCGGTTGTCCGTTACCTGGCTGCACCCAGCTGTTCCTGGCTCAGTCACTCAGCGAGTGAGCTGAGCTCGCAGGCGCTGAATGTAACAGCTGTGGCGTGTCAGCCTGGAGTAGCGGTGAGAGGTGGGGAAGAGCAGGCCGAGAATCTCCAAACTCCCACCCCACCTCATTTGTGCTCGGGCTCCTTTGCTACTTCCCCAGTTACCACCCCCACCTCCCCCCACAACCCACTCCCATTGGCTTAATTTTAATTGTTCGCCAAGTTCTCCAGATGGTTAATAAGAGATAGAGCAACGTGAGGAGTGCACACCATTGCCAAGGCAACCGCCCTGTGGAGCTCAACCCAGAAATGCTGTGAGACACAAGGAAAAAAACAATGCATGTGCCATAATCCTTGTGTAACAGGCTGGGTACACGCTCTCTCGTTCTGCTTCCGTAGGAGAATTGGGCATGGTTAACTCTCCCCTACCTTGCCCAAGTGGCTATCCTCCACACGTGAGCTTGGGCGGCCAGTGTTAGTGGAATTTTCACCTGCAGGAGTCATCGCAGCTCGGCATGATCCCGCCCGTCCGCCACATCCAAACTCTCCTGCACGTTCCTGCGATCAGGAGTTGGAAAGCCCGGCTGATTCTCTCCATTCTAAATCCGGGGTGGGGGCAGGAACTGAGGCCGATCCCAGTTGCAATCAGCCTGGGAATCAAATTCTGGGATCTTCCTGTTCACTTTGGCTCAGTACCAGGCTGGCCGGTGATTTAATCTCCTGGGGTAACTGAGAAAATCAAATTTTAAATTTGGCCGACCAGAATTGATCGACAAAGTAACTGAGAAATGGTCAAGGTAGGCCCCAGGTTGAACTACCGGTGCATTCTGGGCAGTCGGGAGGCCATGTTGGAGAGGCCCAGAGAGGGACAGGTCAATGTGGCATCAAAAACAGGAACCAAGTCACCTTGTCTCCCTTTATAAACTGGAATTTATAATTCTGAGTGATCACAGGAACGGCTTGTTGATGCTTTTCACAGCAGAGATAGCTGCAAACTGTTTTGTTTCTGTTATCTCACTGACTTTATATAAAAATTTAAATAAAATTATAAGACATGAAAATAATTACACAGCAGATCTCTTAGGGTTTGTAAAGAAAACAGGTAGGTTAATGTTAGGGGTATAGATGCTTCATCGGAAATGTGACGAGGGGCAGAGAGAGAGAGAGAGAGAAAGGGGCAGAGGGGGGGGACAGGGAGAGTGATGAACAGAGAGAGGGGGAAGAGAGAAAGGGGACAGAGAGTGGGACAGAGAGAGAGAGAGAAAGGGCAGACAGAGAGAAAGTGGGACAGAGAGAGAGAGAGGGGGACAGAGAGAGAGAGAGAAAGGGCAGACAGAGAGAGAGAGAGAGAGAAAGGGGCAGAGGGGGGGACAGAGCAGAGGGGGGGACAGGGAGAGTGATGAACAGAGAGGGGGACAGAGAGAGAGGGGGACAGAGAGAGAGGGGACAGAGAGAGAGAAGGGGCAGAGAGAGAGAGGGCAGAGAGAGAGAAAGTGGGACAGAGAGAGAGAGAGAAAGGGAGGGGGGGACAGGGAGAGTGATGAACAGAGAGAGGGGGAAGAGAGAAAGGGGGATAGAGAGTGGGACAGAGAGAGAGAGAGAAAGGGCAGACAGAGAGAAAGAGGGACAGAGAGAGAGAATGGACAGAGAGAGAGAGGGGCAGAGAGAGCAAGAGACAGAGAGAGAGAAAGAGGGACAGAGAGAGGGGCAGAGAGAGAGAGGGGGACAGAGAGAGAGGGGCAGAGAGAGAGCGGGCAGAGAGAGAGAGGGGGCAGAGAGAGAAAGAGAGGGGCAGAGACGGAGAAAGCGGGGGGGAGTGAGAGAGGGGGAGAGAGAGAGGGGCAGAGAGAGAGGGGGACAGAGAGAGAGGGGCAGAGGGAGAGAGAGAGGGGCAGAGGGAGAGAGAGAGGGGCAGAGGGAGAGAGAGAGGGGCAGAGGGGGAGAGAGAGAGAGAGGGGCAGAGGGGGAGAGAGGGAGAGAGAGGGGCAGAGAGAGAGAGAGGGGGGCAGAGAGAGAGAGAGGGGGCAGAGAGAGAGAGGGGCAGAGAGAGAGCGGGGGACAGAGAGAGAGAGGGAGACAGAGAGAGAGAGGCAGAGAGAGAGAGAGGGGGGCAGAGGGAAAGAGAGAGAGGGAGAACGGGACAGAGAGAGCGGGGGAGAGAGAGAGTGAAAGAGAAGGACAGAGAGAGAGAGGGGGGGACAGAGAGAGAGAGAAAGGGGCAGGGGGAGAGAGAGTGAAGTAACCAGTGGGAGTGGTGCCGGCTGCCTCTTGCTTTCTGCTGGTTGAAGCTGGCCCTTAGCTTGAATAATTGGAAGATCTTTGAGCCCATCAGGGGTCACCGTGCCGACTGGCTCTCATGCAATTTTCACAGGGTAGCGCACTCTGACTAACCTTCCACTCTTTGATGCGGCGTTGCTTAGCAACGCTGGGTGCTTGGCAGCAATTCAACTCTCAAGATGCTGATTAGCTGAGCTGAGCTATTCTGTAAATGGAAGGCTCGAAGCCCCCACCACGGAGAGAGCACACCGTGCACACAGACCCTTGTTTCTCGCAGAATGGTGCTCTGAGGGTCTGAGACAGCAACAACAACTTGTATTTATATAGCGCCTTTAACATAGTAAAACGTCCCAAGGCGCTTCACAGGAGCAAATATCAAACAAAATTTGACACCGAGCCACATCAAGAAATATTGGGACAGGTGGGTAGGTTTTAAGGAGCGCCTTAAAGGAGAGAGAGGCAGAGAGGTTTAGGGAGGGAATTCCAGAGCTTAGGGCCCGGGTAGCTGAAGGCACGGCCGCCAATGGTGGAGTGATTAAAATCGGGGATGTGCAAGAGGCCAGAATTGGAGGGGCACAGAGATCTCGGAGGGTTGTAGGGCTGGAGGAGGTTACAGGGATGGGGAGGGGCGAGGCCACGAAGGGATTTGAACACAAGGATGAAGATTATAAAATTGAGGCGTTGATGGACCGGAAACCAATGTAGGTCAGTGAGCACAGGGGGTGATGGGTGAACGGGAATTGGTGCAAGTTAGGATATGGGC
This sequence comes from Somniosus microcephalus, assembly GCF_052327205.1. Lineage (NCBI taxonomy): Eukaryota > Metazoa > Chordata > Chondrichthyes > Squaliformes > Somniosidae > Somniosus > Somniosus microcephalus. The sequence continues at coordinate 132,807,913 of NW_028225179.1, read as the reverse complement.
AGCATGTATGGCGCGGTGTCTGAGACCCCTATATTGCGCCATGTGAAGCCCGTGAAGAGGTGAGACCCTTACATCAAAAAATGCAAGGTCCCCTGCAGTAAGATCTTGTGTGATGACGCACCCAAGGGGGGTAAGACCCCTTGCATCCCTCCTCCCCCCGCTCTCCCGCACTGGGCCACCCAGTTGTTAGGGGGCTTGTGTCACTGAGCATGATCCCGTGACCGAAATGTTGTAGTGGTAGGGGATAGTATTATTAGGGGGATAGATAGAGTTCTCTGCAGCCAAGAGCGAGAGTCCCGTAGGCTGTGTTGCCTACCCGGTGCCAGGGTTAAGGACATCTCCTCTGGGCTGGAAAGAAACTTGGAGTGGGAGGGGGAGGATCCAGTTGTCGTGGTCCATGTTGGTACCAACGACATAGATAGGACAAGGAAGGAGGTTCTGCTGAGGGAGTTTGAGCAGCTAGGGGCCAAATTAAAAAGCAGAACCACAAGGGTAATAATCTCTGGATTATTACCTGAGCCACGAGCGAATTTGGCTAGGACAAATAAAATAAGAGAGTTAAATGCGTGGCTCAAAGACTGGTGTGGGAGAAATGGGTTTTGCTTCCTGGGACACTGGCACCAGTACTGGGACAGGAGGGAGCTGTTCCGTTGGGACGGGCTTCACTTGGCCAGTGCTGGGACAAGAGTCCTGGCGGATCATATAACTAGGGCTGTAGAGAGGGCTTTAAACTAACTAGTGGGGGGGAGGTTCCTAGAGAGCAAATAATACAAATGACAACAGAGAAGGTCATAGACTTAGGTAGCAGTGGGGAAATTAAAAACCAGAGCGTGTCAGGAAGGGGTAGAAGGTGTGGAGTAAAAGGTAAAGTAATAAAAAGGGCAATAGCAGGAACTAAGTGTCACAAAACATATTTGAAAGTTCTCTATCTGAATGCACGTAGCATTCGTAACAAAATAGACGAGTTAAAGGCACAAATAGCTACATATGGGTATGATCTTGTGGCCATTACAGAAACATGGCTGCAGGGTGACAATGCCTGGGAATTAAACATACCAGGTTATTTAACAATCAGGAAGGACAGGCAGGAAGGAAGGGGAGGTGGAGTGGCTATGTTAATAAAGGAAGGAATCACTGTAATACAGAGAAATGATATTGGGTCAAAGGATCAGGATAATGAAACAGTTTGGGTGGAGATAAGGAATAATAAGGGGAAAAAAACACTAGTGGGTGTAGTATATAGGCCTCCGAACAGTCGCAACTCTGTTGGACGGAGTATCAATCAGGAAATAGCTGAAGCTTGTAATAAGGGAACATCTATAATTATGGGGGATTTTAACTATCATATAAATTGGACGAATCCAAATTGGGCAGGGCTGCCTTGAGGATGAGTTCATTGAGTGTATTCGGGATGGGTTTCTTGAGCAGTATGTAACTGAACCGACCAGGGGGCAAGCAACATTAGATCTGGTTCTGTGTAACGAGACAGGATTAATTAAAAATGTCCCAGTAAAGGATCCCCTTGGAATGAGTGACCATAACATGGTTGAATTCCATATTCAGTTAGAGGGTGAGGAGGCTGTATCTCAAACAAGCGTGCTAAGCTTGAATAAAGGAGACTATGAAGGTATGAGAGCGGAATTGAGTAAAGTGGATTGGGAAAATAGGTTAAAGGATAAGACGATACATGATCAGTGGTGTACATTTAAGGAGTTATTTTACATATTCCAAAAAAAGTATATTCCACTGAGAAAAAAAGGGTGTAAAAGAAAAGACAGCCATCCGTGGCTAAGTAAAGAAATTAAGGATAGTATTCGACTAAAAACAACGGCATATAAGGTAGCCAAATCTAGTGGGAGGATAGAGGATTGGGAAAACTTTAAAAGACAGCAAAAAATAACAAAAAGATTGATTAAGAAAGGGAAGATAGATTATGAAAGTAAATTAGCAAAAAATATAAAGACAGATAGTAAGAGTTTTTATAGTTATATAAAAAGAAAAAGGGTGGCTAAAGTAAATGTTGGTCCCTTAGAGGATGAGACCGGGAAATTAATGGTGGGAAATATGGAGATGGCAAAAACACTGAATGAATATTTTGTATCAGTCTTTACAGTAGAGGACACCAAGAATATCCCAACACTTGACAAGCAGGGGGCTATAGGGGGGGAGGAGCTAAATACGATTAAAATCACTAAGGAAGTAGTACTTGGTAAAATAATGGGACTCAAGGCGGATAAATCACCTGGACCTGATGGCTTACATCCCAGGGTTTTGAGGGAAGTGGCGGTAGGGATTGTGGATGCATTGGTAATAATCTTCCAAAACTCCCTGGACTCAGCAAAGGTCCCGGCAGACTGGAAAACTGCTAATGTAACACCCTTATTTAAAAAGGGCAGTAGACAGAAGGCTGGAAACTATAGACCGGTTAGCCTAACATCTGTGGTAGGTAAAATTTTGGAGTCCATTATTAAGGAGACAGTAACAGGACATTTGGATAATCATAATTTAATAAGACAAAGTCAGCATGGTTTTATGAAGGGGAAGTCATGTTTGACAAATTTGCTGGAGTTCTTTGAGGAAGTAACATATAGGGTGGATAAAGGTGAACCAGTGGACGTAGTGTATTTAGACTTCCAAAAGGCATTTGACAAGGTGCCTCACAAAAGATTATTGCTTAAGATAAAAAATCACGGGATTGGGGGTAATATTCTGGCATGGATAGAGGATTGGCTATCTAACAGAAGGCAGAGAGTTGGGATAAATGGTTCATATTCAGACTGGCAATCAGTAACCAGTGGTGTTCCGCAGGGGTCAGTGCTGGGTCCCCAACTCTTTACAATCTATATTAACGATTTGGAGGAGGGGACCGAGTGTAACACATCAAAGTTTGCAGATGATACTAAGATGGGCGGGAAAGTAGTGAGTGAGGAGGACATAAAAAACCTGCAAGGGGACATAGACAGGCTAAGTAAGTGGGCAGAGATTTGGCAGATGGAATACAATACTGGAAAGTGTGAGGTTATGCACTTTGGCAGGAAAAATCGTAGAGCAAGTTATTATCTTAATGGCAAGAAACTGGAAAGTACTGAAGTACAAAGGGATCTGGGGGTCCTGGTGCACGAAACTCAAAAGGTTAGTATGCAGGTGCAGCAAGTGATTAAGAAGGCCAATGGAATGTTGGCTTTCATTGCTAGGGGGATAGAATATAAAAATAGGGAGGTATTGCTTCAGTTGTACAAGGTATTGGTGAGACCGCACCTGGAATACTGCGTACAGTTTTGGTGTCCATACTTAAGAAAGGACATACTTGCTCTCGAGTCAGTGCAAAGAAGGTTCACTCGATTAATCCCGGGGATGAGGGGATGGACATATGAGGAGAGGTTGAGTAGATTGGGACTCTACTCATTGGAGTTCAGAAGAATGAGAGGCGATCTTATTGAAACATATAAGATTATGAAGGGGTTGGATCGGGTGGATGCAGGGAGGATGTTCCAGATGATGGGTGAAACTAGAACTAGGGGGCATAGTCTTAGAATAAGGGGCTGCTCTTTCAAAACTGAGATGAGGAGGAACTACTTCACTCAGAGGGTGGTAGGTCCATGGAATATGCTGCCCCAAAAAGCTGTCGAAGCTACATCATTACATAAATTTAAAACAGAAATAGACAGTTTCCTAGTAGAAAAGGGAATTAAGGGTTACGGGGAGCGGGCAGGAATTTGGACATGAGTCTAGGTTCGGATAGGTCATGGCCCTGTGGGTAGCGGAGCGGGCCCAGGGGCCGTGTAGCCTGATCCTGCTCCTGTTTTCGTGTGTCTAATGCTGTTAGATTCAGGAGATAGTCCTGTCATAGTGGATTGGGCGGTTAGGATCAGATCAGCCATGATCTTATTGAATGGCGGAGCAGGCTCGAGGGGCCAATTGGCCTACTCCTGCTCCTATTTCTTATGTTCTTATGTTCTTATGACCCTCTGCTCTCCTCTCCCGCAGCTCTCGTACGGCTCCAGCTCTCCGGCTCTGTCCAACCGCCAACGCTTCCCCACCTTCTTCCGGACACACCCCTCCGCCACGCTCCACAACCCCACCCGGGTCAAGCTCTTCAAGAGGTGGGGCTGGACGAAGATCGCCACCATCCAACAGACCACGGAGGTCTTCACTTCGGTAAGGACCGCGTGCCAGCGAGGGGGGAGCCCCGCCACCCAAGGGCAGGATCGGCGCCAAATATCGGCGGTCGTCCCGATGGACCATCGCGTATAGATCGGCATCGAGAGTGCGGGGGGCGGGAAGGAGCGTTGATTTTGTTTTAATTCATTCTCAGGATGTGGGCAAGACCGGATGTTGCCCATCCCCGAGTTACCCCTTGAGAAGGTGGCGATACAACTGAGTGGATCGCTCGGCCATGTCAGAGGGCAGTTAAGAGTCAACCACTTTGGTGTGGGACACATATAGGCCCAGACCGGCTAGGGACCGCAGGTGAACCAGTTGGGGTTGTTCCGACAATCCAACGGCTTCATGTTTACTTTAATTGTTAGCAGATTTTTTTCTTCCTTAATTCCACTTCTCAAACTGCCCATGGTGGGATTTGAACTCGCAGTTCTACTGGATTATTAGCCTGTGGATTACTGGTCCAGTAACATAACCATTAAACCACCGTACCCTATAAGACCACAATGAGATTGTTTATGATATTATTAGGGACCTCCTGCTGGATCGGTCGGGTAATGCGTGTTGTACTGAAACCGCTGCTTTTACCATGTCAGGAGGTCCACACTCTCCACTGGGCTCGCTCTCAACCTCTCTCTTCGGCAACTCCCCTTTATTTCACAGCTGCCCTGGCCCCCTTGTCCATAGTCATCTTCTGTCTCATCCAACGGCGGGGGGGGGGCAATTTTAACCCTACTTGCTGGTGGGTGGGCGGTTACAATCGCCCTGGCTCTTACCTGTCCGAAAGCCGCCATGGTCGCAGCATCTGCAATTTTAACCTGCTCTCCTGAGCAAGGGGCAAGGACACGCGCCCGGAGCCAACGGGGTCTTTCTTTACACATGCATGTTGTGGCCCGATGACATCATTGAGACCGGACTGCAATTGTAACTCGGGCCTGAGCGAGGAATCCACCTGGAGTTTAAATTGGGGCCTTTTTGTCTTCCTTTTTCAAGCAGTGAGGGCCTCACGCTTCAACGGCCCTTAGATCCCAACCAATCGCTCGATCCCTCGTCCTCTCCCACTTCTGATCCCATTTCGCCCTCCCTTGGCCGTATTTTCACCAATTGGAACTTGGATGTCGGAGATGCTTAAATCCACCAGTGGTTTCGGGATTCTCCCGACGGACGGGCCTGGGATGAGTTTGGAGTTTAGCTCTCCCTGGTCCGAGCGCCCATCGCTCTTAGTGGCTCGTCTGAATTGCTCAGACTCCTGATCCTTTTCTCTGTTTCCTCCTCCAGACTTTAGATGATTTGGAGCAGCGCGTGAAGGAGGCCGGGATTGAGATCAGTGTGCGGCAGAGCTTCCTGACAGATCCTGGTGTTGCTGTCAAAAACCTCAAGGTAACCTCAGAGCCTTCGCAGCACATAGGCTGCAGTGAGGACTTATCATTGACTTTGACGCCCTGCACAGTACCAGACAGGAGCGAATCGTTCCCTTTTACCCGCTCTGTACATGTACAGGAGCTGACACTGATGCACACAGGCTGTACTGTATTAGAGGGGAGTGAATTATTAACCTATTACTCAGTGTGTACTGTACATGTACAGGAGCTGATACTGAGGCATATATAGGCTGTACAGTACCAGAGGGGAGTTAATTATTAACCGATTACTCAGTGTGTACTATACATGTACAGGAGCTGATACTGAGACACACGCAGGCTGTACTGTACCAGAGGGGAGTGAATTATTATCGTATTACTCAGTGTGTACTGTACATGTACAGGAGCTGATACTGAGACACACGCAGGCTGTACTGTTCCAGAGGGGAGTTAATTATTATTCTATTACTCAGTGTGTACTGTACATGTACAGGAGCTGATACTGAGACACACGCAGGCTGTACTGTACCAGAGGGGAGTGAATTATTAACCGATTACTCAGTGTGTACTATACATGTACAGGAGCTGATACTGAGACACACACAGGCTGTACTGTTCCAGAGCAGAGTTAATTATTATTCTATTACTCAGTGTGTACTGTACATGTACAGGAGCTGATACTGAGACACACGCAGGCTGTACTGTACCAGAGGGGAGTGAATTATTAACCGATTACTCAGTGTGTACTATACATGTACAGGAGCTGATACTGAGACACACGCAGGCTGTACTGTACCAGAGGGGAGTGAATTATTAACCGATTACTCAGTGTGTACTGTACATGTACAGGAGCTGATACTGAGACACACGCAGGCTGTACTGTACCAGAGGGGAGTGAATTATTAACCGATTACTCAGTGTGTACTGTACATGTACAGGAGCTGATACTGAGACACACGCAGGCTGTACTGTACCAGAGGGGAGTGAATTATTAACCGATTACTCAGTGTGTACTGTACATGTACAGGAGCTGATACTGAGACACACGCAGGCTGTACTGTACCAGAGGGGAGTGAATTATTAACCGATTACTCAGTGTGTACTGTACATGTACAGGAGCTGATACTGAGACACACGCAGGCTGTACTGTACCAGAGGGGAGTGAATTATTAACCGATTACTCAGTGTGTACTGTACATGTACAGGAGCTGATACTGAGACACACGCAGGCTGTACTGTACCAGAGGGGAGTGAAGTATTAACCGATTACTCAGTGTGTACTGTACATGTACAGGAGCTGATACTGAGACACACGCAGGCTGTACTGTACCAGAGGGGAGTGAAGTATTAACCGATTACTCAGTGTGTACTGTACATGTACAGGAGCTGATACTGAGACACACGCAGGCTGTACTGTACCAGAGGGGAGTGAAGTATTAACTGATTACTCAGTGTGTACTGTACATGTACAGGAGCTGATACTGAGACACACACAGGCTGTACTGTACCAGACGGGAGTGAGGAATCCTTCATTTCCCAAATGTGTTGTGCTGTGTAGGCAGGGCAAGCCTTGAATGGGTTTATAACCTAATGGATTACTTTTCCCCTTTTTTGCAGAGACAAGATGCCCGTATCATTGTTGGGTTATTCTATGAAACTGAAGCAAGGAAAGTCTTCTGTGAGGTATGAGCTCATTGGAAAAAAGGAACTTGCATTTATATAGCACCTTTCCCATCCTCGGGATGTCCCAGAGTACTTCAAAGCCGGTGAAGTGTAGTCACTGTTGTAATGTAGGAAACGCGGCAGCCAATTTGCACACAGCAAGCTCCCACAAACAGCAATCTGATAATGACTGGATAATCTGTTTCAGTGATGCTGGTTGAGGGATAAATATCGGCCCAGGACACCGGGGAGAACTCCCCTGTTCTTGTTCAAAATAGTGCTGCGTTATCTTTTACATCCCCCTGAGAGGGCAGATGGGGCCTCGGTTTAACATCTCATCTGAAAGATGGCACCTCTGTCACTGCAGCGCCCCCTCAGCACTGCACTGGGAATGCCAGCCTAGATTTTGTGCTCAAGTCTCTGGCGTGAGCTCGAACCCACGACCTTCTGACTGAGAGGCGAGAGTGCTGCCCACTGAGCCACGGTTGATGCCCATTGTCACATCCTCACCATCCTGACGTGACATGATACGGGGTGAGGACCTCGGAAGCAGCTGCCCCTGCAGAGCCCTGACTTACTATCTGCATCTCCACGGATCCTCGATCGGGAAATGCCAACCTCTTTGTGCCCCACTCCAGAGACTTGAGCACAAAATCTAGGCTGACCACTCCCAGTGCCAGTACCGAGGGAGCGCTGCACTGTCAGAGGTGCCATCTTTCGGATGAGATGAGTGAGACCCAACATGAGGTGTTGGTCTCCTGGTTGAAGAGGTAGATCTGCAGGAGCTGAGCTGGGTGCACAGAGAGCGGATGGTCTGCACGTGTGAGCCCGCCTGCTTAGGGAGTGCTGCATTGTCAGAGGAGCTGTTCTTTGGCAGATGGGCATTAACGATCCCATAGGAACATAGGAACAGGAGGTGGCCATTCAAACCCTCAAGCCTGTTCTGCCGTTCAATTAGATCATGGCTGACCTGTATCTCAACTCCATTTACCCGCCTTGGGTCCGTAACCCTTAATAACCTTGCCGAACAAAAATCTATCGATCTCAGTTTTGAAATTTCCAATTGACCCTCCCAGCCTCAACAGCTTTTAGGAGGAGGGAGTTCCAGATTTCCACTACCCTTTGTGTGAAGAAACATCAGCCCTGAATGGCCGAGCTCTAATTTGAAGGTTATGCCCCCTTGTTCTGGACTCCCCCTCCAGAGAAAATAGTTTCTCTCTATCTACACTATCAACTCCTTCAATCACCTTAAACACATTTCTATTCAAATAAGCGCGAGGAGTCCTCCTGCCCCGCCAGCCAACAGTCCTCCCTCAACCAAAAGATTACCTCGTCATTTATCTCATTGCTACCTGTGTGTGCAATGGCCGTGATTACCCACATAGCCAATGTCACCGCACTTCAAATTAATTCATTGTTCTTGAATACTGTAAGACAGTTCTGAAAGATGCGGTAACGTGCTAAATAAATACAAGTGTTTCTTTCTTATCTCTATACTGCCCCAACAAACACACCCAGGTCAGGTACAGCATGGGATATAACACAACATTTACACCCTGATATAACACACCCCTCACTGTAACACTCTGATATAACACACCCCTCACTATAACACTCTGATATAACACACTCATCACTGTAACACTCTGATATAACACACTGTTCACTGTAACACACTGATATACCACACTCATCACTGTAACACTCTGATATAACACACCCCTCACTATAACACTCTGATATAACACACTCATCACTGTAACACACTGATATACCACACTCATCACTGTAACACACTGATATAACACACACCCCTCAATGTAACACTCTGATATAACACACCCCTCACTGTAACGCTCTAATATAACACAGCACTCACTGTAACACTCTGATATAACACACCCCTCACTGTAACACTCTGATATAACACACTGTTCACTGTAACACTCTGATATAACACACTGTTCACTGTAACACTCTGATATACCACACACCTCACTGTAACACTCTGATATAACACACTGCTCACTGTAACACTCTGATATAACACAGCACTCACTGTAACACTCTGATATAACACACCCCGCACTGTAACACTCTGATATAACACACCCCTCACTGTAACACCCTGATATAACACACCCTCACTGTCACACTCTGATATAACACACCCCTCACTGTAACACTCTGATATAACACACTGTTCACTGTAACACTCTGATATAACACACTGTTCACTGTAACACTCTGATATACCACACACCTCACTGTAACACTCTGATATAACACACTGCTCACTGTAACACTCTGATATAACACACCCCTCACTGTAACACCCTGATATAACACACCCTCACTGTCACACTCTGATATAACACACCCCTCACTGTAATGCTCTAATATAACACAGCACTCACTGTAACACTCTGATATAACACACCCCACACTGTAACACTCTGATATAACACACCCCTCACTGTAACACCCTGATATAACACACCCTCACTGTCACACTCTGATATAACACACCCCTCACTATAACACTCTGATATAACACACTGTTCACTGTAACACTCTGATATACCACACACCTCACTGTAACACTCTGATATAACACACCCCGCACTGTAACACTCTGATATAACACACTGCTCACTGTAACACTCTGATATAACACACTGTTCACTGTAACACTCTGATATAACACACTGCTCACTGTAACACTCTGATATAACACACTGTTCACTGTAACACTCTGATATAACACACTGCTCACTGTAACACTCTGATATAACACACTGTTCACTGTAACACTCTGATATACCACACACCTCACTTTAACACTCTGATATAACACACTGCTCACTGTAACACTCTGATATAACACACACCCTCAATATAACATAATAGCAAGATACTGCGGATGCTGGAAATCTGAAATAACAACAGAAAATGCTGGAAAAACTCAGCAGGCCAGGCAGCATCCGTGGAGAGAGAAACAGTTAATGTTTCAGCTCTGGGACCCTTCATCAGAACTGGAAAAAGCTGGAGATGTAACAGATATTAAGCAGGTGCAGAGACAGGAGGGGGTTTAGGAGGGGAGGAAGGAATTGAAAGAATATACTGTGCTTATGTAAGAGGCAGGAAAGATAAAATGTTGCAAATGGGAATGGCAAAATCATACAGCATGAAAAATGGGGGCAGGGATAATTATCTGAAATCGTTGAACTCGATGTTGAGTCCAGAAGGCTGTAAAGTGCCTAATCGAAAGATGAGGTGCTGTTCCTCGAGCTTACGTTGAGCTTCATTGGAACAATGCAATAGCCCGAGGACAGAGAGATCAGAGTGGGAGTGAAGCGGTGAATTAAAGTGACAGGCGACTGGAAGCTCAGGGTCACCCTTACGGACTGAATGGAGGTGTTCCACAAAGCGGTCACCCAATCAGCGTTTGGTCTCCCCAATGTAGAGGAGACCGTATCGTGAGCAGCAAATACAGTATACTAAATTGCAAGAAGTACACCTGGAAGGGGTGTTTGGGGCCCTGGACAGTGGGAAGGGAGGAGGTAAAAGGGCATGTGTTGCATCTCCTGTGCTTACATGGGAAGGTGCCAGGCGAAGGAGAAGGGCTGTTAGGAGTGATTGAGGAGTGGACTAGGGTGTCGTAGAGGGAGCGGTCTCTTCAGAATGCTGAAAGGGGAGGTGAGGGGAAGATGTGTTTGGTGGTGGGATCACGTTGGAGGTGGCGGAAATGGCGGAGGATGATACGTTGAATGTGAAGGCTGGTGGGGTGAAAGGTGAGGACAAGGGGAATACTATCATGGTTCTGGGAGGGAGGGGAAAGGGTGAGGGCAGAAGTGCAGGAAATAGAACGGACACGGTCGAGGGCCGTGTCAACCACAGTAGAGGGGAATCCTCGGTTGAGGAAAAAGGAAGACATGTCGGAAGCACTGTTATGGAAGGTGGCATCGTCAGAACAGACATAGCGGAGACAGAGAAACTGGGAGAATGGAATAGAGTCCTTACAAGAAGCGGGGTGGGAGGAAGTGTAGTCCAGGTAGCTGTGGGAGTCAGTGAGCTTGTAGTGGATGTTTGTCAAAAGCCGATCGCCAGAAATGGAGATGGAGAAGTCAAGGAAGGGAAGAAAGAGTCAGAGATGGACCATGTGAAAGGGAGGGAAGGGTGGAAATTGGAAGTAAAGTGAATGAACTTATCTAGTTCAGGGCGAGAGCAGGAAACGGCACAGATACAGTCAGCGATGTACCAGAAAAAGAGGTGAGGGAGGGGGCCTGAGTAGGACTGGAACAAAGAATGTTCCACATATCCCATGAACAGGCAGGCATAGCTAGGGCCCATGCGGTTTCCCATAGCAACACCTTTAATTTGGAGGAAGTGAGTGGAGTCAGAGGAGAAGTTGTTCAATGTGAGAACAAGTTCAGCCAGGTGGAGGAGGGTGGTGGTGGATGGGGACTGGTTGGGCCTCTGTTCAAGGAAGAAGTGGAGCGCCCTTAGGCCATCCTGGTGGGGGATGGAGGTGTAGAGGGATTGTACGTCCATAGTGAAAAGGAGACGGTTGGGGCCAGGAAACTGGAAACTGTTAAAGTGATGGAGGGCGTCGGAACAGTTGCGAATGTAGGTGGGAAGAGACTGGACAAGGGGAGAAAAAATAGAGTTGAGATAGGAAGAGATAAGTTCCATGGGGCAAGAACAGGCTGAAACAATGGTTCTACCAGGGCAGTCCTGCTTGTGGATCTTGGGAAGGAGGTAGAAGCGGGCTGTGCGGGGTTGGGGAACTATGAGGTTGTCGGCCATGGAGGGAAGATCTCCAGAGGACAGTCTTGGAAACAATGGCTTGATGTTTGCTAGTCCTGGTCCAGCCGGAGGTGGGAGGTGGTGTTGGAGAGTTGGCGTTTGTTAGATCCGTGTATTTTTGATGTAGTGTGTCCTGCAATAACTAGACACGAGACTGCAGGAACAATCAACAGGTATTTACTGGATGAGGGTTACTCTAAAAACTAAACGTACAGATCCCTACTCAGGGTTTATATACAGGTGTGGTCACTGCTGGTACTACAGTATACAGGAGCTGTAAAAAGTAGTTCTCCCCTTAAAGGTACATACACTACAATTCCTCCCCTTTTAGATTGACAGTACCATAAAATTCATTTAACAATTAACACTTTTAACATGCACATTAACTGAAAATAGTCCATTTATAAATTCAGTCTTTGGGGCGGCTTCCTGATCCTTTCTGGATAGCACCTTTCCTGAGTGTCTTGTTCTTGGTGCGGAGGCCCCCTGTCGTCAGTTGGTTCATCAGCTTCCGATGCTACTGTTTCTGGGGTAGATGCTACCTGTATGTCGGGTTCATCACCAGGTGCGCGAGACATGGGGTTGACTCGTTCCTGTGACTCTAGGATCTGGTCGACATGGCATCTCACAATGTTCTCCCCAACATCCACTGTGTACATTAGTGGCCCCTGCCGTGTGCATATCGTTCCTGGTTGCCATTTCTCTGTTCTGTAGTCGCGGGCCAAGACTGGTTGCCCTACATTGAAGCTCCTTGTCGGCTTCTCATTGATGTGCTGGAATTGCTTATTCTCAACATCTCTTCGTACATTTGGTCTGAGCAAATCCAGACGAGATCTCAACCTTCGGTTAAAGAACATCATGGCCGGGGTCTGGTTGGTGACTGCATGTGTCGCATTTCTGTAGGCTAACAGGAAATTGTCCACCTTATGCTGCAGTGGAATGTCGTCATCGCACATGGCCCTTACTGCTTTCTTAAAGGTTTGTACGAACCTCTCAGCCAATCCATTTGTGGCTGGATGATACGGGGCGGATGTGTAATGCCTTACCCCATTCCTTTTCATGAATCTTCGAAACTCTTCGGACACAAACTGTGGTCCGTTATCAGAGCAAATCTGCTCTGGCAAGCCGTTCCTGGCAAATATGGTCCGTAGGACTGCAATAGTTTTCTCCGTGGTGGTGGACGACATTTTGATCACCTCAGGCCATTTCGAGTGCGCATCCACGGCTATTAGAAACATTGAGTCCATGAATGGACCAGCAAAATCAATATGCACCCGTTGCCATGGAGATGAGGGCCACTCCCATGGGTGTAGAAGGGCATGTGGTGGTGCATTTTGGACCTTCTGGCATCCTGAGCAGCTCTTTGTCAGGTCCTCGATTTGCTGATCGATCCCCGGCCACCACACATAAGTCCTAGCAAGGCTTTTCATTTTCACCCCTCCCAGATGGCCTTCGTGAAGCTCATTGAGCACTCTCTCCCTTAACTTGGGTGGAATTACCACTCGGGATCCACACATCAAGGTCCCCTGGCATACTGACAGCTGTTCTCTTCTGGATGAGAATGCTGGCAACAGTGAGTCGCCATGTGTTGGCCATCCCTTCACCGTCAAGTCATATACCCGAGACAGTGTCGGGTCATTTCGGGTCTCCTTCTCTATATCAGCGTTAGTTACTGGCAAGCGTTCAATTATAGTCTTTGTAGCCGTTGCACAGTCATCACCGGCATGCCCTTCTTTGGATTAAAGATGGAGACAAGTGGTTGGTGGTCCGTCAGCAAGGTGAACTTCTGCCCGTGCAGATAATGGTTGAACTTTTTCACTCCCCACACTAGGCTGAGGGCCTCCCTGTCAATCTGGGCGTAGTTACGCTCGGCTGAGGTTAGTGACCGAGACGCAAAGGCTACCGGCCTCTCCGAGCAGTCCGGGAACTTCTGCGACAGCACCGCTCCAATGCCATAGGGTGATGCATCACAAGCCAACCGAATTGGTAGTGCTGGGTGGAAATGAGCCAACACCTCTTTTGATGTGATCAATTCTTTGCACTTCTGGAAAGCTCGTTTACATTCGTCATTCCACTTCCATGGTACCCCCGTTTGCAGTAGGGTGTTCAGTGGGTGTAGTACTGTAGACAAATTCGGCAAGAACTGATGGTAGTAGTTCACCAGCCCGAGGAACGACCTCAGTTGTGACACATTTTCTGGTGCTAGAGCCTTGACTACTGCCTCAATCTTTTCAGGGGACTTATGTAACCCCTCTTCATCAATCACGTGGCCACAATACGAGATCTGCTTCTGGAAATACTTGCATTTGTGGCGATTTGCTCGGAGCCCATATTCCTTCAATCTAGTGAGCACCTGCTCCAGGTTGGCAAGGTGAGCACTGTCATTTTCGCCCGTGACCAGGATGTCGTCCAAATAACACTGGGTCCCTGGAATCCCTTGCAGGACTTGATCCATTGCCCTTTGCCAAATAGCCAGAGCTGATGCTACCCCGAACACCAGCCGGTTGTATTGGTAGAGACCTTTATGAGTGTTGATCGTGAGGTACTGTTTTGAGGCTTCTTCTACCTCCATTTGCAGGTACGCCTGGGCCAGATCAATCTTAGTGAAGCATTTCCCTCCAGATAGCGAGGCAAAAATATCTTCACTGTCACCTTAAAGTCCCCACAGATGCGAACTTTCTTTGGTTCGCCAGGCGTATTACTCAACGACCTCTTCATTACAGGAACGATGGTTGTGGCCCACTCGCTCCAGTCCACTTTGGACAGTACTCCTGAACGTTCCAAACCTTCCAGCTCTGCTTCGACGGCTGGGCGGATCGCATAAGGCACTGGTCTGGCCTTAAAAAACTTTGGGCTTGCATTTTCCTCTATTTTGATCGTCGCTGTTATGACTTTTAGTGTTCCAAGTCCCTCCTGGAACACTTCTTGTGCGTCAGTTAGCATTTTTGACAGTCGTCCAGGTGTGGCGTCGTCATCCTTTTTGGCATCTACAGTCAGTGCTTGTATGGAATGCCAATCTAGCTGTATCTTCCGGATCCATTCATATCCTAGTAGTGGTGGTCCTCCATCTGGCAATACATATCGGTCCATTTTTCGTGTTTCCTTACCGTTATATACAACGTTCACCCTTATTTTTCCTTTGGGGTAGACTTTTTGCCCCGTCTACATCTTCAAGACAATCTCTGTATCTCTCAAGGGTATATGTGAGAATAGCCGCTTGTAGTCCCTTCGGTTTATGACTGTTAGGGCTGATCCTGTGTCCAATTCCATTTTCACTTGGACTCCAGCTATCTTGAGCGTGACCCAGATAGTTTGATGATCCTCCGTTTGGATCACCTTATGTAGTTTCAGACAACCCAGCTCCTTGCTTCCGGAGTCTGTATCACTTTTCTGTTCGTCTGAACTACTCTCCGTCACCTTATGTGCCTTCTTGTACTTCTCCTGTGGAGATTTCTTGCTGCTGGTTTTCTTTCCCGACCTGCAGACTCTTGCTATGTGTCCTACTTTTCCACACTGTCTGCACACTTTGTCCTTAAACCAGCAATCATTATGGTCGTGTGTTGTTCTGCCGCAGCGATAACACTTCACTGTTCCGTATGACATTTCATTTGTGCCATATTCTTGCGGTCTCCGTTGTATCTCTGCAGTGCCCCGTGCGGCTGCTTCGTGTGATACTGCCATGCTGAAAGCCTTTTCCAGCGTAAGGTCCTTTTCAGGTAAAAGCCGTTTCTGGGTTCCTTCACTTTGAAGCCCACACACAAACTTGTCCCTTAAGGTATCTGCCAGTCCCGCTCCAAACTGGCAGTGTTTCGATAGCTTACGCAGTTCCGTTAAATACTTAGCATTACTTTCATCTTTATGCTGGTTCCTTTTCTGAAACTTAAATCTTTCTGCTTTCAGCAGCGGTGTGGGGTTTAAGTGGTTCTGTAGGGTTGACATGTTTCCAAAATCCTTGTCCACTGGCTTCTCTGGGGTTACTAGGTTTCGCAGTAAGCCATGCATTTTTGCACCCATGGAATTCAACAATACCAGCGTTTTCCTCTCATCTGGCACTTCATTCGTCTTGCAGTACACTTCTATGCGTTCAACATATGTCGTCCAATCTTCGACTTCATTGTCGAATGCTGTGATACTGCCACTCTTCGGCATCCCTGGGTGTGGTTAGACTGGTTCAAAATGGCGTTTTCCCGCGCTTCCCTTCTTCTCCGCTGCGGCTCAAAATGGCGTTTTCCCGCGCTCTCCCTTCTTCTCCACTGCGGCTCAAAATGGCGTTTTCCCGCACTCTCCCCGCTGACGCTGTTCACCCCTTGAACACCGGCTGCTCTCTGCGCGTTTTCTTTCATGCCTCTCTCTCTTCTCCCGTCGATGCCGTTCGGTCCTGAACACTGGCTGCGCCCTGTGCGCTCTACCCTCTCTCTTCTCCCGTCGACGCCGCTCGGTCCTGAACACCGGCTGCGCCCTGTGCGCTCTACCCTCTCTCTTCTCCCGTCGATGCTGCTCGGCCTTTTCTGTGCCGTCGGTCGGCTCTAGCCATCGCTGTCCGGGAAGGGTCTGCACCGTACCTGTTGCCAGCCCATTTCGCTGGACCACCGTGACTGGAGAACCAAGCCCAGCTCTCAACAGTCTCCCCTGCGATGCTCAATCTCTGCTGGATGACTGGGCGGTTGCTCGTGGTCGACGCCCATGCTTCTGGCCTCAACTTTCTTCCACTGTTCTCCAGGAGCGAATCCCTGGGAGGTAATGCAGAGTTGCAGGTAGGTTCAAATCTGCCTCGTCGCCACTGTTAGATCCGTGTATTTTTGATGTAGTGTGTCCTTCAATAACTAGACACGAGACTGCAGGAACAATCAACAGGTATTTACTGGATGAGGGTTACTCTAAAAACTAAACATACAGATCCCTACTCAGGGTTTATATACAGGTGTGGTCACTGCCGGTACTACAGTATACAGGAGCTGTAAAAGGTAGTTCTCCCCTTAAAGGTACATACACTACAGCATTCAGCTTCCGCACGGTAGAGGTCGGTCCGCCAAACAACAACAGCACCACCCTTATCAGCAGGTTTAACGATAATGTTAGGGTTGGATCGGAGAGAACGGAGTGCTGCAAGTTCAGAGGGAGGTAGGTTGGAGTGAGAGGGGAGCAGAGAAATTGAGACGGCAGATGTCACGTCGGCAGTTAGCAATGAAAAGATCTAGAGAGGGTAAGAGTCCAGAGGGAGGGGTCCAAGTAGAACGAGAATTTAGAAAGCGGGAGAAAGGGTCAGCCATGCGGGGGGAGGACTCCTGGCCAAGGAAGTGGGCACAGAGATGAAGGCGACGGAAAAAGAGCTCAACATCGTGCCGAGCTCGAAATTCATTGAGATGGGGGCGTAAGGAGATGAAGCTCAGGCCTTTGCTGAGGACTGATCATTCGGGATCAAAGAGGGGAAGGTCAGAGGAGATAGTGAAAACACGGCAGGGGTGAGATTGGAAGAAGGGTTGGGATCAGAGGAAAGTGAAGGGGAAGAAGGTTCCGGAGGGGCGTTGGTGTTCAAGAGTTGATGAAGCTTGCGATCCTTGACATCAGAAAGGAAGAAAAAAAGTTTTTTGTTGAAACGTCAGATGAGTCGAAGGATGAAATGGAACTGTGGACCCGGACAGCTTTGAGATAGAGTGCGTCGGTGCTGCTGAAGAGAGAGGTCGAGAGTGTTCATGTGGCACCGCATGGCGTTGAGCGTGGATCTCAAGATGCAGCCAGAGCAGTAATTCGAGGAACAATGAATATCGAGGAGATATTTGTAATCCTGGGTGGATCCGAAACATGAAGGGTGGAAGTTCAGTTGGAATCCACGTGGAATAACTCGGAACCGGAGACAGTTACTGAGGAAAGAGGTGTGGCTGTGAAACCTGATCAAACATGAGAAGGGAAACTGAAAGCAATGAAGATGAACAAGGTTGAAGAGACAAACAGAAATCCTGTCGGAGAGAAGAGCAGAACTTCTTCAAGTTGGGCATTCCTAGAAGAGAGGTGGCAGTGAACCAAACACTAATAGAATAGCAAAAATACTGCGGATGCTGGAAATCTGAAATAAAAACAGAAAATGCTGGAAATACTCAGCAAGCCAGGCAGCATCTGTGGAGAGAGAAACAGAGTTAACATTTCAGGTCTGGGACCCTTCATCAGAACTGGAAAAAGCTGGAGATGTAGCAGATATTGGCCCAGAAATTAGTGTCCCAACGCACGAGTAAGCACCGTGTACTCACGCGTGGGACCGATGGAATTGTCGGTTTTCTGCATGCACAGCGCATGCGTGGGAAACCGGCATTTCCGATTCTCTGAACCAAGGGGTTCAGAGGTCGAACGCGTGCGTGCAGGAGTCTGCGCGCACGTTGAACTTCCTTTTCTTTTCCAGGTTTGCCCGTGCGTGAAGGCCTCCACTTTTTACACTTTAAAAAACCAGACGTAAGGACTTATTTTTAAAAGGTAAGTGGTCTATTAATTAAAATTTGAATTTTTTTTCCACAGCTTTATTATTTTTAAAGACTTTACAGTAAGGTAAGTGTATTTTTAGCCCTGATTTTTTATAAAATTATTTTTTTCAAAAATTTAAATTATTGTTTAAAATAGTTATTTAAAGTTATT
Source organism: Somniosus microcephalus (assembly GCF_052327205.1). Lineage (NCBI taxonomy): Eukaryota > Metazoa > Chordata > Chondrichthyes > Squaliformes > Somniosidae > Somniosus > Somniosus microcephalus. The sequence goes on along the minus strand of NW_028225179.1, from coordinate 132,789,296 downwards.
TATAGTTCATTTAAATAGAGTGATTTTTAAAAAAAAAATTATTTCAAGTTTAAGTACTGTTTTGGGCGCCCGGAGTTTTCATGAGTTTGACAGTTCTTACTGTCAAACTCATGAATGAACTTTTGCAACCTCCGATTGGTTGCCCTGTGCTCACGTGATCCCAGCTGACGCATCGCACTAAGTACGCCGCTGGATCACGCAAGCACAGCGCGCCGGGAGCTGAACCAGGCCACAGACAGGAAATCCACGCAGGCCCAGGCTTCAACTGCCGGCGCGCTAGGTAAGTGTAGGTCGGGGGCTTGCACCCGCGGGAAGCCCCCGACATGAATTTCTGGGCCATTAAGCAGGTGCAGAGACAGCGGGTGCGGGGGGGGGCGGGTTTAGGAGGGGAGGAAGGAATTGAAAGAACATTCTGTGCTTTTGTAAGAGGCAGGAAAGATAAAATGTTGCAAATTGGAATGGCAAAATCATACAGCATGAAAAATGGGGGCAGGGATTATTATCTGAAATTGTTGAACTAGATGTAAAGTGCGTAATTGAAAGATGAGGTGCTGTTCCTCGAGCTTAAATTGAGCTTTATTGGAACAATGTAATAGGCCGAGGACAGAGAGATCAGAGCGGGAGTGAAGCGGTGAATTAAAATGACAGGCGACCGGAAGCTCAGGGTCCCCCTTACGGACTGAACGGAGGTGTTCCACAAAGCGGTCGCCCAATCAGCGTTTGGTTTCCCCAATGTAGAGGAGACCACATCGTGAGCAGCGAATACAGTATATTAAATTGCAAGAAGTACAAGTAAATCACTGTTTCACCTGGAAGGGGTGTTTGGGGCCCTGGACAGTGGGAAGGGAGGAGGTAAAAGGGCATTTGTTGCATCTCCTGTGCTTGCACGGGAAGGTGCCAGGCGAAGGAGAAGGGCTGGTAGGGGTGATTGAGGAGTAGACCAGGGTGCCGCGGAGGGAGTGGTCCCTTCGGAATGCTGAAAGGGGAGATGAGGGGAAGATGTGTTTTGTGGTGGGATCACGTTGGAGGTGTCGGAAATGGTGGAGGATGATCCGTTGAATGTGGAGGCCGATGGGGTGAAAGGTAACACTCTGATATAACACCCCCTCAATGTAACACTCTGATATAACACAACCCTCACTGTGACACCCTGATATAACACACACCCCTCACTGTAACACTCTGATATAACACACCCCTTACAGTAACGCTCTGATATAACACACTCTGCACTGTAACACCCTGATATAACACACCCCTCACTGTAACACTCTGATATAACGCACCCCTCACTATAACACTCTGATATACCACACACCCCTCACTATAACACTCTGATATACCACACACCCCTCACTGTAACACTCTGATATAACACACCCCTCACTATAACACTCTGATATACCACACACCCCTCGCTGTAACACTCTGATATAACACACCCCTCACTTTAACACTCTGATATAACACACCCCTCACTGTAACACTCTGATATTACACACCCCTCACTGTAACACTCTGATATTACACACCCCTCACTGTAACACTCTGATATAACACACCCCCTCACTGTAACACTCTGATATACCACACCCTACTGTAACACTCTGATATAACACACCCCTCACTGTAACACTCTGATATAACACACCCCTCACTGTAATACTCTGATATAACACACCCCTCACTGTAACACTCTGATATACCACACCCTACTGTAACACTCTGATATAACACACCCCTCACTGTAACACTCTGATATAACACACCCCTCACTGTAACACTCTGATATACCACACCCTACTGTAACACTCTGATATAACACACCCCTCACTGTAACACTCTGATATAACAGTCCCCTCACTGTAACACTCTGTTATAATTTAGATTAGCAATGAAGAGGAGCAAGGAACATTCTCAAAATCAAATCAAAAAATCAAATCAACTTTTATTGTCATTGTTAGTGCACAAGTGCAGTCCAACGAAATGTAGGCTTGCGGCTCCCGAGAGTGTACATTTAGATTAAGACATTTAAACATTCAACATACATTTGGCTTGTAATACATTAACATAAACATAACCATAATAAAGTGCATTGGCAGATGTGCAGGCTTTAGAGTTTATTTGTGGTGTTCAGTAGGATGATAGCCCTGGGAAAGAAGCTGTTCCTAAATCTGGTCGTACGGGTGCGAATGCATCTGTAGTGTCTCCCAGATGGCAGGAGGGCGAACAGACTGTGGCTGGGGTGGATAGGGTCTTTGATGATGGACCGTGACCTCCGTAAACAGCGTTTCTGGTATATGTGCTCTATGGTCGGTAGCTGGGTGCCGGTAATGCGTTGGGCAGTTTTGACTACCCGCTGCAGGGCTTTCCGGTCATAGTAGCTACAGCTGCCATACCATACTGTGATACAGTTTGTCAGGGTGCTCTCTATTGTGCAGCGGTAAAAGTTAGAGAGGATCAGGGGTGACAGGTTACATCCCTTCAGCCTCCTTAGGAAATATAGGCGCTGCTGGGCCTTCTTCACCAGAGAGGAGGTATTGAGGGACCAGGAGAGGTCTTCCGTGATGTGGACTCCGAGGAACTTAAAGCTGTCCACCCTTTCCACCACAGCCCCATTGATGTGGATGGGGGTGTGACTTCCGCCTTTAGACTTCCTGAAGTCCACAATGATTTCTTTGGTTTTCTTGATGTTAAGGGCCAGGTTGTTATCGGCGCACCACTTCACGAGATGCTGGACCTCCTCCCTGTAGGCTGACTCATCGTTGTTGGTGATCTGGCCTACTACCGTGGTATCATCCGCAAACTTGATGATGGTGTTGGAACCATCAACAGCCACACAGTCGTGGGTGAAGAGGGAGTAGAGGAGGGGGCTCAGCACACATCCTTGTGGGGCCCCCGTGTTCAGGGTCGGGGGGAGGGAGGTGTGGTTACCTAATTTGACAGACCAGGGTCCAGTTGCAGAGGGAAGTGTTCAGGCCAAGAGTTTCTGGAATTCTGGAGTGGAACTTCTAAACTGGAATAGGGCTAACTTCAATGGGATGCAAAAGGATCTAGCCAGGGTAAAATGGAACCAAAGACTGACAGGAAAAGCTGTAATGGAACAATGGGTGATCTTTAAGGAGGAGTGTTCCAGGTACAGGCTAGGTACAATCCAAAAAGAGGGAAGGGTAAGGGAACCAAAGCAAGGGCTCCTTGGATGATGAGGGAGATAGAGAAGATGATGAAACAAAAAAAGAGGGTGTATGATGAATGTCGGGTGAGTTCTTCAAGGGAGAACCAGACCAAATACAATAAGTTGAGAGGGGATGTGAAGAAGAAAATAAAATTGGCAAAGAGAGAATATGAGAGTAGAATGGCGGTTAACATAAAAAGGAACCCAAAAATCTTCTACCGACATGTAAACAGTAAGCAGGTAGTAAGAGGCGGGATGGGGCCTATTGGAGACAATGAAGGTGATATAAGCTTAGAGGTGCAGGGCAAGGCTAGAATACTCAATGAGTACTTTGTATCAGTGTTTACTAAGGAGGTGGATGCTGACAAAATATCGGTAGAAATGGAAAAGTTAGAAGCAATGGAAGGGGTGAAAATTGATAGACAGGATGTACTAGAAAGGCTGGGTATGCTTAGAGTGGATAAGTCGCCTGGTCCCGATGGCTTGCATCCCACGTTGCTAAGGGAATTGGGGGAGGAGATAGCGGAAGGGCTTGCCATAATTTTCCAATCTTTCCTAGATGCGGGGGTGGTGCCCGAGGATTGGAAAGTGGCAAATGTGACACCATTGTTCAAGGAAGGGTGTAAGGACAATCCTAGCAACTACAGGCTGGTCAGTTTAACATCAGTGGTGGGTAAAGTTTTAGAAACAATAATCAAGGAAAAAATTAACGGGCACTTGGAGAGGTTTAAGCTAATTAAGGAGAGCCAACACGGGTTTGTAAAAGGCAGATCGTGTTTGACTAATCTAATAGAATTTTTTGATAAAGTAACAGGGAGGATTGATGCTGTCTACATGGATTTTCGGAAGATGTTTGACAAAGTACCACATAGAAGGCTGGTTAACAAAATTGAGGCTCATGGAATAGGTGGGTCAGTGGCAGCTTGGATAAGGAATTGGCTTAAGGACAGAAAACAGCGAGTTGTGGTAAATGGCTGTTTTTCAGACTGGAGGATGGTAAAAAGTGGTGTTCCCCAAGGGTCAGTGCTGGGGCCACTACTTTTTTTGATATATATAAATGACCTGGATAGAGTAGAATTTCTAAATTTGCTGATGACACCAAACTTCGGGGTGTGGCAAGCAGTGATGATGATACAAATCGACTGCAGCAGGACATAGAAAGGCTAGCAGAATGGGCAGACAAGTGGCAGATGGAATTTAATACAGAGAAGTGTGAGGTGATGCATTTTGGCAGAAGGAACAGGGAAAGGTAATATACACTTAATGGCACAGTTTTAAAGAGTGTGCAGGGACAGAGGGACCTGGGAGTTAATGTGCATAGGTCCCTGAAGGTGGCAGGATATATTGAGAGAGTGGTTAACAAAGCATATGGGATCTTGGGCTTCATAAATAGAGGTATTGAGCACAAAAGTAGAGAAATTATGTTGAACCTTTATAAAGCACTGGTTAGACCACAACTGGAGTATTGCATCCAGTTCTAGTCACCACACTTTAGGAAGGATGTGACGGCACTTGAGAGGGTGCAGAGGAGATTTACCAGAATGGTTCTGGGGATGGGGGATCTTAGCTACAAGGACAGGTTGGAGAAGCTGGATTTGTTTTCATTAGAGCAAAGGAGGTTGCGGGGTATTTGATAGAGGTGTACAAGATTATGACGGGTTTGGATAGGCTAGACGGGGAAAGGCTGTTCCCACTAGTTGACGGTACAAGGACCAGGGGACACAGATTTAAGGTTTTGGGAAAGAGATACAGGGGGGACGTGAGGAAAAACCTTTTTACGCAGCGAGTGGTGATGACCTGGAACTCGCTGCCGACGGAAGTGGTGGAAGCGGAGACACTCAATGTTTTCAAGGGGAGACTGGATAGGCACTTGAGGGAAATAAACTTGCAGGGCTACGGGGATAGAGCGGGGGAATGGGACTGACTGGATTGCTCTACAGAGAGCCGGCATGGACTCAATGGACCAAATGGCCTCCTTCTGTGCCATTATGACTCTATGGCTCTATAACACTCCCCTCACTATAACACTCTGTTATAACACTCCCCTCACTGTAACACTCTGTTATAACACTCCCCTCACTATAACACTCTGTTATAACACTCCCCTCACTATAACACTCTGTTATAACACTCCCCTCACTTTAACACTCTGTTATAACACTCCCCTCACTTTAACACGCTGCTATGATGTACTCTGCTAATGACTCTCCCAGTTAATTCCGCAGTGCCTTCCCTACAATGGCTGTGTGTCTCTCTGCTGCAGGTGTTCAAGGAGAAGCTGTATGGTAAGAAGTACGTTTGGTTCCTGATTGGCTGGTATGCTGACAACTGGTTCAAAATCCAGGACAACAACATCAACTGTACGGTGCAGAACATGACCGAGGCTGTGGAGGGCCACCTCACCACCGAGATCCTCATGATCAATCCCACCAACACCAGGGGAATTTCCAAAATGGTGAGGCCTGTTTCACCGGGGCTGGTTTTGTAAAATTTATTCCTGGGATGTGGGCATCACTGGCAAGGCCAGCATTTATTGCCCATCCCTATTTGCCCTTGAGAAAGTGGTGGTGAGCCGCCTTCTTGAACCGCTGCAGTCCGTGTGGTGAAGGTATTCCCACAGTGCTGTTAGGGAGGGAGTTCCAGGATTTTGACCCAGCGACGATGAAGCAATGGCCGATATATGTCCAGGTCGGGATGGTGTTTGACTTGGAGGGGAACTTGGAGGTGGTGGTGTTCTCATGCACCTGCTGCCCTTGTCCTTCTAGGTGGTGGAGGTTGTGGATTTGGGAGGTGCTGCCAAAAAAGCCTTGGCAAGTTGCTGCAGTGCACTTTGTAGACGGTACACACTGCAGCCACGGTACGCCGGTGGTGGTGGGAGTGAAAGTTTAAGGTGGTGGATGGGGTGTCAATCAAGCGAGCTGCTTTGTCCTGGATGAGCTCATTTCGTATTTAGTGGAACATTCTTTTCCCCAGTTTCCCTCTGTGTTCCTGAAGCCGCTGGCTCCTGTTCGGGGGTTCGGGAGGGGATGGGACGGGTTCCTCTGGTTACCATCTGCCCTCCGCTACCCCAGCCCCAGTGCCCGTTCTTCCTGTCTCGGCCGCGCCGTGACTGTCACCACAGCCTCTTCCAGCAAGCGAAGGCATTAGATCTGAGCCTGGTGCTGTTCTCATTAGCACTTTCTAGCAGGATCGTTGGAATATTGATCAGGAACAGAACATAGGAAGGAACGTTGGAACAGGAGGAGGCCATTCAGCCCCTCGGGCCTGTTCCACCACTTAATTACATTATAGCTGATCTGTATTAGAACTTACCCTCTCTAGTGTGAGCACAGATTCCCCACCGTGGTGTGAGCAGAGGGTCTAGAAAGGTGGGGGGTGACTAAGAGTTGAGTGGGGGTTGACTGGTGTGAGCGGCTGGGAAGGACGAGATCGAATGGAGGGACTGGTGGTTGAGTGGGGGGGTGACTGTTGCTTGACAGCGTAATGCGCGAAAGGGACACGTTGGATTAAAAGTGTTACCTTGACCAGTTGGGCGCAGTGTGAGCTAACCCATTTATCTTTTCCGCTGCGACTCCACCCTCAGACCTCCCAAGAGTTCTTGGAGAAGCTGCAGACAGTGATCAAAAAGTCGCCCGAGGAGACTGGCGGGTACCAGGAAGCGCCGTTGGCGTACGATGCCATCTGGGCACTAGCTCTGGCCCTCAACAAAACAGCCCAGGAGCTGGAGAAGAAGCAAGTGCGTTTGGAGCAGTTCAACTATCGCAGCCAGAACAGGGACATCACCGATGAGCTTTACAAAGCCATGAATTCCTCCTCCTTCGATGGGGTCTCGGTATGTGCGTGTGTGTGTCTGTGTGTGTGTCTGTGTGTGTGTCTGTGTGTGTGTGTCTGTGTGTGTGTGTCTGAGTGTGTGTGTGTGTCTGCGTGTGTGTGTGTGTGTGTGTGTGTGTATGTGTGTGTGTCTGTGTCTATGTATGTGTCTGTGTGTGTGTCTGTGTGTGTGACTGTGTCTGTGTGTGTATGTGTGTCTGTGTGCGTGTGTGTGTATGTGTGTCTGTGTCTGTGTCTGTGTGTGTGTCTGTGTGTGTGTGTCTGTGTGTCTGTGTGTGTCTGTGTGTCTGTGTGTGTGTCTGTGTGTGTGTCTGTGTGTGTGTGCATGTCTGTGTGTGTGTCTGTGTGTGCATGTGTATGTGTGTATGTGTCTGTGTGTGTGAACATATGAACATATGAACATAAGAAATAGGAGCAGGAATAGGCCACTTGGCCTCTCGAGCCTGCTCAGCCATTCAATAAGATCATGGCTGATCTTGGGCTCAAAGCCACTTCCCAGCCCGCTCCCCATAACCCTTCACTTGCTTATCTTGCAAAAATCTGTCTATCTCCACCTTAAATGTATTTAATGACCCAGCCTCCACTGCTCTCTGGGGCAGAGAATTCCACAGATTTACGACCATCTGAGAGAAGAAATTCCTCCTCATCTCATTTCTAAAAGGGCGACCCTTTATTCTAAAACTGTGCCCCTGCGTTCCAGATTTCCCCACGAGGGGAAACATCCTCTCTGCACCTACCTTGTCGAGCCCCCTCAGTATCTTATATGTTTCAATAAGATCACCTCTCATTCTTCTAAATTCCAATGAGTATAGGCCCAACCTGCTCAACCTTTCCTCATAAGTCAATCCCCTCATCTCTGGAATTAACCTAGTGAATCGTCTCTGAACTGCCTCCAATGCAAGTATATCCTTCCTTAAATAAGGAGACCAAAACTGTACGCAGTACTCAAGGTGTGGTCTCACCAACACCTTGTACAGTTGTAGCAGGACTTCCCTGCTTTTATACTCCAACCCCCTTGAAATAAAGGCCAACATTCCATTTGCCTTTTTGATTACTTGCTGTACCTGCATGCTAACTTTTTGTGTTTCCTGCACAAGGACCCCCAGGTCTCTCTGAACTGTAGCATTTTGTAATCTCTCTCCATTTAAATAGAAATTTGTTTTTTTATTTTTCCTGCCAAAGTGGATAACCTCGCATTTTCCCACGTTATACTCCATCTGCCAAATGTTTGCCCACTCACTTAACCTGTCTATATCTCTTTGCAGGTTCTTTGAGTCCTCTTGCTTTGCCACCCATCTTTGGCTATATTACACACAGTCCCTTCATCCAAGTCATTAATGTAGATTGTAAATAATTGAGGCCCCAATACTGATCCCTGTGGCACCCCACTATTTACAGTTTGCCAACCAGAAACTGACCCATTTATCCCGACTCTCTGCTTTCTGTTAGTTAGTCAATTCTCTATCCATGCTAATATACTACCCCCAATTCCGTGAGCTCTTCCCTTATGCAGTAACCTTTTATGTGGCATCTTATCGAATGCCTTCTGGAAATCCAAATACACCACATCCACTGGCTCACCTTTGTCCACCCTGCTCGTTACTTCCTCAAAGAACTCCAGCACATTGGTTACACATGGTTTCCCTTTCATAAAACCATGCTGACTCAGCTTGACTGCATTATGATTTTCCAAATGCCCTGCTACTGCTTCCTTAATGAAGGTCTCCAGCATTTTCCCAATGACAGATGTTAGGCTAACTGGTCTATAGTTTCCTGCTTTCTGTCTCCCTCCTTTCTTAAATAGGGGCGTTACATTTGCGGTTTTCCAATCCGCTGGAACCTCTCCAGAGTCCGGGGAATTTTGATATATGGCAACCAATGCATCCACTATCTCTGCAGTCACTTCTTTTAAGACCCTGGGATGCAGGCCATCTGGTCCAGGGGACTTGTCGTCTTTTAGTCCCATTATTTTACCAAGTACTATTTCCTTAGTGATATTGATTGTCTTTAGCGCCCCCCTCCCTGTGACCCCTTGATTATCCATTATTGGGATGTTGTTAGTGTCTTCTACCGTGAAGACAGATACAAAATATTTGTTCAGAGTCTCTGCCATTTCCCCATTCCCCATTATTAATTCCCCAGTCTCATCCTCTAAGGGACCAATGTTTACTTTAGCTACCCTCTTCCTTTTTATATACTTGTAGAAGCTCTTACTATCTGTTTTAATGTTTCTTGCCAGTTTACTCTCATAATTCATCTTCTCTCTCTTTATTATTTTTTTAATCATCCTTTGCTGGTTTTTAAAAATTTCCCAACCCTCTGGTCTCCCACCAATCTTGGCAACATTGTATGCCTTCATTTTCAATTTGATACCATCCCTTACTTCCTTAGCCACGGATGGTGCTCCCTTTTCTTAAAATCTTTCTTTCTCACTGGAATATATTTTTGTGTGTCTGTAGTATATCTGTGTGTGTGTGTGTATCTGTGTGTGTCTGTCTGTCTCTGTCTGTGTGTGTGTCTGTGTGTGTATATCTGTGTGCCTGTGTGTGTGTCTGTCTTTGCGTTTGTGTCTGTGTGTGTCTGTCTGTGTGTGTATGTGTCTGTATGTGTGTGTGTCTCTCTCTGTCTGTGTGTGCATGTGTGTGCCTGTGTGTGTGTGTCTGTTTGTGTATGTGTGTTTGTGTCTGTGTGTGTCTGTTTGTGTGTCTGTCTGTTTGTGTCTGAGTGTTTATCTTTGTGTGTGTGTCTGTCTGTGTGCGTGTCTATGTCTGTTTGTGTATGTGTTTGTGTGTATATCTGTGTGTGTCTGTGTGTTTATGTGTGTGTCTGTGTGTGTGTGTCTGTTTGTGTATGCATTTGTCTGTGTGTATATCTGGGTATGTGTCTGTCTGTGTGTGCCTGTGTGTGTCTGTATGTGTGTGCCTGTGTGTGTCTGTGTGTGTATGTTTGTCTGTGTGTATATCTGTGTGTGTGTTTGTCTCTGTGTGTTTGTGTCTGTGTGTGTGTGTGTACATAAGTTAGTGTATATATATCGTGTCCATGAGTCTGTGTATGAAAACAAATACATTTTAGCCTGAGAGAGCAGATGGGGCCTCAATTTAACGTCTCCCTCAGCACTGCACTGGGAGTGTTGGCCTAGATTATGTGCTCAAGTCTCTGACTTGAACCCACAACTTTCTGACTCAGAGGCAAGAGAGCTGCCCACTGAGCCATGGCTGACAACTGGTCTATGCCTTTTATCATTTTGAACATCTCATCAAATTTCTCCTCAGTATTCTCAGTTTGAGAGAACAAAGCCCTATTTTCTCATAACTCTGAGCCCTCAACCCTTGCTCCGAGCCCAAAACCGCACTCGGTATTTCCGAGGTGGCCTTGGTTTTACACTGTCATCATGATATCTTTGCTTTTATCTTCAATCCCTATCGATATAAACCCTCAAATCCAATTAGCCTTCTTAATTAATTTTTTTGCCTGTCCACCCCCTACTTCTCAGGAGTTATCTATCAGCCTGGATCCCGTTGCTTCACCACATCGAGAAATCTATTATTTAAGGAATCTTGCCTGAAACCCGCTCCTTAATGACAAGTGCTGCACCTCTCTCAAACTTGTAGCTTTTCCTTCCACTTCTGCGAATATTTAGTTACCAATCATACGCTGCATGGAGCCACTTTTTGGATAAATCAATGAAGTGTGTGTGTGTGCATTGGCGTGTGTGTTAGCTTGTGTGTGTTAGCTTGTGTATGTTAGCTTGTGTGTGTGTTTGCATGTGTGTGTGTTGGCGTGTGTGTACTAGCCTGTGTGTGTTAGCTTGTTTGTGTTAGCTTGTGTGTGTGTTGGTGTGTGTGTGTGTTGGCATGTGTGTGCTAGCCTGTGTGTGTTAGCTTGTGTGTGTTGATGTGTGTGTGTGTGTGTGTGTGTTGGCAGTGTGTGTGTGTTGGTGTGTGTGTGTGTTAGCTTGTGTGTGTTAGCCTGTGTGTGTTGGTGTGTGTGTGTTGGTGTGTGTGTGTTGGCGTGTGTGTGTTGGTGTGTGTGTTGGCATGTGTGTGTGTTGGCGTGTGTGTGTGTTGGCATGTGTGTGTTGACGTGTGTGTGTGTGTGTGTTGGCAGTGTGTGTGTTGGCGTGTGTGTGTTAGCCTGTGTGTGTGTGTGTTGGCATGTGTGTGTGTTAGCCTGTGTGTGTTGGCGTGTGTGTGTTGGTGTGTGTGTGTGTTGGTGTGTGTGTGTGTTGGTGTGTGTGTGTGTTGGTGTGTGTGTGTGTTGGTGTGTGTGTGTGTTGGCGTGTGCGTGTGTTGGCATGTGCGTGTGTTGGCGTGTGCGTGTGTTGGCGTGTGTGTGCTGGCGTGTGTGTGTTAGCCTGTGTGTGTTAGCTTGTGTGTGTGTTGGCGTCTGCATGTGTTGGCATGTGTGTGTTGATGTGTGTGTGTTAACATGTGTGTTAGCGTGTGTGTGTGTTGGCGGTCTGCATGTGTTGGTGTCTGCGTGTGTTGGTGTGTGTGTGTGTTGATGTGTGTGTGTTAACGTGTGTTTGTGCTGGCATGTGTGTGTGTTGGCATGTATGTGTGTTAGCATATGTGTATTAACGTGTGCGTTGGTGTGTGTGTTAATGTGTGTTGTGTGTGCATGTTGGCATGTGTGTGTTTGGCATGTATCTGTGTTTATATGTGTTGGGGTATGTGTATGTTTGTCTCAGTGTGTCTGTCTTGGTGCATTTATGCAGTGCGATCAGTGCAAGAACCTGTGAGGGACATTGTGATCCTTGCAGCTTCAGGGCTTTAGAACCGACGCTACAATCACTCTGACGTTTGCTTCTCCTCACCCCCTCATCTTCCCACCTCCCACAGCTGCTGAAGACTTTCCCTGACCAGTGATGGACTTTCCATCTTGACGCGTATTGATCCACCTTTGTCTCCCCCAGGGTCACGTAGTGTTCGATGCCAGTGGATCTCGGATGGCGTGGACAATGGTTGAGCAGTTACAAGGTGTGTACAGCAGCGCGCTGCAGTGAACTCTGTGCGGCAGACTCGGTGGGGCAGCAATGCGTGTTGGGCGGTAGCGCACTGCCAACTCGCTTTATACCCCGTCCGATTGAAGTCAATGCGACTGACAATCGGACGGCGAGTACAGCGAGCTGTCAGTGCGCTACGCATTTCTACCACTACGGAAATCCTATATCCCCGAAATATTCCCAATCTTTCCAGAATGGTTTCCCTGTTTTTTCTGGATGGATTCTTTCAATTTTCCTGGCGGCTTTGCTCTTAATTTCATGGCTGGGTTCCCTACTATTTTCCCCGGAATGTTAACCTGCATATACTCTACATTTACCAGGAGAATTTTCCGGTCTCTTTCCCTGTAATTCCAGTCTGGGCTCTCTGCAGTTTGCTCTATCTATATCCCGCGCTATTTCCCTGTATTTTCCAGGTACTTCCTCAATGAAGAGGTCAATCAAAAAGTAAATCCGCTGGGAACAGGCTGCCCGGTGTCTGACTGTGAATGGGGAGAGGTGGGTGAGAGGGTTAATCCCCTCCACTGGGAACAGGTTGCCCGGTGTCTGACTGTGAATGGTGACAGGTGGGTGAGAGGGTTAATCCCCTCCACTGGGAACAGGTTGCCCGGTGTCTGACTGTGAATGGTGACAGGTGGGTGAGAGGGTTAATCCCCTCCACTGGGAACAGGTTGCCCGGTGTCTGACTGTGAATGGGGAGAGGTGGGTGAGAGGGTTAATCCCCTCCGCTGGGAACAGGCTGCCCGGTGTCTGACTGTGAATGGGGAGAGGTGGGTGAGAGGGTTAATCCCCTCCGCTGGGAACAGGCTGCCCGGTGTCTGACTGTGAATGGGGAGAGGTGGGTGAGAGGGTTAATCCCCTCCACAGGGAACAGGCTGCTCCGTGTCTGATTGTGAATGGGGAGAGGTGGGTGAGAGGGTTACTCCCCTCCGCTGGGAACAGGCTGCCCGGTGTCTGACTGTGAATGGTGAGAGGTGGGTGAGAGGGTTAATCCCCTCCACTGGGAACAGGCTGCCTGGTGTCTGACTGTGAATGGGGAGAGGTGGGTGAGAGGGTTAATCCCCTCCGCTGGGAATAGGCTGCCCAGTGTCTGACTGTGAATGGGGAGAGGTGGGTGAGAGGGTTAATCCCCTCCGCTGGGAACAGGCTGCCTGGTGTCTGACTGAATGGGGAGAGGTGGGTGAGAGGGTTAATCCCCTCCGCTGGGAACAGGCTGCCCCAGTGTCTGACTGTGAATGGGGAGAGGTGTGTGAGAGGGTTAATCCCCTCCGCTGGGAACAGGCTGCCCGGTGTCTGACTGTGAATGGGGAGCGGTGGGTGAGAGGGTTAATCCCCTCCGCTGGGAACAGGCTGCCCCGGTGTCTGACTGTGAATGGGGAGAGGTGTGTGAGAGGGTAAATCCCCTCCGCTGGGAACAGGCTGCCCGGTGACTGACTGTGAATGGGGACAGGTGGGTGAGAGGGTTAATCCCCCTCCGCTGAGAACAGGCTGCCCTGGTGTCTGACTGTGAATGGGGAGAGGTGGATGAGAGGGTTAATCCCCTCTGCTGGGAATAGGCTGCCTGGTGTCTGACTGTGAATGGGGAGCGGTGGGTGAGAGGGTTAATCCCCTCCGCTGGGACCAAGCTGCCCGGTGTCTGACTGTGAATGGGGAGAGGTGGGTGAGAGGGTTAATCCCCTCCGCTGGGCACAGGCTGCCCGGTGTCTCACTGTAAATGGGGAGCGGTGGGTGAGAGGGTTAATCCCCTCCGCTGGGAACAGGCTGCCCGGTGTCTGACTGTGAATGGGGAGAGGTGGATGAGAGGGTTAATCCCCTCTGCTGGGAACAGGCTGCCTGGTGTCTGACTGTGAACGGGGAGCGGTGGGTGAGAAGGTTAATCCCCTCCAATGGGAACAGGCTGCCCCGTGTCTGACTGTGAACGGGGAGAGGTGGGTGAGATTTGTCAGAGTTATTGAGATGAGGTGGGTGAATGTTGTCTCGAACGTCTCTGTAATAAAATAACTTGTTCTTTCCCACACAAATCTAGACTGACACTCCAGTGCAGTGCTGAGGGAGTGCTGCACTGTCGGAGGTGCCGTCTTTCAGATGAGACGTTAAACTGAGGTCCCAATCTGCCCTCTCGGGTGGACGTAAAATATCCCACGGTACTATTTCGAAGAAGAGCAGGGGAGTTATTGACGGTGTCCTGGACTAATATTTATCCCTCAATCAACATATTAAAAACAGCTTATCTGGTCATTATCACATTGCTGTTTGTGGGAGCTTGCATTTTCCGGGTACTTCCTCAATGGAAGAGGTCAATCAAAAAGTTAATCCACTGGGAACAGGCTGCCCGGTGTCTGACTGTGAATGGGGAGAGGTGGGTGAGAGGGTTAATCCCCTCCGCTGGGAACCGGCTGCTCCGTGTCTGACTGTGAATGGGGAGAGGTGGGTGAGAGGGTTAATCCCCTCCGCTGGGAACAAGCTGCCCGGTGTCTGACTGTGAATGGGGAGAGGTGGGTGAGAGGGTTAATCCCCTCCGCTGGGAACCGGCTGCTCCGTGTCTGACTGTGAATGGGGAGAGGTGGGTGAGAGGGTTAATCCCCTCCGCTGGGAACAGGCTGCTCCGTGTCTGACTGTGAATGGGGAGAGGTGGGTGAGAGGGTTAATCCCCTCCGCTGGGAACCGGCTGCTCCGTGTCTGACTGTGAATGGGGAGAGGTGGGTGAGAGGGTTAATCCCCTCCGCTGGGAACAGGCTGCTCTGTGTCTGACTGTGAATGGGGAGAGGTGGGTGAGAGGGTTCATTCCCATCGCTGGGAACAGGCTGTCTGGTGTCTGTCTATGAATGGGGAGAGGTGGGTGAGAGGGTTAATCCCCATCGCTGGGAACAAGCTGCCCGGTGTCTGACTGTAAATGGGGAGAGGTGGGTGAGAGGGTTAATCCCCTCCGCTGGGAACAGGCTGCCTGGTGTCTGACTGTGAATGGGGAGAGGTGGGTGAGAGGGTTAATCCCCTCCACTGGGAACCGGCTGCTCCGTGTCTGACTGTGAATGGGGAGAGGTGGGTGAGAGGGTTAATCCCCTCCGCTGGGAACCGGCTGCTCCGTGTCTGACTGTGAATGGGGAGAGGTGGGTGAGAGGGTTAATCCCCTCCACTGGGAACAGGCTGCTCCGTGTCTGACTGTGAATGGGGAGAGGTGGGTGAGAGGGTTCATTCCCATCACTGGGAACAGGCTGCCTGGTGTCTGACTATGAATGGGGAGAGGTGGGTGAGAGGGTTAATCCCCATTGCTGGGAACAAGCTGCCCGGTGTCTGACTGTAAATGGGGAGAGGTGGGTGAGAGGGTTAATCCCCTCCACAGGGAACAGGCTGCCTGGTGTCTGACTGTGAATGGGGAGAGATGGGTGAGAGGGTTAATCCCCTCCGCTGGGAACAGGCTGCCCAGTGTCTGACTGTGAATGGGGAGAGGTGGGTGAGATTTGTCAGAGTTATTGAGATGAGGTGGGCGAATGTTTTCTCGAACGTCTCTGTAATAAAATAACTTGTTCTTTCCCACACAAATCAAGGCTGACACTCCAGTGCCGTGCTGAGGAAGTGCTGCACTGTCGGAGGTGCCGTCTTTTGGATGAGACGTTAAACTGAAGTCCCAATCTGCCCTCTCGGGTGGATGTAAAAGATCCCATGGCACTATTTCGAAGAAGCGCAGGGGAGTTATCCCCGGTGTCCAGGGCCAATATTTATCCCTCAATCAACATATCAAAAACAGTTTATCTGGTCATTTTCACGTTGCTGTTTGTGGGAGCTTGCTGTGTGCAAATTGGCTGCTGCGTTTCCCACAATACAACAGTGACTCCACTCCAAAAAATACTTCATTGGCTGGAAAGCGCTTTGAGGCGTCTGGTGGTCGTGAAAGATGCTGCATAAATGTAAGCCTTTCTTTCTTTTCACAGATGCGAAATACGTGAAGATCGGTTACTATGACAGCACGAATGACAACATGTCCTACTTTGGCACTGACCGCTGGTTTGGTGAGTGACCCTGCATCGTTCTTCGGAGTCACTGCCTTGCTGACCCGACACTTGGGGCTAGAAATTCGTCCCGGGCGGTGGCGCAGAACGAGCGGGATCGGGTCGGCCGCCCATTACACGCAGCGCCTGGTATTCAGCTCCATGTCGGTCAATAGAACTGACTATCAGGGCCTGCGGATAGTGGGTGACCAACCCGATACCGCCCGCTTTGCGGCAGCGACGCGCTGAATTTCCAGGCCTAAATCTTCAATTGCGGGTGGTTGTGTCCCGCGCAATGTGACTGACAATTGGTTTGCATTCATTCTGATTGATTCCCGAAAGCCGCAACATCCACTGCCGTGGCTCAGTGGGCAGCACGCCTTTCCTCTGAGTCAGAAGGTCGTGGGTTCAAGTCCCCACTCCAGAGACTTGAGCACAAAAATCCAGGCTGACGCTCCAGTGTGGTGCTGAGCGAGTGCTGCACTGTCGGAGGTGCCGCCTTTCGGATGAGACGTTAAACCGAGGCCCCGTCTGCTCTCTCGGGTGGACGTCAAAGATCCCACGGCACTATTTTGAAGAAGAGCAAGGGAGTTCTCCCCAGTGTCCTGGCCCAATTTTCATCCCTCAACCAACATCATTTAAAAAAAAGTAACAGATTATCTGGCCATTATCACATTCATGATTTTAGGGGCCTGCTGTGTGCAAATTGGCTGCAGCGTTTCCCACATTACAACACTTCAAAAAGCACTTAATTGGCTGTAAAGCGCTTTGAGACATCCTGAAGTCATAAAAGGTGCAACATTAATGCAAGTCCTTTCTGTTTGAGGATGATTCCTTCGGATGGAAGGCCTCAACATGTGGAGGTGTCTCCCCTCCACCCTCCCCTCCCCGCCCCCCTTCCCTTACCTCCACTCCCCCCTTCCCTCCCTTCCCTCCCCTCCTCCCTTCCCTTCCTTCCCTACGCTGCACTGCAGCAACTCGCCAAGGCTTCTTTGGCAGCACCTCCCAAACCCGCGACCTCTACCACCTAGAAGGACAAGGGCAGCAGGCGCATGGGAACACCACCACCTCCAAGTTCCCCTCCAAGTCACACACCATCCTGACTTGGAAGTACATCGGCCGATCCTTCATCATCGCTGGGTCAAAATGCTGGAACTCCCTCTCTAACTGCACTGTGGGAGCACCTTCACCACACGGACTGCAGCGGTTCAAGAAGGCGGCTCACCACCAACCTTCTCAAGAGCAACAGGGGATGGGCAATAAATGCTGGCCTTGCCAGCGACGCCCACATCCCAAGAATTTTTTTTTTTTTTTTTAAAGGTGGCCCTATAATTGGCCTCAGTACGCTTGGGGTCAGTGGCCCCGCTCCCGATCATGAACCCCTGTGTGTATGTGTTCTTCAGGTGAAGGCAGGCTTGGATGTGATGCCCGTACTCGTTCAATAGCTTTCTATCGCTCGTTATTTAAAGTCGCGCCATGGCGGTTTAGCTGTCATGGAGCCTTGTCGCAGCAAGAGTCAGGAAACGAGGGGAGGAGGGCAGGATTTTGGGAGACTGCTCTCCTGGCCGACCTCTCACCTTGCACCCTCCGTAAACCTGAGCTCCTCCAAAACTCTGCTCCCCGTATTCTAACTCGCACCAAGTCCCGTTCACCCATCACCCCCTGTGCTCGCTGACCTACAGTAGCTCCTGGTCCGGCAACGCCTCGATTTTAAAATTCTCATCCTTGTGTTCAAATCCCTCCATGGCCTCGCCCCTCCCCATCTCTGTAACCTCCTCCAGCCCTACAGCCTTCCGGGATCACTGCGCTCCTCCAATTCTGGCCTCTTAGGCATCTGCGCTTTCCATCGCCCCACCATTGGTGGCCGTGCCTTCAGCTGCCTGGGCCCTAAGCTCTGAAATTCCCTCCCTAAACCTTTCTACCGCTCTCTCTCCTCCTTTAAGACGCTCTTTAAAACCTACCTCTTTGACCAAGCTTTTGGTCACCTGTCCTAATATCTCCTTATGTGGCTCGCTGTCAAATTTTGTCTGATAATCGCTCCTGTGAAGCGCCTTGTACTGCGTTAAAGGCACTGAATAAATGCAAGCTGTTGTTGAGAAGGTGGGTGAAAGAAGCAAAGATTTTAAAGGGAAGCAATACTTTGGTGAGAGTGAGATACAGCTGCAGGTAGATGAGGAGTTAACACGTCACAGGACAGTTACTGAATCGCAGCAGTTTGTGCTCACAGCTCGAGCTGTCTGGGTAGAAATTAATCACATTAGTCATGCAGTGTCAAAAGCGAAAAAAGACAGAGGGGAGTGGAGAAATCGAGTCGCACAGTGTGACGAGAGCTGGAAAAGGTACCGTCTGCCTCAGAGATAAGAGACAGCCTGCATCAGGAGACCGGACGCTGCCCCGTGTCGGGGGGACTCTGCCCATTGTCGGGGGGACCGGACTCTGCCCCGTGTCGAGTGGACACTGCCCCGTGTCGGGGGGACTCTGCCCCGTGTCGGGGGGACCGGACACTGCCCCGTGTCGAGGGGACCGGACTCTGCCCCGTGTCGAGGGGACCGGACTCTGCCCCGTGTCGAGGGGACTCTGCCCCGTGTCGGGGGGACTGGACTCTGCCCCGTGTCGGGGGGACCGGACTTTGCCCCGTGTCGAGGGGACTCTGCCCCATGTCGGGGGGACTCTGCCCATTGTCGGGGGGACCGGACTCTGCCCCGTGTCGGGGGGACTCTGCCCCGTGTCGAGGGGACTCTGCCCATTGTCGGGGGGACCGGACTCTGCCCCGTGTCGAGGGGACTCTGCCCCGTGTCGAGGGGACTCTGCCCATTGTCGGGGGGACCGGACTCTGCCCCGTGTCGAGGGGACTCTGCCCCGTGTCGGGGGGACCGGACTTTGCCCCGTGTCGAGGGGACTCTGCCCCGTGTCGGGGGGACTGGACTCTGCCCCGTGTTGGGGGGACCGGACTCTGCCCCGTGTCGGGGGGACCGGACGCTGCCCCGTGTCGGGGGGACTCTGCCCATTGTCGGGGGGACCGGACTCTGCCCCGTGTCGAGTGGACACTGCCCCGTGTCGGGGGGACCGGACACTGCCCCGTGTCGAGGGGACCGGACTCTGCCCCGTGTCGGGGGGACCGGACGCTGCCCCGTGTCGGGGGGACTCTGCCCATTGTCGGGGGGACCGGACTCTGCCCCGTGTCGAGTGGACACTGCCCCGTGTCGGGGGGACCGGACGCTGCCCCGTGTCGGGGGGACCGGACACTGCCCCGTGTCGGGGGGACCGGACTCTGCCCCGTGTCGGGGGGACCGGACACTGCCCCGTGTCGGGGGGACCGGACTCTGCCCCGTGTCGAGGGGACTCTGCCCCGTGTCGGGGGGACTCTGCCCATTGTCGGGGGGACCGGACTCTGCCCCGTGTCGAGTGGACACTGCCCCGTGTCGGGGGGACCGGACACTGCCCCGTGTCGGGGGGACCGGACTCTGCCCCGTGTCGAGTGGACACTGCCCCGTGTCGGGGGGACCGGACACTGCCCCGTGTCGGGGGGACCGGACTCTGCCCCGTGTCGGGGGGACCGGACTCTGCCCCGTGTCGAGGGGACTCTGCCCCGTGTCGGGGGGACCGGACTCTGCCCCATGTCAAGGGGAACGGACTCTGCCCCGTGTCGGGGGGACACTGCCCCGTGTCGGGGGGACCGGACTCTGCCCCGTGTCGAGGGGACCGGACTCTGCCCCATGTCGAGGGGACTCTGCCCCGTGTCGGGGGGACTGGACTCTGCCCCGTGTCGGGGGGACTCTGCCTCGTGTCGAGGGGAACGGACTCTGCCCCGTGTCGAGGAGACACTGCCGCGTGTCGGGGGGACCGGAGTCTGCCCCGTGTCGAGGGGACCGGACTCTGCCCCGTGTCGAGGGGACTCTGCCGCGTGTCGGGGGGACCGGAGTCTGCCCCGTGTCGAGGGGACTCTGCCCCGTGTCGGCGGGACCGGAGTCCGCCCCGTGTCGGGGGGACCGGACTCCGCCCCGTGTCGGGGGGACCGGACTCCGCCCCGTGTCGGGGGGACGCTGCCCCGTGTCGGGGGGACCGGACTCTGCCCCGTGTCGAGGGGACTCCGCCCCATGTCGGGGGGACCGGACTCCGCCCCGTGTCGGGGGGACCGGACTCTGCCCCGTGTCGAGGGGACTCCGCCCCGTGTCGGGGGGACCGGACTCCGCCCCGTGTCGGGGGGACCGGACTCCGCCCCGTGTCGGGGGGACCGGACTCTGCCCCGTGTCGAGGGGACTCCGCCCCGTGTCGGGGGGACCGGACTCCGCCCCGTGTCGGGGGGATGCTGCCCCGTGTCGGGGGGACCGGACTCCGCCCCGTGTCGGGGGGACCGGACTCCGCCCCGTGTCGGGGGGACCGGACTCCGCCCCGTGTCGGGGGGACCGGACTCTGCCCTGTGTCGGGGGGACCGGACTCTGCCCCACACCACACTATTGAAACATGTCAATTCCTTGGAGAGGGTGCAGAAGAGACCTACTTGAACAGTAGCAAGGACTTCAGTTACGTGGAAAGACTAGATGAGATTTAATGGATAAGGGGCTTTGATAGAGTAGATAGAGAGAAACTGTTTCCAGTGGCAGGAGGGTCGGTAACCAGAGGACACAGTTTTAAGGTGATGGGCAAAAGAACCAGAGGGGGAGAGGAGGAGACCATTTTTACACAGCGAGTTGTTGTGATCTGGAATGCATTGCCTGAACGGGTGGTGGAAGCAGATTCAACAGTAACTTTCAAAAGGGAATTGGATAAATACTCGAAAAGGAAAAAAATTGCATGGTTGTGGGGAAAGAGATGGGGAGTGCTACTAATTGGATAGCTCTTTCAATGGGCTGGCACAGGCACGATGGGCCGAATAGCCTCCTGTGCTGTAAGATTCTATGCTTATGAGCAGATCCGTGGGAAATTTTATATATATATACACATATTTAATATAAGTACACACACACACAGATGTATATAGATATATATATATATATATAAAGCCTTGAGTCTAGTGTCTAACTACCAGACTAAAGAACTCACACTTCAGACGTTACATTTCAAAGTGTCGTCTATTAAAAAAGACAGACGGAAAGCCAGGGATCTCTTACTGCTTTTCCCGACCTTGATAACTTGGCCTCTTTCGCAGGGTGGGAGCCAGGGATTTACAAGCAGCTGCCAATCTAGAGCAACTTCCCTTCCCCCGCCCCATGCTGCAATTAACCTCTAAGTGACCTCGGACGCTAATCGCTATGGTTGCCGAGCGAGACCGCCGGCCTTAAAGAGACAGGAGGTGTCAAACACGGCGTCACCTTAGCAGCTTAAAATGGCGACTGTGCTCCAGGCTACCCATGAGCACCTGGGGAAGAGATCTACTGCTACGAATATGAACATTGAACGTTAATAATTTCTCCTCTTACAAAGCGATTATCTGTCTGCTGGTCTCCACTGAGACTGAGGGTCCATGGAGTCAGCACATGGTGCCAGTGCCCATTTAAAATAAAAGAAAGGCTTGCATTTATATAGCACCTTTCACGACCTCAGGGCATCCCAAAGCGCTTTACAACCAATCAAGTACTTTTTGAAGTGTAGTCACTGCTGTAATGTAGGAAACATGGCAACCAATTTGCTCACAGCAAGATCCCACAAACAGCAACGTGAGAATGACCAGATAATCTGTTTTTATTGATGTTGGTTGAGGGATAAATATTGGCCAGGACACCTGGGAGAACTCTCCTGCTCTTCTTCGAAATAATAAGAACATAAGAACATAAGAAATAGGAGCGGGAGTCAGCCATACGGCCCCTCGAGCCTGCTCCGCCATTCAATAAGATCATGGCTGATCATCGACCTCAATTCCACTTTCCCTCCCGATCTCCATATCCCTTGATTCCCCTAGAGCCCAATAATCGATCTATCTCAGCCTTGAATGTACTCAAAAGTCTCCGCATCCACAGCCCTCTGGGGCAGAGAATTCCAAAGATTCACAACCCTCTGAGTGAAGAAATTCCTCCTCATCTCGGTCTTAAATAGCCGACCCCTTATCTTGAGACTGTGCCCCCTAGTTCTAGACACGCCAGCCAGGGGAAACAACCTCTCAGCATCTACCCTGTCAATCCCCCTCAGAATCTTGCATGTTTCAATGAGATCACCTCTCATTCTTCTAAACTCCAGAGAGTATAGGCCCATTCTGCACAAACTCTCCTCATAGGACATCCCTCTCATCCCAGGAATCAATCTAGTGAACCTTCATTGCACCACCTCCAAGGCAAGTATATCCTTTCTCAGATAAGGAGACCAGAACTGTGCACAGTACTCCAGGTGCGGTCTCACCAAGGCCCTGTACAATTGTAGCAAGACTTCCTTACTCTTATACTCCAACCACCTTGCAATAAAGGCCAACGTGCCATTTGCCTTCCTTATTGCTTTCTGTACCTGCATACTAGCTTTCTGTGTTTCTTGCACGAGGACACCCAAATCTCTCTGAACACCAACATTTGAAAGTTTCTCACCATTTAAAAAATATTCTGTCATGGGATCGTTTACATCCACCTGAGAGAGCAGACGGGGGCCTCACTTTAATGTCTCATCCGAAAGATGGCACCTCCAACAGTCCAGCGCTCCCTCAGTACTGCACTGGGAGTGCCAGCCTGGATTACGTGCTCAAGTCTCTGGAGTGGGACCTTGAACCTTCTGACTCAGAGGCGAGAGTGCTACCCACTGAGCCACAGCTGACATCAGGATTCAACCCAGGTGACTTGATGACAAGAGAAAACATATTGAAAATTCTGCCTTTCTCCAGCTCAAGAACGACTTGGGTCCTGAAATTCCTGGGCCCGAGGAGGGTGAAGCGAAGCTACAGTCAGACGGGGTCATTTCAGCCAGGGTGGAAAGGAGGTGCAGGCCTGCGTACTTCAGCAAACCGCCAGCAGCGCAGCGATAGCCCTCAATTAGCGCAACCACAGCCGGCTCCCACCTGTGGTGCTGTGGAAGTTCCGGATCAGCGTGTTTCTCAGCCTGACGAACCTGACATTATAATAATTAGCAGGAACTGCCACTGTGAGACACAGGCCTGCAGTGCTGCGACACATCACCAACTCCCCACACTTGCATCTCATTTATATTTCACTTTTCTAAGTTTTACTTTCAACAGCAAGTTGAACTTGTGAGTTGGATTCCAGCCTGTAACTCACTCCCGGGTATCCATTATTCTATATATAAACCATCTGAACCCCTCGATTAGATTCCAGCCTGTAACTCACTCCCGGGTACCCATTATTCCATATATAAACCATCTGAACCCCTCGATTAGATTCCAGCCTGTATCTCACTCCCAGGTATTCATTATTCTATATATAAACCATCTGAACCCCCCGATTAGATTCCAATCTGTAGCTCACTCCCAGGTATCCATTATTCTATATATAAACCACCTGAACCCCTCGATTAGATTCCAGCCTATAACTCACTCCCAGGTATCCATTATTCTATATATAAGCCATCTGAACCCCTCGATTAGATTCCAGCTTATAACTCACTCCCAGGTATCCATTATTCTATATATACACCATCTGAACCCCTCGATTAGATTCCAGGCTGTAACTCACTCCCGGGTATCCATTATTCTATATATAAACCATCTGAACCCCTCGATTAGATTCCAGCCTGTATCTCACTCCCAGGTATCCATTATTCTATATATAAACCATCTGAATCCCTCGATTAGATTCCAGCCTGTATCTCACTCCCAGGTATCCATCGCTCTGTAAGTTGAAGGAGGGGTTAAGGTGAGATTATTTCTTTTTTGAAAATTTTAGGATATCAAGGTGATCTTTCTTGCTCAGGATCATCAGCGAGACGCTGCAGTTTTGAAGAGAATCCAAAAGGGAATCTAAAAGTCTTCTATAGGCATACAAATAGTAAACGGGTATTAAGAGGAGTGGTGGACCAATTAGGTACCAAAATGGAGACCTACACATGGAGGCAGAGGGCATGGCTCAGGTACTAAATGATTACTTTGCTTCTCTATTTACCAAGGAAGAAGGTACTGCTAAAGTCATAGTGAAAGAGGAGGTAGTTGAGATACTGGATGGGATAAAAATTGATAAAGAGGAGCTACTAGAAAGGCTGGCTGTACTTAAAGAAGATAAGTCACCAGGACCGAATGGGATGCATCCTAGGATGCTGAGGGAAATGAAGGAAGAAATCGCGGAGGTATTTGTAAAGTCCGCGCCTCAATAATACACGGACTTCGGGAGAACAGTTTAACAGGTACTTTACTGAACAAGAGGCAGCTTGAAACTGAAACTACAGAAGCCTGCTAGGGCCTTTTATACAGGGGTGGTCACTGCCGGTACTGCAGTCTAAGACCAGTTATTCCCTTAAAGGTACATACACAACAATTCCTCCCCTTTTAGATAAACAGTACATAACATTCATTTAACAACTAAATAATAACTAATTACAATTACAATTTTCGCAGTAATATATACATCAACTGAAATAGTCATTTATAAGTTCAGTCTTTGAGGAGGCTTCCTGATCCGGACTGGATAGCGCCTTTCTCGAGTATCCTGTTCTGGCGGTGGAGTCAATTCTGGCTCATTGTCATTGGTTGGTTTGTCAGCTTCCAATACCCCTGCTTCTGAGGTAGACGCAATCTGTACTTCAGGCTCATTACCAGGTGCACATGCTTGTGGTACAGGTTTGGCTTGTTCCTGTGACTCTAGAATCTGGTCAGCATGGCGTCTCACGATGCTCTCTCCAACGTCCACTGTGTACATTAGTGGTCCCTGCTGTGTGCATATCGTGCCTGGCTGCCATTTTTCTGTTCGGTAGTCGTGGGCCAAGACTGGTTGCCCTATCTTGAAGCTCCTGGTTGGCTTCTCATTTATGTGCTGGAACTGCTTATCCTCAACATCTCGTCTTATGTTTGGTTTGAGCAAATCTAAGCGACATCTTAGTCTCCGGTTGAAAAACAGTACGGCTGGAGTTTGGTTGGTTACTGCATGTGTCGCATTCCGGTAAGCAAACAGGAAGTTATCCACCTTGTGTTGCAGTGGTATGTCATCATTATACATTGCCTTTATGGCCTTTTTAAAGGTCTGAACAAACCTCTCAGCCAATCCATTTGTGGCTGGATGATATGGGGCAGATGTGTCATGTTTCACCCCATTATTCTTCAGGAACCTCCAGAAATCCTCAGACACAAACTGTGGGCCATTGTCGGAACAGATCTGTTCTGGCAACCCATTCCTGGCGAAGATGGTCCTTAGGACTGCAATAGTTTTCTCTGTGGTGGTGGAGGACATTTTAATGACCCCTGGCCATTTCAAATGGGCGTCCACAGCAATTAGAAACAGTGAGTCCATAAATGGGCCAGCGAAATCAATGGTGTACCCGTTGCCATGGAGATGAGGGCCACTCCCATGGATGTAGCGGGGCCTGTGGTGGAGCGTTTTGGACCTTCTGGCATCCTGTGCATCTCTTGGTCATATCCTCGATTTTTTTAATCGATTCCCGGCCACCACACAAACGCCCTGGCTAGGCTCTTCACTTTGACCCCTCCCACATGACCCTCGTGAAGCTCATTGAGTACTCTATCTCTCAACTTGGGTGGAATTACCACTCGGGATCCACACATCAAGGTTCCCCGGCACACTGACAGCTGTTCCCTCCTTGGCGAGAATGCTGGCAACAGAGAGTCGCCATATGCTGGTCATCCCTTCACCGTCAAATCTTAGACCCGAGAGAGTGTCGGGTCATTTCGGGTTTCCTTCTCTATACTTGCGTTTGTAACAGGCAAACATTCGACTATGGTCGCATGGAATATCTCCACAGGGTCCACTGCAGGTGCTTCTTCCGCCATAGACAACGGTAGGCGCGACAGCCCATCAGCGTTTCCATGCTGTTTCGTACCTTTGTACTCTATGTCGTACTGATGTGCCCCTAGAAAAAGTGACCATCTTTGCAGCCGTTGCGCCGTCATCACCGGAACGCCCTTCTTTGGGTTAAAAATTGAGACCAGGGGTTGATGATCAGTCAGTAGGGTGAATTTCTGCCCGTGCAGATAGTGATTGAACTTCTTCACCCCCCACACCAGGCTGAGGGCCTCCCTGTCAATCTGGGCGTAGTTACGCTCGGCTGAGGTTAGCGAGCGCGATGCAAAGGCTATTGGCCTCTTTGAACCGTCACGGAATTTGTGTGACAGTACCGCTCCAATGCCATATGGTGACGCATCACATGCCAACCGAATCGGTAGTGTTGGGTTGTAGTGGGCCAATACTTCTTTTGAAGTGATTTGGCATTTACATTCCTGAAAGGCACGCTTACACTCATCACTCCATTTCCATGTTACACCAGTTTGAAGGAGGGCGTTCAGTGGGTGCAGAATTGTAGATAAATTCGGCAAGAACTTATGGTAGTAGTTCACCAACCCAAGGAATAACCTCAGTTGCGACACATTTTCTGGTGCTGGAGCCTTGACTACAGCCTCAATCTTGTCCGGCGACTTATGCAACCCTTCCTCATCAATCATGTGGCCACAATACGAGATTTGTCTCCTGAAGAACTCGCATTTGGGATGGTTGGCTCGTAGCCCATATTCCTGCAATCTCGTGAGCACCTGTTCCAGGTTGGCAAGGTGTTCATTGTCATTTTCGCCCGTAACCAGGATGTCGTCCAAATAACACTGGGTCCCCGGGATCCCTTGCAGGACTTGTTCCATTGCCCTCTGCCACATAGCCGGGGCCGATGCTACCCCAAACACCAGTTGATTGTACTGGTAAAGGCCTTTGAGAGTGTTTATCGTGAGGTATTTCCTAGATGCTTCTTCCACCTCCATTTGTAGATACGCTTGAGCCAGGTCCATCTTTGTAAAACGTTTCCCTCCAGATAGTGAGGCGAAAATATCTTGCTGTACTGTGTGCAGGACTGGGTTCACAGTCACCTTAAAGTCCCCACAGATGCGAACCTTCCTTGGCTCCCCAGGCGTGCTGCTCAATGCTTTCTTCATTACAGGAACGATGGGTGTGGCCCACTCGCTCCAGTCCACCTTAGACAGCACCCCCGAATGCTCCAGACTCTCCAGTTCAGCTTCCACAGCTGGGCGTATCGCGTATGGCACCGGCCTGGCCTTGAAAAATGTTGGGGTTGCATTATCCTCAATCTTTATGGTTGCCTTTACTCCTTTTAGAGTCCCAAGTCCTTGTTGGAACACCTCTTCCGCGTCAGATAGAATTTGTGACAGACGTCCAGGTGCGACGTCATCATCTTTTTTGTCAGTCACAGTTAGTGCCAGAATGGAATGCCAATCCAATTGTAGTCTTTGGATCCATTCACGTCCCAATAATGGTGGTCCTCCATCTCGTAGTATATACATGTATAGTTTCTGTGTTTCCTTTCCGTTATATTCAACTGGCACCCTTATTTTTCCTCTGGGGTAGACCTTTTGCCCCGTGTATGTCTTCAATACAATGGACGTGTCCTGTAAGGGTATGTGTGAGAATAGCCGCT
The DNA here is from genome assembly GCF_052327205.1 of Somniosus microcephalus. Taxonomy (NCBI): domain Eukaryota; kingdom Metazoa; phylum Chordata; class Chondrichthyes; order Squaliformes; family Somniosidae; genus Somniosus; species Somniosus microcephalus. The sequence goes on along the minus strand of NW_028225179.1, from coordinate 132,761,788 downwards.
CATAGTCTCGTCGATTCATGACAGTTAGGGCTGATCCTGTGTCCAATTCCATCTTCACTGGGGACCCTGCTATCATGAGGGTAACCCAAATGGTTCGGTGATCTTCTTTTGCGATCACGTCGTGTAACTTTAAACAACTTAGTCGCCTGCTCCCGGAGTCTTTATCACTCTCCTGATCTTCTGAACTACTATCTGTCAGTTTCTTTACTTTCCTGTACTGTTCCTTAGTAGTTCTTGTCGTGTTGGTCTTCTTTCCCAACCTGCAGATTGTTGCTATATGTCCCATCTTCCCGCATTGCCTGCATATTTTGTCTTTAAACCAGCAGTCCTTCTGCTCATGGGTTGTTCTGCCGCAGCGATAGTACTTTTCGGCTCCATACGCCATTTCGTTAGCGCTGTATCCTTGTGGTTTCTGTTGTATTTCCGCAGCTCCCCGTGCTGCTGCTTCATAGGATACTGCCACGCTGAAAGCCTGTTCTAGCGTCAGGTCCTTTTTTGAAAGTAGTCGTTTCTGGGTTCCTTCACTTTGGAGCCCGCAGACAAACTTATCCCGTAAGGTGTCTGCCAGTCCTGCTCCGAACTGGCAGTGCTTCAATAACTTGCGTAGTTCCGTAAGAGAGTCAGCATTGCTCTCATCTTTGTGCTGGTTTCTTTTATGGAACTTGAATCTTTCTGCTATCAGCAGTGGTGTAGGGCTTGGGTGTTCCTGTAAGATATGAACAATCTCCTCAAAACTTTTCTCCATTGGTTTAGCTGGGGTAATTAAATTCCACAATAGGCCGTACATATTCGCACCCATTAGATTTAATAATACCGACACCCTCTTTCCATCGGCCACCTCATTTGCCTTGCAGTACACTTTGATTCTTTCTACATACGTGGTCCAGTCTTCTACCTCGTTGTCGAAAGCAGTGATACTGCCACTTTTCGGCATCTTGGGTGATTTAAAATGGCGCCTCCCGCGCTTTTGCTTCTTCCCCAATGGAATAAAATGGCGCCTCCCGTGCTTTTGCTTCTTCCCCAACGGGATAAAATGGTGCCTCCCGCGCTTTTGCTTCTTCCCCTTACTGCCACGCTACTCCTAGCGTTCTACGGGGTAATGGCAGCGACCCGCGACCCCCCCGTTTAGTTTCTCTCCGCTGTCCTGTTCTCGAGCACTGACCGCGCCCTGTGCGCTCCACCCTCTCTCTCGTTTTCTTTTCCCGGCGATGCTGCGCGGCCCGATTTGTAGAGCCGCTCAATCGAGCTTGAGCCCGCCGCAGTCCGGAAGGGTCAGCGCGCTACCCGCTACCAGCACGATTCGCTGGAACCACAGTCTCTCCCACAATTCTCCAAACACCGATGGATTCTTTGGGCGGTTGCCCTCGGTCGATGCCCGTTGCTCAGACTACGACCTTCCAGGACCTTCCTTTCAGGCGAGATCCCCATGAGATGATGCCACACTGCAGGTGAGTTCGAACTTACTCGTCGCCACTGTAAAGTCCACGCCTCAATAATACACAGACTTCGGGAGAACAGTTTAACAGGTACTTTACTGAACAAGAGGCAGCTTGAAACTGAAACTACAGAAGCCTGCTAGGGCCTTTTATACAGGGGTGGTCACTGCCGGTACTGCAGTCTAAGACCAGTTATTCCCTTAAAGGTACATACACAACAGTATTGGCCATTATCTTCCAATCTTCCTTAGACATGGGGGTGGTGCCAGAGGACTGGAGAATTGCAAATGCAAGGGTGCACTTTGTTCAAAAAATGATGTAAAGATAAACCCAGCAACTGTAGGCCAGTCAGTTTAACCTCGGTAGTGGGGAAGCTTTTAGAAACGATAATCCGGGACAAAATTAACAGACACTTGGACAAGTCTGGATTAATTAAGGAAAGCCAGCACAGATTTGTTAAAGGTAAATCATGTTTCACTAACTTGATTGAGTTTTTTGATGAGGTAACAGAGAGGGTTGATGAGGGCAATGCGGTTGATGTGGTGTACGTGGACTTCCAAAAGGCGTTTGATAAAGTGCCACATAATAGGCTTGCCAGCAAATTTGAAGGCCATGGAATAGCATGGATACAAAATTGGCTAAGTGACAGGAAACAGAGAGTAGTGGTGAATGGTTTTATATTGGACTGTAGGGAGGTACACAGTGGTGTTCCCCAGGGGTCGGTACTAGGACCACTGCTTTTCTTGATATATATTAATGACGTAGACTTGGGTGTACAGGGCACAATTTCAAAATTTGGAAGTATAGTGTATAGTGAGGAAGATAATGAGAGACTTCAAGAGGACATAGGCTGATGGAATGGGCGGACACGTGGCAGATGAAATTTAACGCAGAAAAGCACGAAGTGATACATTTTGGTAGGAAGAATGAAGAGGAAATGTAAACTAAAGGGTACAATCCTAAAGGGGGAGCATGAACAGAGAGAACTGGGGGTATATGTGCACAAATCATTGAAGGTGGCAGGGCAGGTTGAGAAAGCGGTTAAAAAAGATTACGGGATCCTGGGCTTCATAAATAGAGGTATAGAGTACAAAAGCAAGGAAGTTATGATGAACCTTTACAAAACACTGGTTCAGCCTCAACTGGAATATTGTGTCCAATTCTGGGCACCGCACTTTAGGAAGGATGTGAAGGCCTTAGAGAGGGTGCAGAAAAGACTTACAAGAATGGTTCCAGGGATGAGGGACTTCATTTACGTTGATAAACTGGAGAAGCTGGGGCTGTTCTTCTTAGAGCAGAGAAGGTTGAGAGGAGATTTGATAGAGGTGTTCAAAATCATGAGGGGTCTAGACAGAGTCGATAGACAGAAACTGTTCCCATTGGCAGAAGGGTCGAGAACCAGAGGACACAGATTTAAAGTGATTGGAAAAAGAACCAAAGGCGACATGAGGAAAAACTTTTTACGCAGCGAGTGGTTAGGATCTGGAATGCACTGCCTGAAAGGGTGGTGGAGGCAGATTCAATCGTGGCTTTCAAAAGGGAATTGGATAAGTACCTGAAGGAGAAAAATTTGCAGGGCTACGGGGAAAGGGTGGAGTGGGACTAGCTGAAGTGCTCTTGCAGAGAGCCGGCACGGGCTCGACGGGCCGACTAGCCTCCTTCTGTGCTGTAACCATTCTATGATTCATCTAGGAGCGACCTCTGTCTACTGTGCGACTAGTAACACCCCACACAGCTCCTGTACAGTACTCCAGTAATGAGGCATTACTGGGAGCGTGGGAGGAAAGGTGCTTATGTCAATGTTCTGTCCTTCTGTTTCTATAGAAACCACTGGAGCCTTTCCGACACATGCAGTCCTCTCATTTAGGTCACCATAGCAACCTGGTGGATTGCCGCAGTGGCTCTCAGGGCTGTTGCCATGGAGAAATCAAAGCTGGAGAGTGTGCTCCATTGTGATTTCTCCTTGAACACAACAGGAGAAAGAGGCATCATTCTGAGCAGTTGCTGCAACCCAGGCTCACAAATAACAATCTGATAAATAACCCCTCTCACCCACCTCTCCCCATTCACAGTCAGGACACTGTGCAGCCTGTGCCCAGCGGAGGGGATTAACCCTCTCACCCACCTCTCCCCATTCACAGTCAGACACCGGGCAGCCTGTGCCCAGCGGAGGGGATTAACCCTCTCACCCACCTCTCCCCAGTCACAGTCAGACACTGTGCAGCCTGTGCCCAGCGGAGGGGGATTAACCCTCTCACCCACCTCTCCCCATTCGCAGTCAGACACCAGGCAGCCTGTGCCCAGCGGAGAGGATTAGCCCTCTCACCCACCTCTCCCCATTCGCAGTCAGACACTGGGCAGCCTGTTCCCAACGGAGGGGATTAACCCTCTCACCCACCTCTCCCCATTCACAGTCAGACACTGGACAGCCTGTTCCCAGCGGAGGGGATTAACCCTCTCACCCACCTCTCCCCATTCACAGTCAGACACTGGACAGCCTGTTCCCAGCGGAGGGGATTAACCCTCTCACCCACCTCTCCCCATTCACAGTCAGACACCGGGCAGCCTGTTCCCAGCGGAGGGGATTAACCCTCTCACCCACCTCTCCCCATTCACAGTCAGACACTGGGCAGCCTATTCCGAGTGGCGGGGATTAACCCTCTCACCCACCTCTCCCCATTCACAGTCAAACACTGTGCAGCCTGTTCCCAGCGGAGGGGATTAACCCTCTCACCCACCTCTCCCCATTCACAGTCAAACACTGTGCAGCCTGTGCCCAGCGGAGGGGGATTAACCCTCTCACCCACCTCTCCCCATTCGCAGTCAGACACTGGGCAGCCTGTTCCCAGCGGAGGGGATTAATCCTCTCACCCACCTCTCCCCATTCACAGTCAGACACTGGACAGCCTGTTCCCAGCGGAGGGGATTAACCTTCTCACCCACCTCTCCCCATTCACAGTCAGACACCGGGCAGCCTGTTCCCAGCGGAGGGGATTAACCCTCTCACCCACCTCTCCCCATTCACAGTCAGACACTGGGCAGCCTGTTCCGAGCGGCGGGGATTAACCCTCTCACCCACCTCTCCCCATTCACAGTCAGACACCGGGTAGCCTGTTCCCAGCGGAGGGGATTAACTCTCTCACCCACCTCTCCCCATTCACAGTCAGAAGCCGGACAGGCTGTTCCCAGTGGAGATGATTAGTCGAGGGGTTCAGTTGGTTTATGTATAGAATAATGGACACCTGGGACTGAGTTACAGGCTGGAATCTAATCGAGGGGTTCAGATGGCTTATATATAGAACTAGCTGGAGTGCCCGGCAGTGCTGAGGGTTTTTTGAGGGCATATAAATGAGTTTGTCTGTCTGTGTGGGAAGGAGAGAGAGAGAGAGAGAGAGAGGGAGAGAGGGAAGAGGAGAGAGAGAGAGGGAAGGAGAGAGAGAGAGGGAAGGAGAGAGAGAGAGAGGGAAGGAGAGAGAGAGGGAAGGACAGAGAGAGAGAGGGAAGGACAGAGAGAGAGAGAGGGAAGGAGAGAGAGAGAGAGGGAAGGAGAGAGAGAGGGAAGGAGATAGAGAAGAGAGGAAGACACCCCGGGGAAGGGGCTGGATTCAGAGCCAGGCGGGTGAAGAAGGGCGGCCGCCATTTTGAGAGGTCGGCGGGAAGTTTGAATTACGGCGGCCGAAGGAAGGAAGGAGGCGAGCTCTCCATCCCTCTCCCACCCCTTCACACTTTCCCTTCCTCACCCTGTCTCTCTCCCTGCCCCTCTCTCTCTCCCTCCCTTACCCTCTCTCTTGCCCTCCGCTCTCTCTCCCTGCCCCTCTCTCTCCCTGCTCCTCTCTCTCTTCCTGCCCCTCTCTCTCTTCCTGCCTCTCTCTCCCTGCCCCTCTCTCTCTTCCTGCCCCTCTCTCTCTTTCTGCCTCTCTCTCCATCCCTTACCCTCTCTCTCTCTCTCCCCTCTCTCTCCCTGCCCCTCTCTCTCTCCCTGCCCCTCTCTCTCTCCCTGCCTCCCCGCTCTCTCTCTCTCTCCCTTACCCTCTCTCTCTCCCTGCCCCCTCTCTGTCTCCCTGCCCCTCTCTCTCCCTGCCCCTCTCTCTCCCTGCCCCTCTCTCTCTCCCTGCCCCTCTCTCTCTCCCTGCCCCCCTCTCTCTCCCTGCCCCTCTCTCTCTCCCTGCCCTTCTCTCTCCCTGCCCCTCTCTCACTCCCTGCCCCTCTCTCTCTCCCTGCCCCTCTCTCTCCCTGCCCCTCTCTCTCTCCTGCCCCTCTCTCTCTCCCTGCCCTCTCTCTCCCTGCCCCTCTCTCTCCCTCTGCCCCTCTCTCTCCCTGCCCCTCTCTCTCCCTGCCCCTCTCTCTCTCCCTGCCCTCTCTCTCCTGCCCCTCTCCCCTCTCTCTCCCTGCCCCTCTCTCTCTCCCTGCCCCTCTCTCTCTCCCTGCCCCTCTCTCTCTCCCTGCCCCTCTCTCTCTCCCTGCCCCCTCTCTCTCTCCCTGCCCCTCTCTCTCTCCCTGCCCCTCTCTCTCCCTGCCCCTCTCTCGCTCCCTGCCCCTCTCTCTCTCCCTGCCCCTCTCTCTCCCTGCCCCTCTCTCTCCCTGCCCCTCTCTCTCCCTGCCCCTCTCTCTCTCCCTGACCCCCTCTCTCTCCCTGCCCCTCTGTCTCTCACTGCTCCTCTCTCTCCCTGCCCCCTCTCTCCCTGCCCCTCTCTCTCTCCCTGCCCCTCTCTCTCTCCCTGCCCCTCTCTCTCCCTGCCCCTCTCTCTCCCTGCCCCTCTCTCTCCCTGCCCCTCTCTCTCTCCCTGCCCCCCTCTCTCTCCCTGCCCCTCTCTCTCTCCCTGCCCCCTCTCTCTCCCTGCCCCCCTCTCTCTCTCTGCCCCTCTCTCTCTCCCTGCCCCTCTCTCTCCCTGCCCCTCTCTCTCCCTGCCCCTCTCTCTCCCTGCCCCTCTCTCTCCCTGCCCCTCTCTCTCCCTGCCCCTCTCTCTCTCCCTGCCCCTCTCTCTCTCCCTGCCCCTCTCTCACCCTGCCCCTCTCTCTCTCCCTGCCCCTCTCTCTCCTGCCC